>NW_004567125.1:10068832-10117923 GCF_000260355.1 Condylura cristata | reverse complement strand
AATCATAGATAATATATAAACAAATAGGTGAGGTTATATTCGAACAAGACTTTATTTGTGGATACTGGCATAGGAATTTCATGTAATTTTTTTGTTGTGAAATCTCCTTTCTTTTAAAATGTTAATGTAAAAGCCATTCTTAGCTCACAGTCTGCAAAAACAGGCAACGGGGAAGATTTCGTTCCCTGGCCACAAATTGCTAACTCCTGCCATAGATGATTAATGTCCAAGTATGGTATGATACTTATGTCATGGCAAGTCATAAGAAGTCAAAGAAAAATGACACTGTCCAAGACAAAAACCTCTCAGGGAAAATAGGATTTTGTTGGCCTTGAGGGAAGGATAAAGTGATAGAAAGTAGGTAAAAAGAAGAAAGGATGCATCTAGCTGGCACTTGGCTGACAATGAGAGAAAATGATGAAGAAGACTAAGGCTTAAATGGGGAAATTGTAGTTGATGGTGAGAGCCTTGATATTAGAATAAGGGATTGAAAGGTGACTGTCACACAGAGAACAGTTCCAGAAAGAAGCTCAGCATTGACTTGACAAGAGAAAGAGCAAAACCCTGCAGACCAAGATGGAGATTGTGCAAAGTCAGAGCCTGGGTGAGTGCAGTGACAGTAACAGAAGAGAAGGGACAATATCAGCAAACATAAGGAATCAAGAATCAGTGGGACTTGATAACTAATAAGATTTAAGAGAGGATTCAAAGTGACTTTTTAAATCCAAGAAATAGGGGAAATTATTAAATTATTCATTTGTTATTAGGCACATATTGTGGATAGGACATGTGCTGGCTATTGGGATAAGAAGGCCCATGTGATGGGTCCTCCCTGGTGGCACAAGGGGTTAAAGCACAGCACTACTATGGGTAGCCACTGCAGCACAAGCTCAATCCCCAGCCGGGGAGCTGACACAATGACAGCAGACCTCTCCTGTCTGACCAGCTTCTCCCCTCAGCAGTGGATTTCAGTCAATCCACCTGTTCTGTTCCCCATTCTGTCTCTGGTAAATCCTCTCACCCCTCCCCCTCTGCACTGCTGGTCTGTACCCCAGTTCTTGTATGTATAAATAAATAAATATTTTTTAAAAAGAGGACCCATGTGACATAGAGCTTATAGTACAGTAGGGAGAGGCAATCATGTGAACACAAGGTGTTATATTGTCACAGGTGCTGTGACAGAAGTCCAGGCAGTACAGTGGGAGTCCAAGAAAGAAATAGAACATGATTTATTCTGAACAGGCATGAGAAGGGACCACTAAGAACAGCAAGATTCCATTGAAAAGGAGTTACAGATTTTGGAGACCTTCTCATACCAGAGGGAGGATAAATGAAATCAGGTGTATAAAGGTGCTCTGTAAGCTGTGATGTTCAAATGTCAGCTATTTTTACATTTCTCCAGAGGCTTGTGAATAGAGGAATTTGGGAGGAACTCAGAAAAAGAAAGGTAGGGAGGTTGAAATCAAGCCTTTGAGAAAAACCCATAGCTTTAGGCCAAAAGAGAATCCAATAGAGGAGGAAAGGAAAAAAGCAACTGGAAATATAAGGGGAGAACCAGGAATAATGGCATCATAGCAGCTAGGGAGGAAAAGCATTCCGAAGAAGATAATATATCTTATTGGGGACCAGCCCCAATCACAAGCTGTTGGAGGGCAGAATAGGCAGGGTCTTAAGGTGGGAGTGTGTCACAGGGGGGAGATTCCTAGAAGGGGGAAAGGAGAGCAGGTAAGAGGAGTCAAAGTGGGTGCAAGTCTTCCTGCTTTGGTCTCCACAGAACTTTCTTTTATACATTTCAAGCAAGCCATGGGATAACATTAGCATATGAATTGAGCTGAGAGATCACAATCATCTCTTTTTTCTAAGAATAGTTTGGGGTTGTATTGACCTTCAACTGAGATGATAACATTTATTATTCTTAAAATCAATCTATTAAAGTTAAGACAGGCACATAAATTTATAAATTTTAAGACTGACATTGCTATATTTACCACAGTGATGATTAGCTAAAATAAAGTCCCTTTAACCTTAATTACTATTTAATGACCTTCATTTGCATTGAGACATCCCATAGGTGAAAGAGGTGAAGTAAAGTGGAGGGCGAGGGTGGAGAAGTTTTCTTGAAAATCAGTCACTAAAGGAGATATGGTAAAGTTCCTCATTTAAAGACTAAAGAATAGAAAGCTTAAGTAAAATAGTAGAGTGATGGGATTTGGGTTCTTATCTGGGCAGTAAAAGAGCTCTAGTTATTTTTTTAACATGTTCTAGTACTGCCTAGTTTTATAATATTGATTTTGTTATAACAGCCAGGTGCTTTTATTAACCAGCCAATTGTAAAATTATTTTTTACTTCAAAGGGAATTTCCCGCCCTGGGGCAGCGCCTACTTCTCTGGGCCAGGCAGTGCCTTACAAGGCTAAGGCAATCCAGTTGTAAACTGATGGTTGCTCAGAATATTTTGATATTATGATTATACAAAAAAGGGAGGTCATAATATAAGTTAGCATGGAAATTCTGATTTTTCAGAGCTTTTCCCTTCCATCTGGACTTCGTCGGGCGACAGAAGTCGCATAGCTTGTGTCAATAGCTGTAAGGGAGTCAATAGGTAGGGAGATTGATTGGGAAAAGCATAAGAGAATATTCAGTAGGCCACAGAAGATCAATGGTGAATTTAGAGAAAGAGTAAAACTAGATTACAAGTTGCAAAGAAGGTACCTGAACCTGAACCTGATTCAAAGAAGTGTTGATTCAGAACCTTGGGACCAGACAAGAAATTTGGTCTAATGGACCAAATTAGGCTGAGTTAGGCTGACCACATGTCAAATGCAAAATGGCAGGTATAAATAGCAGGTAGTGAGGGTTTAGAAGTCAGAAAAGAGTCAGAACTTAGACTAGAAGACTCATGGGTTCCCCATCAGAGAGAGAGGATGGCACAGGATATGGGCTGTGAAGGGGTAGCACGTAAAGGGGGAACGGGGTGAATCCAGCTGACAGCATGGATCCTCCATTGTAGAAAACACCTGACACAAAGTGACTACCACTAGGTTTGTTGAATTAACAAAAGCATTCACAAATAATGACATGAGCTGCATGGAAAACATGATTTTGCTTGCTTGCTTGTTTTTCCCACTGATTTTTATTTTTTCCTCAAATTTTATTAATTTGTCAGTTATTTACATAATTATATCATTTTGGGGGGTACATTTTCACACTTCCATATATGCTTCATTCACCCTCCACCGAAACTCCTATACAAATGTCCGCACCCCTTTTCTCCCTCCTTACCTCCCTCACTCCCTTTGGTAACCATTATATTTTTCACAGAGTCTAAGAATTATTTTTACTGTGCTTTGCCAGTTTGCTTTTTTTGGTTATTTATATTCCACAAATAAGTGGAACAATCTGGTAACTGTCTTTCACTCTCGACTTATTTTGCTTAGCATAATCACCTCAAAATCCATCCATTTTGTCCCAAAAAACACTATTGCATCTTATTTAATAGCTGAGTGGGATGAGAACATGAGTTTGAAATCAGATCATTTTTCCATCCCAAAGCATTTATTATATGTGCCTGACATATATATAATATATGACCCAGGCATCCAAGAGATAAAAGATGCAGCTCTTGACCTCAGTAACTCACAGCTAATTGACAGAATCAGAAACAATCACTCTGCAACATAAGTTCTGAGACAAACATATGTGCACAGGTGTGGCTCCAATCCACGGGCCCCCAGGGGTGATCTGCACTCAGGTCTGAGGGACCAAGCGGGTCAGGAGAGCCAGAGGAGGGAGGTCAGAAGTGGAGCTTGTGTTGAGACTATCTAGTCAGACAGAACAAGGGCAGATGTTCAGAGGTGAGCGTTCAGGATACTGTAAATGCCAAAGCACATCCAGAGCGAATGTGGGACACGTTAGCTTAGGGAAGGGTAGAAGGCTGGGAACAGATGAGGCCAGAACGATAAATGGAAGCCAGATCATAAAGGACTTCTGTGTGACATGCTAAAGGGATTGGATTTTATCCTGAAGGTGATGAGAAGCAAATGAAGAATTTTAAGCAGGGGAGAGACATGATCAAATTTGCATTTCAGAAATAGCAACAGTATAGAGGATGGTTTGGAAGTGGATGAGGCTAGATGTAGGGAGAATAACTTATTAGGTTACTGCAGTAAAAATGGAAAATGATGAAGGCCTGGGCTCAGCTAAGAGCTACCGGGTGTGTCCAGGACAGGAGACAGGAATTACAGGACATGGTCTCTGATTATTTTTAGTAATGAGGGAGAGAAAGGAGGCCAGGTGATTCCCCAGCTTTTACTTGGTACCTGAGAGAGGGTGCAGTGCAGGGGAAGGAAAGGAAGGATAAGAGAATGAGTATGAATGGAATCCCTCCCATGTTTGAAGTGCGGTGTAAAGGATTTTACAGCAATTATTTAATCTTAACAACAAACCTGGCTAGTGGGTGTTACTAACTTTTTTCCAGACATGAAAGCTGAAGTAAAAGAAAAAGAAAATTGAAGTTCAGAGAGCTTAACCACGTGGCCACAACCAACCAACACAAATATCTTTCAGACCCTGGTCTGGTACAGGCAGGTTAGAAAAGCGTGAAGTTATCAATTAACCCTGTGAAATAAGGGAACTAAGTCAGAGAAAGACAAACACTGTAGGACCTCACTTGTATGTGGAATCTAAACAAACAAAACAACAAGAATTCATAGACTCAGACACTGGAGGGTGGACTAAAATGGGTGACCATTCATTTCCCAGCTTACCCTTTAACAGCTTCCTAGGACTCAAGTTGCTTGATCAAACATAGGAGGCCTAGACATGGGCCCTTCCTGTATCTCAGCATCAAGCTCATCCCTCTGGATTTCTTTCTTTTCATGCCCAGCCTGAAATAGAAACAAAAGAGGTTAGTTTGTGGGCCTCCCACTATGAAGCTACCTGCAGCCACTGCAGCATGAGTCCAATCCCTGGCCAGGGAGGTGACCCACATGGCACAGCAGACCTCTCTTGACCCACCCGCTGCTCCCCTCAGCAGTGTATTTCTGTCAATCCACCTGTTCTGCTCCCCACTCTCTCTGGTGAATCCTCTCATACCCCACATCTCTGACCTGTACCCTAGGTCTTGTATGCATAAGTAAATAAATCTTTTTAAAAAAGAAAGAAAGAAAAGGGGAAAAGAAAGATTATTTCTAGTGAGAAGACCATGAAGGGCTGAAACAACAAACACCCTGCAGATCTGCGTTAGGACCTTCCAAGCGGCAAGGCTGAGACTTGACTTTATTCCAGCATGGTACAGTCTGATTTTTCTTTTCTTTTTTTAAGATTTACTTTTTTTATGCTATAAGAACTGGGGTACAGGCCAGAGGTGCAGGGGGGAAAGGGTAAAGGATCCACCAGGGACAGGGTGTGGAGGAGAACTGGCAGATTGACTGAAATACACTGCTGAGGGGAGCAGCAGTGGAGACAGGAGAGGTCCGCTGAGCCATATGTGGGTCACCTCCCTGGCCTGGGAACTAACTCATACCTCAATGGCTGGAGATAGCTTAATAGCACTGAGACTTTAACACCTGAGCCACTAGGGATACCCCTAGAGTCAGATTTTTCTAACACCAGTATCTCCGATATAGTATCCATCCCAAACAGCTTTTAAAATTACTTTTTCTGTTTGTAGAACAGAAGAGTACATATAATTGGAAGAGTACCTGTAACATGGAAAATTACATATAACTTTTTACACTTAGAAGAATATTCTTCAACCCTAGTGAAAATGCTTGTGATTGTAAACATTATTAACTAGAAGTTCTTCATCTGGACTGTGGAAAGGACCAAAAACATAACTTTCAGGGCCCACTGAAAAATGAGAATGCAGAAGCCATTGTTCAAAAACCACAAAAAATTCCAAGATAGCAAGAATAGTGCATTAAGCAAAGTCCAAGACCCTTCAGGCACAAGGACTGTTTCACTTCCCAGGTCACTCCCCCATAAAGCCAAGTCTGGTGCAAGAGACCCCACATCAACACAGCTCACTTTAATTGTATTGAGGCTGCCCAATCTTCAGCTCTCCTCAGGAAGTGGGGCCCCTTCCAGCTCTTTGCACAAACTGTTGATGAGATCCCAATTCTTTTCAAGAACATCCTTTTGGGAGCCTTTGCAATGGTTACGTCTATTCGTTTATGCTGGGCACAGCGCATGTGGTAAAACTGGCTCTGTCTCTCCTCTCATCCCAGTCCCTCCAGGACCCATAGACAGAAGAGATAGCGGATCTAGCCTAAAACTCAACAGGAGGGGAGATTTCCACGGATCTGATAAGGAACAGCTTCTATTGAGTCACTATGATGTCCCCACCCACCAGGGTCCCTCTCTGTGTGCCAGTGGCCAGCACCATAGGCATGCTGGGAACACCTCCCACCCAGGCCTTTGCCCTGGGTTCAGAGTCTGTGCCTGAAATAGGGAGTCACTGAGAACAACTGGAAGCCACACACAACAGAAGCTCTCCGTTTTCCAGGTACCGAGGGCCAAACCCCAAACTCCAAACACTGGTAGCTCTTGAGAACAAAAGGAAAGCAGCGTGGAATGGGTTGGGAAAAGGACATTCACACCAGATTCTGCAGCCTGTAGACGTATGCTGCCTCAGAGGAGAAGGTAGGGAATCTTTGGGGGACCAGAAAGCAATAGAGTACAGGCGAAAGGCAGGGGGTCAGTCTAAGGCTAGCGAAGGAGCTCTGCGGAAGGGAAAGAGGAGAGGGAACACCACGGTCCCTGGCCCCCGCGCTGAGCTGATGGCTAATTGCTCCCACATCCAGGGGCCTGTGACAACCACCCCAACACCAGAAGCCATGGCCAGTGGGGACGATGAGCCGAGGAACTGTGTGGTATGTGGGGACCGAGCCACAGGCTATCACTTCCACGCCCTGACGTGTGAGGGCTGCAAAGGTTTCTTCAGGTGAGAACCTCTTCCCCAACTGAAGCAACCTCCTGGAGTGTTTACCTTTAAGCCCTGGCACATGCCCGGGTTAGTGCAGCTACATTAGTTCCTCCTCTCAGAGGCTGTGCCCCTGAGGCTACATCTGGCCGATTTCAACGCTGGATAAACAGGTGGCATAATAACAGAGGAAAGGCCAAGTGTTGTCCTGTGGGTACCACCCCCCAGTCAAAGGAGCATGTTATTATGTGCTCACCACCTGCAAGCACCCAGCTCACACAGCATCAACCAGACTTTCCTGAGTGACTCTGGGTCCTCAAGGAGAGGCCTGAAACACCTTGTCTCGAAGCTACCCTAAGGACCTTCGGGCACAGCTCAGATTTCCCCACAGCACGTGTCATTTCCCACCCCCACATCCCCACCAGGGCATTGTCACCCCACGCCCACATCTCTGTCTCTCACAGACGGACAGTCAACAAAAACACCACTCTCTCTTGCCCCTTTGCTGGAAGCTGTAAGGTCAACAAGGCCCAGAGACGCCACTGCCCAGCCTGCCGGTTGCAGAAGTGCCTAAGTGCTGGCATGAAGGACAGTGAGCTGGCCCCTCCCACCCCAGGCCCCACGGACCACAGGCTCTGCTTTGCCCTGGTTCTCATATTCCCCACACTGCAGGCAGAGTAACATTTTGGAGACAAGTGGGATTATGTCAAAACTTGCCATGACTCCGCATCTCTTTCCCCTAGTCTAGCTGCCCACACCACCTCAGACTATTTCCTAGCTTTTGCCCAGGCTGCGTGCCTTCCAGCCACGATGACCTCGTGCCACCCTCAGCACGTGGGCTCACTCTCCTCTGGATCTGCGCGTGTACTTGGGGCAGCCCCTCAATCCGGTGTTCCTCCCCTAGACATTCTAGGACTCGCCTTTGCTCGGCTCAGGTACAGCACCTGTCATATAGGTGCTTGAAAAGTGTTGATAAATCACTGGGTCTTTTGCTCCCAACTGGGTGCCCAAGTTCACTCAGCTAAAAGGTTGTAGACTGGGCCCTCCCTGGTGGCGCAGCGGGTTAAAGCACTGCACTGAGAAGCTAAAGCCACTTCCGCATTAGTTCGATTCCCGCCTGCCCCGGAGGAGACCACATGGCGTGGCAGACCTCTCCTGACCCGCCCACTGCTCCCCTCAGCAGTGTACTTCGTTGATCTGCCTGTTCTGCTCCCCACTCTGTCTCTGGTGAAGTCTCTCACTGCCCCTGAGTCTCTGGCCTGTACCCCAGTTCTGTATGTACAAATAAATAAATCTTTAAAAAAAAAAAAAAAAAAGGTTGTAGACTGTATTCAAACTCCTCTGTCTGACTCCCAGACCTTAGCTTTTTCCATGACATTACACATTTCAGTATGGAGCAGTGGAAACTGGAGAAGTCAAAAACTTTTGGCTTGAATTTAGTCTACAACACTTAAGTATTTGATGACCTTGGACTGCAGGCAAGGAGACTCCTGCCCAGCCCCAGAGTCCTCACTTTCTCCTCCTCCTCGCCCCTCACTGCACCGTATCTCCAGGTCTCACACCAGGGCTGCCGCAGAGTGTGCTGCTGCTTTCAGTAGTGTTGTTGACTCTCTTGCCTAGTGATCCTATCAGCGGATGCTCTGGCATTGCGGGGCCAAAGCAGACTCAGCGGCGGCGGCCGGGCATAGCAGGCACCTGTGCAGCTGTGCTGCTGAGTAAGGAGCAAAAAGCCCTGGCCCAGTCTGTCCTGGAGGCCCACAGCCACCACGTGGGCACTATGTTTGACCAATTTGTGCAGTTCCAGGTGAGCACAGAGGCTTGGGAGCTGGAATGTGTCCCAAAGTCCCAAGGAGGCTGGCATGAAGGAAGGGGTGGTGGGCCAGGCCCCCATACAGAGGGCGGGACTTTTCTAGACTCCAGCCTAAGCAGGCTCCTCAGCCTGTCCCCCCAAGATAGGCTGGTGAGGCCTAAAGATGAGCCCCAGGGCTGGGCCTCTTGCTCAGGCTGTGGTCTCGGCAGCCTCCAGCTCATCTGCTTGTCTGTTCGCCACCCTTGCCCACCCCAGGCGCAGTTCGCCCTCTGCTTGCACACTTTGCGGACTTCAGCACTTTCATGGTCGAGCAAATTATCAGGTTCACCAAGAACCTGCCCCTCTTCCAGTGAGTGACCTCCCTGTCCCTTTCAGAAGAAAAGACACCTGGTAAGTGCTCCCAAAGGGCTCTGACCAATTCTCCCCTCAGCCTTCCCAAGTCTTGAAGCCCCTGCTTTGTTTTTATCTGTCCTCAGGACTGGGGTTCCTCTCCACCTCTGAAGGTTCAGGCAAGAGTCTAAAGTGCCTTTGTTTCCTGTTCCCCAAGGTCCCTGCCCATGGAGGACCAGATCTCCCTCCTGAAGGGAGCAACTGTAGAAATCTGTCACATCACACTCAATACCACTTTCTGTCTCCGAACTTAGAACTTCCTCTGTGGGCCTCTTCACTACACAACAGTGAGTAGTGCTAGACAGTGAAGGGCAGGTGTCCTTGTGGGGTGGGGTGTGTGAGATGGCCTGGAGGATCTACGCTTACTATCTCCCACAGTGAGGTTCCAGGAAGAGTTCCTGGAGTTGGTCTTTCGCTTCCAGGGGACGCTGCGGCAGCCCGAATACGTGCTCATGGCAGCCATGTCCCTTTTCTCTCCTGGTGAGCATATCCCAACACCCTTTCCTGTTACCACTGCCCACATTTAGCTCCTAGAATCTATCCAACTCCTTAACCTTCAAAACTGCAGAAGGGGCTTCTGGTGGCCTCAGCTCCCTCCGCCACTGTGTGACCTTCCCCAGGCCCCCACCTCCCCTCCCGCATCCTTCCCAGTTTCCTATCTTACAGATCAAACCCGGGTCACCCAGGGGGAAGAGACTGACCAGCTACAGGAGGAGATGGCTCTGACTCTACAGAGCTACATCAGTGGCCAGCCACCAAGGCCCCAGAATAGGTAAAGTCAGAGATGGAAGCTTGGTGGGAGACAGGGAGTTGGGGGCTGCACCTTCAGACAGACCTTGAGCTCAGAATGGATGCCTTTTACTGTCCTTTCTTTTGGGAAGCCCACTTTCTTGGGGGTCGAGTGCTGCCCTCCCATCTCATGTAGTTCCAATATCCAAATTGCTCTATTACTGCTTCATCTCACTTTTTCCAGATTCTTTTTATTCAGTAGATGCAAAGTAGCTCACAGGCTCTTAACATTCCTGAGACCAAGACAGCCAGTTCCTCAACGTCCAACTCTCCTGAGAGTTGCTTTCATTCTCTTTCCATGGCCCTTCTCCCTTTCCCATGGGCCAATTACTTTCATTTTTTATTTATTCTTCTTAAAGTTATGGTCATACAGTATCATGGCCAAAGCAAGTCGATGGCTCAACAGTCCTTGACTTATTGGCTCTGGAGTATGTTCCATTTCTTTCTTGCCCACCAGATTGGCCAGAAGAGGTATGCTTTATGCCATAGAACACACCCACCTTCTAGAACCCCTTTCTAGAACCTGCTCTAGGTCAAACCCTACGATTCCATACAGTTGAAGTTCTGTCCAAGTCTATGGCTTTCTTCACATTTGGCCTTCAGAGTTCTGGGTTCAAGAAAAACTGGGCGTGGTGTGAGAAAACAGTGCTAGACAAAAGCCCCTTGGGAACCTCTAAAAAATATGTCATACCAGAGCATGATTTTCTGTCATGTTCATATTCAGCTTCACTGAGGGGTAGTTCAGAGGGTTGGGACCGCCGGACTATCAGAATCTCAGCCACCTTATTTCCATCCTGCTCCCCTGATGACCCCACTACTTCCTCCAAAGGTTTCTATATGCGAAACTGTTGGGCCTGCTGGCTGAGCTCCGGAGCATCAATAATGCATATGGGTACCAACTCCAGCACATCCAGGGGCTGTCTGCCATGATGCCACTGCTCCAGGAGATCTGCAGCTGAGGCCTGCCTGTTCATCCCCAGCCCATCTGGACACAGCAGACTGGAACAGGGAAGTTGCTGGGGCCAGAGGTTGAGACCAGCAGAAAGGGAGCCTGGGTTACAATGAAAAAAAAAAAGACTAAAGCAATAACTGCCTCTTCATGCGGTCATGGCAGGTTTGGGGATACAGGAAGGTGACCCCCGGGGACACAGTTATTCTCTGGAAATATAGAAGATGGGGAAGGAGAAAGTCTCGGGGCAAAGGGATACAGAAATTCCTTTAGGGAATGGGTGGCCCCACTTTCTGAGGTCAGAGATGTAGCCCTTCATTCTCAGCCTGAGATGGGAAACAATGGGAAACTAATCCTATGAAGACTTTCTGTTCTCAAGAGGAAGAGCTGAGAGCTTTAATCCACAGGGAAATGAAGGAGGGGAATGAGGAGGGAAAATTCAGCCAGACATACCCCTTAATCTTTCTCCCTTAGTCCAGAGCCACAGAGCATGGGAAGAGGACAAGGGGGCCGATGGCAGAGGTAGGGCCTCAGACCACTGCCTCTCAGCTGCCCCATAGCAGCCCCACACACAGTTCTGAGAGGGCAGGGTCCTGTCCCCCACTCTGTTCCTCAGACCTAGCCACCCAGTGAGGTGGGCTCTGGAGAGAGGCCTAGTCGCTGGCCCTCAGGCACTGCCTTGGAGGTGGCAGCTGCTGTGGAGATGAACTCTGGGACAACCTCAGCCCACAGTAATGCTGAAGCCACAATGGAATCTGTTGCGCCAATGACTGAGGAAGGCCCCAAGGGCTAGGGTGACGGGCAGAGGGGGCATCTTCTTCTCTAGTACAGCACCCACACACCAGTTACTATCCACCAACCCTGTAGAGAAAGAGAATACAGACCAGGCTATTTAACAGAACTTGAAGAAAGGTGTCAGCAGAAACAAAGTGAGGCTGCCTGATCCCTCAGCCCCTCCAAATAGCACCTCAATAACCTTACCTCAGGGTTAAGTCTCAGCACTGTTAAGTTACTGTCAACATGAGTTCAATCCCCAGCCAGGGAATTGACCCAAATGGTGTAACAGACCTCTCCTGTCTCACCTGTTGTTCTCCTCAGCAGTGTGTTTCAGTCAATCCGCCTGTTCTGCTCTCCACTCTGTCTCGGGTGAATCCTCTGCCTCCCCACCCCCCGCTACACATACACCTCTGGTCTACACCCCAGTTCTTGTATGCATAAATAAATGAATAAATAAAATAAGCCTCACCTCTAAATACCATGTTGGCCTGAGGCAGAGTCAGGTGATAGCCAAAGGAGAAGGTTGTGTCTTGTAACCTTGTATTTGCTTCAAACTCCACTCCAACCTGAACCTGAGAACCACGAGCAAGGAGGACTTAGGGGTCATACTAGTAAAGGCTAAAGGGAGTTAGCAGAATGAAAGCATGCATGGGATCATGTGTTGTATAGGAAGGAAAAGACTAAGTCAGCCAGACCTCACAGGTCTGCAGGGAATACATTCCTAGCCAACCTGCTACAGTGGGTGATGAGGTTTGCGCTCTTACCTGTTCATTTGCCCTGTGGTAATAACTTGCATGGGCCCCACCTGATCCCACATTCAATGTTGCTACCCAGTGCACAGCTGTGAAAACCAAAAGATAGAGAAAAGGAATGTCACATAGAAGGGCATAGGCCAAGAACCTCAGTGAGGTCCAGAACTTCCCTAGCCCTTCACTATTCCTTTTTACCCCATACCAGAGTACTTCCCCGCCAGTGTGAGGATGGCCCCCTCTTCGCCTGGTCGCCGGTGGTAAACCAGCTCTCCTCCCAGCACCAGCCGATGAGTGAGGCTCTGCAGGAAGTGAGCGACCATGATCACTGTGGAGGAGCAGAGAAAAATGGGGTCAGTCATTGGCTTGTCCTCACTTCGGGAACCCTACCTCAGTATGCGCAAGAAGTTTCTCTTCTAACTATGGAACTGGACACACAACAAAAAGAACCCAACACCCTTAGCCAATGGGCACAAGGGTAAAAAGGCCTCTGCCCCAACTTCTCACCTGATTCCCCAATCAAGTCAGGATTTCCGAGGGTCAGGGTAGCTGTGTAGTCTTCTCCTCGATACTCGCCGTCAAACTGCCAAGTCAGGAACTTGGACTGCTGCGTCTGGGTGAGGACAGCGAGGGGTAAACTATGCTCCCCTCTTTCGGATCACTATCCCCCTCCACCCAGGGTGGGGTACTCAGAGAGAAGAAAGGAAACTCTCCAACAGATATAGGCAGGAAGCAGGGGGTACCTGAAAGACAGCTTTGGCTCGGAGCCGCTCCGCCAGGAGGAACAGGACCTGGGCATTGAGGCTGCCACTGCTGTCCATGTCCCCTACCACAGTGGGGAATACCTGTTGAGGAGCAGAGAGTAGGACTGAACTACCCGCTTAAACCCAAACATAGAATTTCTTAATATCACCAAGCGCCCCCTAGTGGAGCCATAAGATAAACTCCGTGCTCATGCATGGCACAAGCCGTCTCCTCCTCTCTCCCACTCAGAAGAGACAAGGGAGCAGGTACCTGTCCATTCTTGCCCAGAACATACACACTTTCTCCTCCTCTACACCTGGGGCCCAGGTGGTCTTTAAGGAGGTGTCCGCGGTAGGTGGAGCCCTCACCTCAGTGGGGCTAAGTTGCCAGTCCCCTGCATAGGCTGCATGGAGGTGATAGCCAGGCAAGCCAAGAGCACTCATATGCACAGTGTGAGCCACCTGAGGAAAGAGCAGACAATGATGGAGAGTGCATCCTGCTCCCCTTCAACCCATAGCCACCCTTCATCGTCTTCCAAGTTCCCATCCAGAAGCCTTTTTACAAATGGGGATCTCAATATTCCAACACAGACGGGCACAAGATGAGAAGCAACAAGTCCCACAGGCAAGGGAAGTAAATAGAGTCCCACATTCTCCCTCGTTTGCCCACAGAGCCTCACTGAGGCTGGAGGACACAGGAATGGAAAAAGGGACCCAGGGATAGGGGGGGAATTATAGCAAAGGGGAGACAGAGAAGTGGGAGCACCTGGAAATGGCTGCTCAGAACCTTGTTGACAACGAGCTTCACTCCCTCCATCTGTGCTGGGAATACATCTGAACGGAGCAGAGAAGGAGGGAAGGAGTAAGCAAGCATAGGCAAGAACCCCTGCCCTGAGGATTCTTTCCTTTCAATCCCATTGAAAGTGCTTTGGAGGAACTGGCCTCCTTTCAAGTCTGCAAGGAAATGCCCCCCTTCATGCCAGCACCTGCACCTCTCTGTAGGCTAGATGCCACGCTGTGATCCCCCCTACTCCCATCACTGGACACCAGCCTTCCAGACCCTCCCCTCCTCCACCCCTTCAACTTGAGACTCCCAAATGCCAAGTTCCCACCTTTGCATAGCCGGTGCAGTTCATCGAAGCTTCCAGGGTTAGGCAGAGGTTCATCTCGACGGGGGCTCCGGCGAGGCAAGGCCCCCATCTGTGCCAGGCCTAACGTGTTCCCCATTTCAGTCCAGGAAACGGGGGAGGGGCCGGGGTTAGCCTGGGAATGGACGCTTTCGCTCCTTCTAGCCCCCACGGACCCCACCCCCCATCAGTCGGATCCCCAGTCCCAGGAACTTCCACATGGTCCGTGGGTAGACCTGGAAAAGGAAAAGTGTGGGGAAAGGGGAGAACGTACCCCAGGTACCACCCTGTCCCATCTCGGATCCCTCTTCCCCACCTGTCACCCCGTCCCCTCCCCCACACTCTAATTCTAGCCCCAACACAGACCTCATCCAGCCCCTACTTTCTCCTCTTAATTCCTAGGCCGCAAGGCGAGGCTTGCAAAGCAGCGGTAGCCCTTACCGTCTCAGACCACTGTGCTGCCCCTTTCCCCCCGGCACACCCCGGTCATCTTGATGGGGGCAGCCATCTTGAGTAATGGCAGAACTGCGGCTTCACGCTGCATTTCCAGCGTGGCGTGAGCGCCATCTTGGAAAAGGGCAGAAAGAGATCAAAGACACGATCCTCCCCTGATTGGGCCCCGCCCAATCAATTAACAAAAAAAAGCCTCCTGGTCTCCGGGGGACCAATGGGCGAACTGGAAGCAAAGGAGTGGCAGGCCTATCATCTAGTGACCTCTGAGCCCGACTTTGCAGAAGCCGGCGGGCGTGGACGTAACTCCTGTGCTCAAAGTAGATGGCCCAAGCTCTCCAAGGTCGAGGCCTGTGGTGTGCGGACACGAGGGAGAGCTCCTGGCAGCCTGAGCCCCTGAGGATGCCCCCATCAGAGAGTGTGGGGGCCCAATCCGTAAAGAGTGAAGGGAAGACTCTCGAAACGCTGCTCTGGAACCCGTGTTCGCATGACTTGTCTTCTCCACCCCCACCCCACCCCACTCACGTGCTCCTGGGGAGCCTTCTCACGGCGCCCTCACAGTATTCCTCCAAATGAGTACCATTCACAAGCACAGTTCTCCTGAGACATGCACCCACACCTCCCTCCTGGAATCTACAGACTTCTCCCTTGCCCTCTTGGTCGAATAGGAATGGGTGTGGGCTGCAAAGCTGGGGCTGCAGGCATAGTTGTGGCAGAACCATTCCCTGAAAGAGTTGTCTGCCTTGTAGTTATTCCTTCCTTCCTAATTCCCCAGGCAGAATTGGCCAAAAAGCTAGGAATATGTACTTCCACCCGCAAATGCCCTCCACCCCTGGGCCAAGGGCAAGTCAATAGAGCGCACTCTAAGTGCCAGGTACTGAGTAGGGGACAACTTGAAGGGAGAGCGAGATTTCTTGGAGAAAGGGAGATCTCCAAGAGAGCTAGCCCGCCCTCTCTGGCTTTCTTAATTCTCTCATTTCTGGGGAATTCCTAGGGCAAGAGGGTACACAAACAGCTGCTTCTGATATCCATCGAGATGGTTTCACCTAGAGACCTCCAGCTTAGGGAATGTAGCTCTGCCTTCTCACCATGGGAGCTGGGGCGGGACTGCGGCCTTGGTCTGAGTGATGCCACAGCCCCTGCTGACTCATACTGGCTGACCACCACTTAGAACCTGTAAGACCAGTGACCTTCAACTTTTATCCTGATAGAAACTTCTCATTTCCTCCTTTCCCTGCCAGAGCCCTCCAGCTTCGGGAGGTGGGGAGGGCAGGCTGTTTTCTGAATTTGTTTTATTGGGGGTAGGTAGAGTGTGCTCTTTGGCTAGTACCCTGGAGGGTCATTCTGGGCTCACTAGTTTTCTCCCCCATCTCATTACACATTAACTCAAAAAAGTACAGAATCTGTCACATCTGCCCTCTGGCCCTACCCTTCCCCCTGCCTCCAATTTCAGCTCCTCTCTCCTTTCTTATGTTCCTGAAGGCCTCTGGCAAGTTGCAGCGAAGGCAAGGAAGGGTTGGAGCAATGAAATATGCCCCTAAGAGGCAAAGTTACAAAGGGCTGGGGGCTTCTCGGTCAGGCCTTCTTTGAGAAAAACTAGAACTCCTGCTAGTCTGCCCCGTAGCACTCCACACCCCACACCCAGGACTACCACCCCAGACTCCCACAGAATGCAGAATGCATCTCCAATAAGCCAGAAGTGGTCTCTCTTAAGATCTGTGTCCCGAGCCCCTACCCCTCCTCCCCATCGCCAGGAGGCCCCTATGTGCTTGTCCTCTCCTCCCCTATTTCTTCAACTTGTTTACTCCAACATGGCCTCTGCCCCACTGGACGCCTCCAGTGGCCTGACAGTGGGTGGGGAGACAAACAGGTATATAACCCCCGACTCCCAGCCAGGCTACGCACAGCCAGCCAGGACACACACTGCCTTGGTAAGGTGAGAGAGCAAGAGGTATGGACAGCATCCAAAGAAGACTAGATGTTAATAGTGGGAAGGGAGGAAACTGGTTTGGAGTGGGCCCCTGGGTGATGAGATCCCTGGGGAGGGACTGAAGCCCACTCAGTTTCAATGTCCTCCCCTGCCTCCAACTGTTCCCAGGCCATCTTCCCCTCCATCACCACCATGAAGCTGCTTGCTTTAACTGTGCTGCTCATCACCATCTGTAGCCTTGAAGGTGAGTATAATATGGAGAAGAGACCCCCAGGAGGAGGAAACACTGGGGGTCTTAACTATCCATCTGCCTGCATTCTTAAGCCCATGTCTGGCCACCAGAGTGCTCATAAGAGAGACCTGTCTCTCTTCAGAGCTAGAAAGCCCACCCAAAGTCCTGGAACTAGATACTAGTTTGGGGAGGGAACTGAGAGTTGGGACGGGGTACTGGCAGCATGCAGGCAGCCAGGCCTGGCTGTCTGGGGCCCAGCTGAGGGTGTGTGTACATGTGTGCATGTGCTTGCAGGGGCACTGGTTCGGAGACAGGCGGAGGAGTCAAGTCTGCCCACGCTGTTCTCTCAGTACTTCCAGACTGTGGCTGACTACGGCAAGGAGTTAATGGAGAAGGCCAAGGCCCACGAGCTTCAGGATCAAGCCAAGTAAGTCTCTGGGAAAGTGGGTTAGGGACTGTGGACCACAGCACAAAAAAGGAACCATCGGATACCCAAAGATGACTGGGCGGTAGGGAGGTTACATTTAAATAGAGAGAAAATTTCCATCCTCGTGATGCAATTGCGTGGCCTCTTGGACCATCAGGGCAGCAAAAACTGGGTTTTAATGTCACTCTGGTCTGCTCCTCTGCCCCCTGGAGGGCTTGCCTTTCCTCCTAGGGCTTTGCCATAGCAGGAAGGACCAGGCACTAGAGTTTGGGATCCTGGGTCCAACTGCCCACCTTCAATGAGACCCTGCCAGTGCCTCGGGTCCCTGCTAGTAGCATGAAATCCCTCATCTCTCCAGGGCCTACCTTGAGAAGACTCAGGAGCAGCTGACACCCCTGGCCAAGAAGGTTGAAACAGAACTGTATAACTTCTTTAGCATTTTCATGGAAAGCAAAGCACCCGCGCCTACCAAGTGAGGTATAGGGGGCCATTGTCCTGCTGGCCCCAGCTGGCCCCTAGAACACTCTTGGCCAAGTCTGGAGCACTTTGCCCCACTCTCTCCTTGTTTTCTATAATAAATATAAGGAGTCAAGTTGTAAGCCTCATGTGTTTGGGAACTGGAAACTGTGGGGAGCCGGGGGAGGAGGAAGGACCAAGGAAAATATGCTGTTAATAGGAGAGGGTTTTGGAGGTCAGGGACAGAGAGAGGGGTGGAGAAAAGAATGCTAAGAATGCCAGAGGAGGGATGCTGGTGATTTATCTCCAAATCCAAGGAATCTTCCCATAGGCCTGGGAGTTCTGGAGACTAACAAGTATTTGATTAGACATAGGCTGTGGAAGAATCTGAATCCGTAGGTAGACTCTTGGGGAATCACAGGAAATGAAGGCTCCCCTCAGAATTTGCTCCTGAACATTCTGGGAAGTGATCTAATCCTATCATGAAAATGTCTCACCTAACCCCACTGTCTAGGGACACCACACAAAGTCTCTTCCTGACACTACGCACAGGTCTGGGCTGGGAGTCAGCTCAGAGCCAGCTCAGAGCCTAGAACTAGTAGCCATTATAGCAGTGAAAGACTGGATAGGTGGTTCCAGAGAAATTTGGGAAAGTGTAATAAGTCAAGATGGGGTGGAAATCAGGCTGGTTTGATGGGGGCAGACTCATAATTCCAAACTGTAGGACAAGTTTGGGGTGGGAAAATGAGGCATTTTCCCATAAAAGCTTGTTCCCACTTTCAAAGTCACTTCCCACCCCCTCCCACCCTGACTTCTCTCTCATCTGAAGACCCCTCTTCCCCAGAAACAGCAGCAGTAGCTCCAATGTCTTCATCATCCAGTCTCTTCTGCCCGAACATGAGCCCCTCATATCTCATGATTACCTTGCTCCCCTTTCTTCCCAAGTCTATTTTTCACTCATGTGCCAAAATATCTAGGAATAGAAGATCTTAGCCTGTCACTTGCAAAGTGGTTTTTGGATGGGTTTTATTTAAGTTAAATTAATTAATTTCAAAGAGCCTGTGCTTCCTCATGGGTTAGAGAGTGGGTGGAATGGTTATGCAGTGGAGAGTGTAGTCAGATTGCTGTGGGAAGTATTGCCCAGCACGGATGTTCAGGTAAGATCCTGGAATTCAAAACCCACACTGACAGGGCTCCTGTGTCAGATTGGGCCGGCAGCTTCTGGTGGGGATCACATACTGCCAAGGGATCCTACTTCCTAGTGGGACTGAGACTAGGCCTGGGACTGGGAAGCTCACCCTGTGCTCCTAGAAGCTGACCTCCCAACTGGACCTCCCCAGTGCATCCACTTTGCCTTACCCAACACATCCATTACCAAAGACTGAATCAATTTTCGAACACAGAAGGCCAGGCTGGGTACAGAGGTTATTTATTAGGTTTAAATAACTCTGGATGTACCTAGGCTCCTACCCAATTCCATGCCAGAGAACTAGGGGTCAAAGGCCATCCTTTCCCCAGGCACAGAATTCATTCTATGCCTCTCTGAGAAAAACATTTGGGCCCTCCCTTGTGGCACAATGGGTTAAAGCACAGCACCTTGAAGCTCGCTGCAGCTGCTTCATCCTCATTGTGAGTTTGATCCCCGGCCAGGGAGCTGACCCACATGGCACAGCAGACCTCTCCTGACCTGCCTGCTGCTCCCCTCAGCAATGTGCTTCACAGATCTGCCTGTCCTGCTCCCTGCTTTACCTCTGGTGAATCCTCTCACCACTCCTGGCCTATACCCCAGTTATGAATGCATAAATAAATAAATCTTAAAAAAAAAAAAAAGTCCTGAAATCTAGAGACTGGGGGCCCTTTAAGGTCAGGAGTGATGTCTGCCTTACCCAGAGTGGCACCTTCAACTCTCAGCCTGGGTCTGGTGCAAGCAGAATCAGTATGTGAGAAATGATTGAAGGAGCAGAGCCGGTCTATAGTTCTTTATTCGTGGCACTCCCTTTCCATTGTTAGTGGGATTGAGGGTGGGAGAGAGGAGAGGGCAGGGGTCAAGGAGTGAGACTAAAATACAACATTAACAAATAGCATCTGAGCAAAGGTCCTTGACGGAAGGAGGAACCGCTGAGGTCCATTAACAGGGGGCAGAGCATCATCACAGGGGTAGCATCATCACATTAGAGTATAAAGGCATCTCTGATGCCACCATGTGGGCTGGGAAAAGGACCAGGATCAGAAGAATGGGACCAAAGGTGTCTGTCCTACAGTCACTGTGGTGGTTTATCATGCTTCAAGGTCTCGTAAGTCTCCTGATTCTGGGTGCTTAGGCCCTGGAGGTGAAGGTCAGAGAAAAGTCATGAACCTGAATCCATCACAGGGCCCCAATCAACCCCCTAAGACCCTACCCCTTCCAAAGGTCACTGGAAATGCCACCCTTTTGCATTAACTTCCTGGAATTGGGGTGGGTGGGTAAGGAGGGTTTACTCACCGTGTAAATGCCATCTGATTTCTGGGGAGGACAAAGGATAAACATTAGAGATCCACTCTCTTTCAGCATCTTCCCCACCCAGGGGTGGCTGGGGTAGAGAACACCTCTTTGGATACTCTGGGGGCATGGATGCACATTTGCCCACAAGGCTACCCACACACACACAAACCCCAAACAACTCTCACACATTCATTGCACTGGGCTCTACCTTGCCACCTGTGTAACTCAGCTGGGTGGCAGGGCAGGTAGGGGGATATGGAAGGGAGCTTCTGACACTCATACTGATTAGTGCCAAAGACTCATCCCTCCCAGAGGCCACACACCACATGGCTAAAGCCCCAGTAGGGCTGATTTGGATGATTTGTTGACACCTAGGTTGGGGTGAGGGCCCCTGCTGGTCTATACCTCATAACTGGCGACAGTTGCCTTCCGAACCTGGATCTGAGAAGGGCAAAGGTCATTAGTAAAGGTGCAGTCAGTGGCCCATGCCCTTCCCCCAAAAGGGGAAATCCCTCCATTATTCCCTCCCGGATCCAGGCTGCCAGCACCCTCCCACTTCTGACGTCACTGCTGTCCGCTCACCCCTGTGCCCCCTGACTTACTTTGAGTCGACAGTAGAGCAGGGTGAGGATGATGCCGTACAAAAACAGGACTGCATCCAGGATGTAGCAGAGTTCAGGTTCTCCCAGGGCCTCTGAGAACACAGGTGCCCATGGGGTCAGGGGTCAGGGGATAATTGGTCTCAGAGAAGAGGGAAGGGGGAATGGGCTCCATGAAGTAGCTGAAGGCCTAGGGAAACTTTCCAGGGAAGGAGCTAAGTCTCTCCCTCCCCCTAGGTTGGGGCAGTGAGGAAACATGAGAGGTTCTGTTCCTTGGAACTTCTATTGCTGCAGCCCCAGCCTCTCTGTAGCACTGCGGTTCCTCAGGTATATCGTGTGTGTACAGCTCTCAGGGGACCTATTTGTGTTCACTGGACTGAGACCACAACCTCAGCCCAAAGGGGAGGGGGAAGGGAGGCAGTGATGAACTTCAGTGTAGAAACCACAGATGTCTCTGCTAAGTCCTGTGACCTGTGGCTGAGGGCTGGACAGGAAGGATGTGCGTTGGGGCAGGCAGAGAAAACAATTACTCCAGCACTGGTCATTATCTGAACTTGGACTCCTCACTTGGTCCCACCACCCAACACTTACAACAAAGAGACTGCTTTCCCAGGCCTTAAACACCAACGACTGCCCACAGGCTGGGCCAGCACGCCTTAGCCTAGCTGCTTCGGAGAGAGGAAATCTTGTGCAACTAAAAAAAAATCAGAGGGTCTGGGCTCCCATCTGCTCAGGCTCCTATCAGAAGAGCTCAAGGGCATGTGACCAGTGAGATAAAGTACTTTTTATTCTCTGCAACTCTTTCCCTGAAAAATACTGCACAAATCTGAAAAACACCCTGTGTGGAAATATCACCATTAACCTACAAATAACGAAACCAAGACTTGGAAAAGCTAAGTAGCTTGTTTCCAGCTACCTCAAAGAGGCAGCCCCAAGGGCGACCGGAGAGGCCCAGTCCCAGGGTAAGCAATCCTTACAAAGCCAGTGTATTTTGTTCTCTGGGTCCGGCATGACACTACCTCAGCTCATGGCAGCAGCAAATCCCTCCCGCCAGTCACTAGTCACCGCTGGCTACACAAAGGGCCTTGTCTTCTCTTCCCATTTCCCCAGTTTCATGAACCCCTTTCACCCCAACAGTAGCTGCAACCCTCCCTCTTCAAAACACATCCCCTCGCAGTAAAGAGGAGCCAGAATAAAAAGTGAATTCGTTAACGACAGGCCTTAAGAGCAGCTGCCGCCTCCCCATTACTGCTCCTGTTCCTAGGAATGCCCAGGCTCTAGAACTGGGCCCTTGCTGCTGCCCCACCTCAGGCCAACTGCTGACAGAATACGGTTCACTGGTGCCTGGTACAGACCCCAGAGGCAGCAATTGGGTTTGTTCATCTCTAAGCCGTTGTCTCTCCCATCCCCCCCAAGCACATGGACAGATAGCAGCCTTCCTGAAGGGGCCGTAGAAACGTCATTAACCACCTGGAGACCAGCTCCCAACCAGCTCTCCATGATGTTGAGCTTGGGAAGTGGTGCCGTACCCCAAACCAGCTTTTTTGAGTCAAAGAACCAGCCCCCTCCTCCCCTGCCCAACTGAAGTGCCCCACGTTATCCTGAAAACGTGAAGAGGAAAAGAAAGGTGGGGACAGACCTGTGCCCTGAGGGAGACTGGAGAGGACTAGCCCCACGGTCAGCGCCCAACCACCCACCGCTTTATCTTCCGCCATCTGCCTTGGCCCCCAGACCCAAGCCTTCCTTCCCACCCTGGAGTCTCGCTCGCTGTCCTCATCGAACCCTCTCACCTGCTTGTTCAACCAGCAGAAGTAAGAGCAAGGCCACCGCAGGAATCATCTTGGGCGGGAGGCCGAGGGGCCAGAGCCGGGCAGACGCTGACAACACTGCGCAGCTGTCTCAGCGGAGGCTCCCTGACCACAGAGTTCCCCCCTTCCTGCCACGCCTTCCCCCAGCTTTGGCCCCTTCCCCTTCCTGCACTTAAGGCCGGGCGGCGCCCGGAAGGGCCAAAACCAAGAGAGTTAGGAGAGCTGGGCACTTACACTTGAGTCCCTGGACGACCAAACTCCGACTTCCAAGTCGCATGGAGACTCCCATACCAGTAAGGGTTGACAAGATCGGCCCTCTCACGCCACCCTGTTAGGAGCTACATGGTGACACTTTGCCACTCAAGGTTCCCAAAAACCCTCCGTTGCCTTTTCAAGCAATCTGGACTCTAGCCCCTGTCTTGACCGAGGAGGGTACCAAATTGTGTGGGCCACAGGCTTAAGGTAGGGGGAAGCTGAGGGGGGAAAAGAGGAAATGGGGAATGGAGAAGTGGAAAGGACAAGAGTCAGAGAAGGGGTGGAGATGAGCAGGAAAAATTGCTAAGAACTGAGTGTAATAGAGAAGTGGAACGTTAACAAACACTCGAGATTCCCCTCAAAGTGAAAGACGACAAGACAATAGAAATTTGGGCAGAGGGACCGCAGGGCGGCTAATTTATTGTTAAGTTCTCTTTTCCTAAGGACATGCGCAGAAAGCCTGACAGCCAAGTGTTTATGTATGTGCACATACACATACACACACGTCCCATCCAAATGCTGACACTCCACGAAGGAAACTGACTGGCAAGGCAAATTCTGTTCACCTGCTCACCGATCTACTTCTCCAAACACGATGTCTTGGGTACCTAAGATGTCAGGGGGAGGAGGAAGAAAGTGTTACTATAAAGGATCCAGAACCCACTACCATGCCCAAGAGACAGAGCTAAGTCCATGCTCGAGTCTCTGCTGAACAGGATGTGCTCTGTCTCTGTCCCCTCAAAGCCCCCGGCCTAGGATGCCCCTACCACAGAACAACTGTACCTATGATGGCAACGACGTCAGCCAACATGTGTCCTTGAGACATCTTGTCCAAACCAGCCTGCAGAAATGGAAACAGAACAAATTAGGAAAGATGAGCAGGGGAGAAAGGGAAGGAAAGTTTATAAAAATTTTGACTAAGGTCAATAATGACTGGACTTATTTGTTTCAGTCAGGATTCTAACAGAGACTGTTTCTTACCAGGTGGGCAAAACCAGGAGCCTTGATCTTGCATCGATAAGGGCGGCTGCTGCCATCAGACACTAGGTACACTCCAAACTCTCCCTGTCCAAGGAAGGAGGTAACAGTTTCCGTTAATAGGAAGGACACTTTGTCTGCCAAGAAAAATCTCTCTGTTCACTCTCATGCCCTCCCCCACTAACGAGCAAGCATTCACTACCACCCATCCCGGTCCTTCCCCACACACTGCCCTTCCCTCCCACTTCTCTGCTAACCTTAGGTGCCTCGATAGCAGTGTATGTGGCCCCTGGAGGAACTTGGTAGCCCTCAGTATACAACTTGAAGTGATGTATCAGGGACTCCATAGATGTCTGGAGAGAGGAAGAAGGGAGCATCTGTTTGAGCCAGACCTAAACAGTCTTCTCCAAGCACAAAAATAATCGCTACTCTCAAGAGAGACTGAAACCCACATGCAAGTCAGAGAGCAAAGGAGATGCAGGGTAAGAAAGGAGGCTGTAGAAGGTTAAGAATCTATACAATGAGCTATTTGAAAACAGAAAAGTCCAACTGAATTCAAGGTACTTCTGGCTGCCAGCCCCCACCCCAGACTGCTCCTTCCCCGCAGATGACCTTCATCTCTGCACGCTTAGGTGGAGACACTTTGGCATCATCAACTTTGATCTCCCCAGGAGGCATCTTGTTCAGACACTGAAAGATGATTCGGAGGGACTGGCGCATCTCCTCGACCCGACACAGGTACCTGTAGATGAGACAGCAAGACCGGAGAAAGCAGTCCAGAACAGCTCACCGGGTTGGGCAGGACGGGGGGGCTGACCTGGAGCGCGCCCGGTGCACAGCCCTCACTCCCTCTCCCCATGCAGCATGTCGCTCTGCCAGGCCACCACACAGTCTGCAACTTCCTGACTGTCACCATGGATCCTTCCCCAAACCCTCCCCTACTTTTTCTAGACCATGCACAGTATTTCCCTATTTGTTTACCCACTAAAACATATTTTGCACAGAACAGCAAATAAATTCAAAAATCTTAGGGTGAGTAAACAGGAATGGAATCAGGAGCTCAGAATCTAGTGAAAAGAGCAATGGATCAAGATTCTAGTCCCACCTTTAACATTAATCTAGTCCCATCTAAGCTAATCTCTCTTTTTAAAAGAAGAGAAGTGGACCACTTATTGGTTTTCCAATAAGTGTAAATCCTTCAAGGGTACATCAGCACATAGATTCTGTATCCTGTGGCCTTAATAGGAAGGCTGCTTCAGGGCTTCCTGGTGGCCCAGGGCTTCCTATGGCCTGAGTTTGACCCCTGGCCAGGGAGCTATTCCACATTATAGCACAGCAGATCTCTCATGTCTGGCCTGCTTTCTCTGACTTATCCTCAGATTTATGCTTAGTTTTCTCAACTGTAAAATGCAGTCAAAATGGCCTGCTTTCCCCTCAGCAGTATACTTCATTGATCTGCCTGTTCGGCTCCCCACTCTGTCTCTGGTGAATCCTTTCACTGCCCCCCACCCCACAACTCTGGCCTACACCCCAGTTCTACAAAATAAATTTTTTAAAAGGTTTTATTTATTTATGCATATAGGCCATGAGAAAATTCACCAGAGACAGAGTGGGGAGCAGGCCGACTGACAAATTATAGTGCTGAGGGGAGTAGCGGGCAGGTCAGGAGAGGTCTGACACACCATGTGGGTCACCTCCATGGCTGGGGATAGAACTCACATTCACATGGCCACGGCTAGCTTCGCAGTGCTATGTTCCAACCCACTGAGCCACCAGGGAGGGTTCTTAAATATTTTTAAAAATATATTAATTAAAAAAAAAAAAAAAGGGAAGGCTGCTTCAGAAGTTGGCACAAACCATGCCACTGTCGCCATGATGCATGTGTCACCTTCTCCCAGATGACTCTAGTTTTATTCCACTGGCCACCAGGAGTCACTGTGCAATTCTTTGTACATATAAGCATATCTCTGGTCTAGACAGAGTCTAGTTTTCGTCTAGGTGAGCATAAAGACTTTTTTTTAATACCTTCAGTTTGAAGAGCTACATGTTCCCTCTGGTTCTGGAGATAGTCAGCAAAAATGGCCTTCTAACCACATTATAGAAGCCCATTCCCATCAGGCTGCCACAGGATCCAAGATGGCAGAAAGAGCTAATCTCTAATTTTTATCCTCAAGTTTTATCGTTAGTTTTCTCAACTGTAAAATGCAGTCAAAATGGGGCCCTCCCTGGTGGCACAAGGGTTAAAGCACTGTGCTATGGCTATCCACAGCCACTGCACCATAAGTTCTATTCCTGACCAGGGACCTAACCCACATGACACGGTAGACCTCTCCTGCTCCCCTCAGCAGTGTATTTCACTCAATCTGCCTGCTTTGTTCCCCACTCTGTCTTTGGTGAATCCTCTCACCCCCCCTGAACCTCTGGCCTGTACCCCAGCTCTTGTATGTATAAATAAATCTTTAAAAATACAGTCAAAATGAATTCTACTTAGGACGCAGGTATGATACAGGATAAAAAAAAAAAAAAGTGTCACCTTTGTTAGAGTGCTTTGAAAGGCAGCCTAGTTTAACAGATACAAAAGCCCAAGCAGATACGGAAAAGTATGGTAGAGAAGAAGGAACCAAGAGAAAAGGTAGGGAAGCTAGCCAGACAGCGAGCTAAGCAGGGTCTTACCTATCGTAGCAGTCCCCTCGAGAGCCAATAGGAACGTCAAACTCCACCTGATCGTAAACATCATAGGGCTGGGTCTTCCGCAGGTCCCACTGGATTCCGGAGCCCCGGAGCATCACCCCACTGGGGAGTGTGTAGTAGAAATGAGGGTCCCTCCCACAAACCAAGAAAGGTGGCACACTCTCTCCCTCGGTCTCCCCATGCCTTCCCCACACTCCCAGCATAGGTTTAGACTCAGAGCATGGCAAGGAAGGTGCCAAAGTCCTGAAGTCGAGATGTAAGCCTTTGAGCTCCCCCACCCTGAGGAGAGATGAACTTAAGAGAAGTCTGATTCCTCCCACCTAAAACCATAGTTCAGTGCATCTTCTGCTGTCACAACCCCAATGTCCACCGTCCGGTTTTTCCAGATCCTGTTATTGGTCAGCATCTGTGAACCAAGACAACTGGCAGGTGAACACTTTTCCCAAAAGCCTTCAAACCCCTCATATTTCTTTACAACCAGGGACACGCAGCCCCAACAAGTCCTTCTTGGGGGAAGAAAGGGACGAATCCCAACCCTTACCTCCTCCACCTCATCAATCCGAAGAGAGAAGTTCTTAGAAAACTCATAAATGTCATCCATCAGTCCCAGGGGTAGGTCCTACAGTCAAATGGGCAGTGACACTGAGTCCAAGAGCCAGCACTGAAGAGGAAGGCTTCAGCCTCCCCCAGGGCTCCAGAATCAGCAGTCCCGCCAGCCAGCGCTGCCCCCCAGTGGCCACCAGGAGCCCACAGGCATGGATTCAGGGAGGTGGAAGCCTGCTCACCTGGTGCACACCTCCTGGCCTGACGTAGGCAGCATGCATCCGTGCCCCAGATACTCGCTCGTAGAACTCAAACATCTTGATAGGACACACTGGGAATTAGTGACAAAGTCCTGACCCCCTAAGTCCAACAACATGGTGGCCCACTCTCCCAGCCTTTCTTGTGCTCAACCAACCCCTCCTGACAACATTTCTTAAGAATAAAACCCAGGGGCCTTCCTGATGGCACAAGGGGTTAAGTCTCAGAACTATGAAACTATTTGGAGCCACTGCAGCACGAGTTGGATCACCCACCAGGGAGGTGACCACATGGCACAAGAGACCTCTCCTGTCTTGCCTGCTGCTCCCCTCGGCAGTGCATTTCAGTACATCTGCCTCTTCTGCTTCTCACTGTCTCTGGTGAATCCTCTCACTCCCAGTACCTCTGGCCTACATCCTGTTCTTATGTGCCTAAATAAATAAAATCAAATCTTAAAAAAAAAAAAAGAATAAAACCCAGGTTAAATACACCTTCTTCCCCAAGTGTTCTCCAGCTGTTCTCTCTGAATTGTCTGTCTCCTTCATGCCTTCGCTACATCCTGTGCTTCCTTCTCTCGAGCCTTCCCTTCTCCTCATACCTTCTCCCTTTCTTCAAACATCCAGAAAAAAGGAGTCATGGCCCCAATGTCCAGGGCATGTGTGGTCACAGCCATGATGTGGTTCAAGAGTCGTGTGATTTCTCCAAACATCACTGTAGAGAGGTGCAGAGAGGAGAAACAGAAATGGGCACCAAGACGGTAGGCTGGCAGAACACCTCTGGGCATAGCCTGGGGTCTACATGCCAGGCTCGGGGTCAAGGATGCAAGGGGGGTACGCTGTACTTGCAGTGGCCGCAGGAGGAAGGGTGGGTGTACCTCGGATCCACTGGGCCCGGGGCGGAGGCTGGATGTTGAGTAGCTTCTCCACGGCCAATGAGTAGGCCTGCTCGTTACACATCATGGACACGTAGTCCAGCCGATCAAAGTAGGGAAGGGCCTGGGCAGAGGGGGAAGTCTGGTCACATCTAACAGGCCCAGGAGCCTTGGTGCAGCTGCCGGAAGCACTGCTCTCTGTGGGCGTCAGAGGTTGGTGTGGTAAGCCCCTGAAAGGCAGGACGAAACACCCCACTACCCAGTGGTGTATTGATAGATGTCTAAAAACTGGCCCTGTGAGAGGGTGAGGGAGCCTTAATTTGTCACTTGTCAACTTCCTCAGTGAGAACACTCTTACCAGGGCCAATTTTAAACTACCAACACTAAATAATGGAGCCTAGCACAAGGCACAGCAGCAGAGTACAGTATTTTATCTGTCCACCATACAGATAAAATAAATGCCTCAAGAGCAGCAAAGTAAAAGGTAGTGAGAAAAGGATGGGAGAAATTAGGAGTACTTCTTTGCTTTGTTCTTAACATAATATTTAATCCTAAGTGGTGAACATTCCATTTTTAATAATGACTATAAAACTGGCTCACAGTTTCTTCAGCAAAACTGGGAAGCTACATGCAAAAAAATGAAACTAGATCACTACTTCTCATCATACACAAAAATCAACTCGAAGTGGATAAAGACCTACACATAAGAATGGAAACCATAAAATGCCTGGAAGCAAAGATGGGCCAAACACTACACAACGTACACTTCAGCGACATCTTTAAAGACAGAGCACCCAATGCAACGATAGTGACAGCAAGGATAAATATGTGGGACTACATCAAGTTAAAGAGCTTCTTTACAGCAAAAGAGACATTACAAAAAACAGACAGCCCGCCCACTGATTGCGAAAAAATTTTCTCATAAAACCAACGATAAAGGATTGATCACAAAAATATACGGAGAACTGATGAAACTCAACAAAAACAACCCTATCAAAAAATTGGCAGAAGAGCTAAAAAGACACTTCTCCAAAGAGGAAATGCAGATGACCAACAAGCATATGAAAAAATGTTCAACATCACTTGTAATAAGGGAGATGCAAATTAAAACCACGAGATACTACCTCACCCCAATGAGAATGGCACATCTTCATACAACTAGCAACAACAAATGTTGGCGAGGATGTGGAGAAAAAGGAACTCCCCTGCACTGCTGGTGGGAATGCAAACTAGTACAACCATTATGGAAAACTGTTTGGAGGCTCCTCAAACTGCTAAACATGGAGCTCCCTACGACCCAGCAATCCCACTCCTAGGTTTCTACCCAAAAGACACAAAAACACTGATTCAAAAAGATACCTGCACCCCCATGTTTATTGCTGCTTTAATTTACAATTGGAAAGACATAGAAACAGCCCAAATGCCTAAAAATGGATGACTGGATTAAAAAGATGTGGTACATATACACAATGGAATATTACTCAGCAACCAAGAAAAAGAAACACATGCCTTTTGCAGCAACATGGATGGAGCTGGAAAAGATCATGCTTAGTGAAATAAGTCAGAAAGAAAAGGAAAAATACCAGATGGTTTCTCTCATAACAGGAATATAATGGAACAGGCGAGAAAACAGTGATAATGATGAACAACTATATACCAGAGACATTTTGTGGGGTAGAGTGGGGAATGAGATCAAAAACAGTGGGGGGAGGGAAATGCACTAGACTATGGTGATGGCACATGGGTGATCTGGTGAAGGGGGGATTGCAACTGAGATGGAAAAATACACAAAAATATGTAAAATAAACTACTATAAAATTAAAAAAGTCCTAAGGACACTGAGAAGAGAGGGGGAAAAAAAAAAAAAACTGGCTCACAGAATTCCTGAAAATTTAACTCTGTTTTGGAAAGCCCAGATGTGGCTGCAGAACACTACAGACACAATCTCTGGTCCCTGTGACACCCTGTCCAAGACATGAGCTTCTCTGAGATATTGAGAATGCCTGGAAGCGAGGGCTACGAGAAGACAGAATGCCTGGAAGTGAGAGCTACGAGAAGGCAGAGACCAAGAAGGATGGGTTGGTTTCTGGTAGGAATGTTGAGTAGAAAGAGCTGCCAAGAAAGTGACGTCTAATCTGTCTGGTGCTGAACAGCTTCAGTTTCCAGGAAGGAGGCGGAGCCAAGACATCCCTTTTTGGGACAGTCAGTTCTTGCCCTGATGTCACTGTGACGTAGATAAAAGTGCAGGGTTGACTCCAAGGGCTCTGAGACCAGAAACCCTCAGGCTCTCTCAGGGAAATCTTTCTTCACTAAGGAAGAAACTTCAGATTCCCTTCCCAGATCCTGTGGCTTCAAACCTGACCCTCATCACTTGGGTCATGCAGTTCCACTAAAAATGACAAACTCCAGGTCACGCTGACTCATCACGTGTTTTGAAAACAGATTTAGACAGCTAGAAGATACAAGAATCGGCTGTGAGTCCTAGGAATTAATGTCTCTCTCCTCTCCCTGCCACCAGCTTTGACGTACAGAATGTTCTCAGAAGAGAGAAACTGAGGCACTAGAGGAAGGCTAAAGAGGCCAGCCAAAAGTCAGCCACAGAAGAGCTGCAAGTGCAGCTCCAGCCCCAAAGTACTTCTGTAGATAAACCAAATCCAGGTGACAATATCCCCAACTACCTCCCTTCCCTCCCAAGCGTGACCTCCATAACCTCTTCCCCGGGGTTTTGGAGACAGTAAACCAGGAAATACCAGGCTAAAGCATCCCTAGGTCCTGTCGACCATGCAGCCCTCACCTGCAGGTAGGTCTTGTACTCAATGAGCTTCTCTGTGCCGCGGTGGAGAAGCCCAATGTGCGGATCACACTTGCGCACCATCTCCCCGCTCAGTTCCATCACCAGGCGTAGAACTCCGTGGGCTGCTGGGTGCTGGGGCCCAAAGTTCAGGGTCAGGTTTGACACCAGTGTGTCCTTTGGAGGGTCCACATCTGAGAAGTGGGAAATACCTCAGAGCCAATTGGTAATTCTCTTGGAAGCCCCAAGAGAGGGCATCGAGTCAGCCTCTCTCCCCATGGACCCTGCCCGTCACTCTGTGCCTTAAGTCCCTCATCTCTGACACAACCAGGGAGAGGACCGAGAGAAGGAAAGGGGAGACGTAAACTCCCTGATGCGAGGTACTGTGAGTTTCATTCACTCCATGTCTCCCACGAGACCTCAGTAATTGTACTAGTAGCAATAACTTAGACGGTCCTTCCTATGGGCCAGGCAGCTACTCTAAGCATCTTATTTATTTTCATTAATTTAGTTGTCACAACAATGTGAATAGTGGGTATTATTATCATCCTCATGTTATTGGAGAAACTGAAACCAGAGAGGAAAAATGACTTTTCACAGTGCTAGTCAGTGGCAAAGCCAGGATGTTACAGGCCTGCTCAGCTCCAGGATCCACAATGATACACTGTGCCTCAAAGGTTTCGGAGGGTCAATCAATCAGGAAGTGGATCCCTAATCCCTACTACTGAAAGACAATTTTGACCCTCAGGAAGCTTACAATTTGTTTTGGGCAATAAGTTAGATGTGAAAAACTAGTAACTCAGGTGATGTTCACAAATTACGAAAAAAGTGGCTTAGCCATTAAGTATTCAAACCTGGAGAGAACACTATAAAGACTACATGGAAGTAGGACCTGCATCCAAAACAACACCTTGGGGGGCTTACCATGTGCCAGTCTCCACATTAGCTATTATTTAGTCATCACAACAATACTATGAAGGAAATAATGTATTCACTGGTAAATGGAAAATTGAGATTTAAAACCAAAGCTACCTTTGCAGCGCAAATCTTTCATCAGGGGTTTTGGAATCAGAAGGACCCAAATCTGTCATTCAGACAGATTGTGTATCCTCAGTCAAGTTTTAATATCCCTGCATCATAATTTCCTCAAATTAGGGCTAACACAGGATTACTTTCATAGGGTTGTTATGAAATAATGCAAATTAAATACTTAGCAATTGGTAGGTATACCGCTATTGCTAAGTCTTTGAAAGGTAAGTCAAAGCGCCTTGGAAAGTTTTGAGCAAGAGAATGAATGACATGGTAAAATGATGTTCCAGGAAGAGATGATTCCATACTTTATATGTGACAGGTGGAGGGGAGGGGCAAGGTCAGTGGCATGAACCTAGAGAAAATGTAAGAGGGAGATCCCCAGGAAAAGGGGCGGATCCATCCTGCCCCACCCGAAGGTGGATGGAGCTGCACAGGGAGGAGGAAGCTGGAGAGGAGGAGACTGGAGAAGGAAGGAAGCAGCATGGAGAGTCAGGAGGAAACCTGAGGGAGGCACATGGAGCAGAGAGATGTGTGAAGAAGTTGTGTTTGCTTCTTAGTCCTGGACTGGTTGAAACAGGTGTAGGTGAGAGATCCATGGGGAGGTTAACAATGGCAGCTTTTATCTTGGTCTTGATTTTGCTCTTTTCCTCCTGGACTTCTCTGGCCATTTCTGACTCTTCCCTGTGAGTCACTGCCAGAAAGTGCTTTAGACTCGTGGTGGGCTTCTGGGCTCTGCTTTGGGTCAATCCTGTTTGGCTGAACATTTACCCACAAGGGGATGGGTAACTCCAGGTGCTTGATCTGGAAGTGATATTCTTTGTCTTTTCTGTATTGCACACTAGTTAAAGTTCTTTTCTACTAAAGGCCTTATATGTTTTGTCTTAATGCGGTGGATGGCCAAACCTATGGAGAGCAGGAAGATTTGAGGGTTCTGGGGTGCCCCCTCCCTGACCTCTAACAAAGAGTCTCCTGAAATAGTCAATATCTAATATAACATAAAGCTGATATAACATAAAACATAAAGCTGCCTGGTGGCGCAACAGGTTAAAGCACAGCATTAGGAAACTAGCCGCAGTGGCTTCACGAGTTCAATCCCCAGCCAGGAAGGTGACCCACATGGCCAGCAGACCTCCCTGTCTCTCTGCTGCTCCCCTCACCAGTGCATTTCAGTCAATCTGCCTGTTCAGCTCTCCAACTTGTCTTGGTGAAGCCTTTCACTGCACCTGTACCCCAGTTCTGAATGCATAAATAAGTCAATCTTTAAAGAAAAAAGAGAGAGAGAGAAAACAGCCAAAGACGGTGAAAAAAATTCAGATCTGAGGAATCAGAATGGAGCTGTCACTGCTCCAAATCAAGTCAAAAGGAAGAAAAAGTTTTGATGGGGAAAGAACTGTTTGTGATTCAGGAAGACCAGTTTGTCTATCACCCAGAAATGGAAATATACTGAACCTCTGGAAAAGGCTGAAGCTAGCGATTTCCCTTTGGTAGGACCTTCAAAGGTTGCCTGGTACCTACTCTTTCTTTTCTCCTGGAACATTCTTCCTCACCTCTGCTTGACAAAAACCTGCTGTTAATCACTATTTGTTGAAATGCAGGGTGAAAGAAACAAATAGGTTAAAACTCACCTAAGACAGAGAGCTCAGGGCACTTAGGCATTATTTTGGGCAGGAATGGATGTAGGCTGGGGCAGCAGCTGTGAGCACTCACCATTCCAAGGTGGAGGTTTCCAGTGGGCTGTTTCCTTGGTAGGGAACATGACAGCTCCCCCAAACTGCTCTGCCCATTCCACATCTGGCTGCCATTGCCGAGCACCTCTGGGGAATTGAAACAGATAGCAGGCACAGGTTCTTAACAGCGCTTGATTCCTCTGTTCCCATTCACTCAGAGGGCCCAGAGAAAGGGTTCTTGCATTCCTCAACCCCAAATCACTGGTAAGAGTTTGCTTAGCTTTGTCAGAACAAGGGGTTCCATTCCTACTAACAAACTATGGCAGAATCACTTCACCTGTCACCTGTCTGCAGGTTGTGGAGCCTAACTCCTACATGGTCTTCTCATTTTTATATTCCCATTCTGATGAATAAAAATTCGAGCAAGGTGTTTACTCAAGGTCAACAGGAAACTAAGAAGAGAAGAGGAAGACACAGATACCCACATGCTGGCTGCAGGTTTCAGCTTAAGCATGGCCAGATTGAGGCAATGGGGACACCTGGCATCTTGTTTTTTTCTCTTCCATAAACTCCACCATCAGGGGTGCTTCCACTGATGGCAGGCACCCCATGACCGAAGGCGGGAGCAGCAGCAGAGCATAAAGCAAAGGTGACACTATCACTAGTAGTGAAAGGCAAGGTACCTCCATTTCACTCCCGGCAGAATGAGTTCAAGGTTCTCCATCCCCCCCCTCGGTCAGAGCAGGTGTCCTTACAACCCTAGAGCCGGAGAGTGCAGGCCTGGGGGAGGGGGTCGCAGGTCGGTGTCATCTTTTCTACGGGCATAAAGCCCGTGTGTTCCCGCATTCGAGAGACCCTACATTGAGGCGGGCACGCCGGAGACGCCTAGGGTCTCACCTGCAGGGTTGGGTCGGCAGTCGGAGCCCCGCCGCGGGTCGCAGCGCCCGGGACGCGCCACCCCGCAGCCCACACAGCGCCCTCAGCGCCGCCATCTTGCCCGCTGCGAGCTGTGGAAGGAGAGCCGGGCGGAAGTGGCGCCGCGCCGCCTTGCAGGCTTCTCTCCCGTCAGCGCCGCGTGGCCGCCATCTTGGAAGCGGGCAGGGCTACGACCTGACGACATCCGGGTCTCAGAACGGCTCTGGCTCCGGCTCCGCCCAGACTCGCGTTTCCAGGGTCAAAGGAGGAGCTTGCAGCACCACGGGGTCTGCCCTGCGCTCTGTTCCCATCACCAGCCCGGGTGCTGCCTTCCCAGCCCTCTGCTTGGCTGCCCTCTGGGATTGCCCCAATTCTGCCTTGCACCACTAGCTACCTCTTACCCCATTCCAGAAATTTCGGAGGGGAGCAAAGCCAGCTAATTTCCAGATGCCCTAAATGAATTAGGGAAATGGACCCCAGTGAGACTGGGCGGGTCTGAGTGCTCCCGCCCAGCCCAAAGGAGAAAGAGCCTGATGCCAAGGCCACCAGCTTGGGAGCACGCCATCATGTGGGTAGGGGCCACGGCATCGCACATGAGAAAGGGAGGCGTCTATGGAAGATCACCTAACTGCCGGGCTTCCGAAACATACACCTCCAAATTGCACATCCCTCTTCCATCCCGGCTCAGTTTCTTTCGGTTCAGGATGAACCGGACTTGACCTAGGGCAGCCATCGACAACATGGAAACGCAGTAGTACCAGAATCAGCACCCTGTCTGTTGGGAAGAGACAGGAAGAGTTTTGCAGCCTCTCCCTTGGCTTCCAGGCGCAGCTCCAGCTGGGCCACCCTGGAGTTTGCCCCTCCCTCCCATTCTGAGCCTAGAAAGAGGCCTTCCGCACAACTCCCCCAGACAGGGTCTCTGGAACACAGCCCACCAGCAATGCCGCAGGGTGGGGCAGACAGTGAATTCATCGCTGTAGAGAGAGAAGAAGGCCAAACTTGAGTCTAGGAGTTGACCTAATGGGAGCCTTACCAAAGGGTGGGGCCCTATCCCTGCCTTTGGGGATAGGGCTGGGCCTGGGCAGACTAAGCAGTCCTCATCCAGCCAGAGGCTCTGCCTTGGTTACCTACCCCCTTTGTCACCCACCTTCTCTCTGGGCCTTCTCTCCCTCCATAGTTGGAACATAACGGGGAGGGGGGCATGCAATGGACTGCCTGGCAGACTAGGTTAGGGCCTGGATTTGCCCTAATCTAGCTTGGAAGAAGTTGGGGTAGACACTTGGCTGCTTGGCCCTGGGGGCAGCTTGAGCTGGCACTGACTCCTGGGTGCTGCCTGGGACACTGCAGCTTTTGTTATTTCTCCCTGCTACCACATACCCTCTGCTAGGACTCTAAGGTCCTTTGTCTCTCACTAATTAGTCACCCCCTTTGTCCTCATCTCAGATTGGGGGTGGGAAGGGGCAGTGAGCGACCTCTGGTGATGGCTCCTCTTGCCCCTGCCTTTTCTAATCTTCCATCCTTTGTCTGACTGCTTCTGTCCAGCCCCCCTTAACTTAAGGCCAGGGTCAGGGCATGTGGTGGGCCCAAATGTAGGGCACCCTCAGAGGGTGGGCCAGAGGGGGTGATAAGGCAAGTACCAGTGACCTGAGGAGGAAGGGTGGGGAAGGGAAGTATCTGGGCGGATATGACATGGGGGACAGGAGGTGACAACGCAGAGCGAGAGAAATGGGGCAGGGGCAGGTGGTCCACCCCTGGAGAGGAAAGGGAGAGCTGACAGAACTCTCCTTCCTGGGGATATCCTGGGGAAGTGAGTTGCCATAGCATGGGCTAAGCAGGCTTTGCCCCTAATTGTGAGCCCTCTCCTTCCTTGCCTCAAGCATCCACCCCCAAGACGTCTGAGTTCTCTCCAGTTCAGAATCAGGGAGTCATCTTGCTTCTTTTCCCTAACCACTATCTCTCATTTCCACACACTGGACTCTTGTTTCCCACAGCACCCTAATTGTCCTACACACAATGAGGCTGCCACCCTTTCCCTGTCCCAGAGGGAATGAGAAATAAAAAAATTGCTAGATATTTCATGAACATGAGCTCTCAGGGCCAGGTGGGGTCAGAAGAGGGAGCCAGGTGAGGATTTCCTCAAGTGATACAGGATGCCTCCAGGTTCCAGAGACAGCAAGTCTGTCCCTGTATTGGGGCCTGGCCTGCTGACTCGGGGTTGGGGATGGTTCTAAGGCAGCCGGAATGGGATCTGGGCCAAGAGCTTGGGGGAAGCTGCTGGAATCTGGGCCAGGGAAGTGGGGAGTCAGGAAGTGGGAGGGGGAGCCCTGGGGGGAATGGAGGCGGAATGATTGTTCCCGGGTTTAGAGGGGGTGGATGGTGCAGCTCGACTCAGGAAGCCCACGGGGGAGAAGGACTGTTAGAAAAGAGGAGGTTCTACCTGGGACCCTCCTTCCACAAAAGGGAAAACTTAACCCTCTTCTTGTTACCTACCCCCTTTTCAGCAGCTCAGCTGGCCTTGGGCAGCAAACTCCCTGCCCTCTGCTCTCCAGGCCCATCTCTCTGTCTCTGGCACCCTTCAGCTGCTTGATCACGCCCTGAGCCTTTTACCCTGACCTGTGCTTTCTCAGTTCTGTACTTTTCCAAGGCTTCCTTACCTGTACCTCATGCCCTCTCCTCCCCAACCCCCACCCCCACCCCAGCAGCTTCCTCCCTCCCTCAGCCCTAGAGTCAATTCAAGGGGCACAGGGCAGCCTGAGAGAACCCTGAGAAAAGGAAGCCTGGGTCACTTTGGGTAATGGGTGCCAGAATTCTCCCTTTCTGTGTCGCTGACCAGGCTCTCTCTAATATCCTACTCCTGCGTGGGCTCTCCAAAAAGGGAAGGAGACAGGGGAGAGATCTGGGAAAAGTCTTATCATCAGCTAGCTTGTGCCTGGGATGCATCCGGCTAGAGATTCCCCACCCCTGCGCTAGAGATTCCCCACCCCTGGGTACGTCCTCTTTTATTTTTTTTAAAGGAAAACCAAAAATGAAATTTTGGGAAGCATGAGACATACATATGAGTTCTACAGAGCGCCCGGTGAATGGCTTTATAGTTTCAGCCAATAGCAGAGGTTTGACGCGCTTTATAAAAGAGCTGGCACAGAGAGAGGCTAGGGAGACCCACAGACCCATAGACTCAGGGAGAGGAGGAGATAGACAGACAAAGAGACAGTGGAAAGAGGCAGAGCCAGGGCAGCCACGAGGCAAAGCCAGACAGAGTCTAGCACAGAGGGGGTGGCCAGTAGCAACAGGGAGAGACAAAGACCCAAGAAAGGGGTGGGAGGAGAGTTTAGAGGATCAGACCACCAGGCACTGCTCCGAAGTCTAAGGGCCAGGCTTTCTCCCTCTTCCTGAAGGTTCCAGCCCCTCTGAACACTGCCACTGACCCTGGCAGGGGTCTGAACCCCTGGACCACAGAGAGGAGTTTTCCAAAGCTGGGTTGCTGGTGGGGTGTGGGTGCCCAGACAGCCTGAGAGCCTCCGAGAGGCAGCGCCAGGGCCATGCATCCCAGGAGGGGCAGGGTAGGCTGCCAGCCCCAGCCAAAGGGAACCCACTTCCCCCCGTTGTTCCCCATTGTGCCAGTCCCAGTTTCCCGCTGGCTGCTCCTGCTGCTGCTACCATCCCTTCTGCCCTCTGCACGGCTGGCCAACTCCCTGCCCTGGGAAGAGGAGATCGTGTTTCCAGAGAGGCTCAACGGCAGCATCCTGCCAGGTTGGAGCTCCCCGGCCAGGCTGATGTACCGCCTCCCAGCCTTTGGGGAGATGCTGCTCCTTGAACTGGAGCAGGACCCTGGGGTTCAGGTTGAGGGGCTGACGGTGCAGTACCTGGGTCGTTCACCCGAGCTGCTGGGCGGGGCTGAGCCAGGCACCTACCTCACCGGCACCATCAACGGAGATCCTGAATCGGTGGCCTCTCTGCACTGGGACGCGGGAGCCCTGTTAGGGGTGCTGCAGTATCGGGGGGCTGAACTGCACCTCCAGCCCTTGGAGGGAGGCACCCCTAACTCTGCTGGAGGTCCTGAGGCTCACATCCTTCGCCGGAAAAGTCCTGCCAGCGACCAGGGTCCCATGTGCAACGTCAAGGCTCCTCCTGGGAGCCCCAGCCCCAGCCCACGAAGGGCCAAGGTAGGCAACCCCAGAATCTGCATCCTCCCGGGTCCTCTGCCATGCTCATGTCTGTCCCACTGACCCCTATTCACCTTCTCTCCACCCACTTCCACTTTTGGCTCTTCTGCTGCCCTCCCTTCTGCCTGCCTTTCCTCTTTCCACCAGCCTCCTTTCCTGGGGAGGCTCTGGCTTCTCCCTACCCCAGCCCTTCGCCCAGCCAGATCATGTATCACAAAGAGGGTTCCCAGATGTAGGTCAGATACTCTGCTTTATGCTCTCCACCCTGCCCCTGCCTGGCTAGGGCACCTCTGCTGGCCCAGCCCTTAGCAATAAGGCTCTGCTAACAGCCCCTTGGCCTTGACTCTATTGTAGCCCAAATCTGATTTATAATTTCCACACCCCCTCCCCCTCATACTCACATACACACATCAGCTAAAGGAGTGTGGTTTGAGGCCAGAGGGATTGACCTCTCACTTCTGGAGCTGCCTTCAGAAAACTGTTACAGAAAACGGCAAAGGAGGACAGCATCCACCCCTCATACTCAGTCCCCTTCCCTCTGTGGGGTAACTGCCAGGCTGCCAGCCCAGGCTCCATCCTTCCTTCCTGCCTGTCCCTCTCCCCTGCTTCTCCCCTCCCTTCTTTTCTTTCTTCCCTCCTCCCCTCCCCCACTCAGTCTCCAGCTTTAATCCAGACCAGATCTCCACACCCGCCACGCTGAGAACTGGCCCTGGCCCTAACTGCTGACTGAACTGTTCCTTCAACCACACAGAGCAGACACGTTGCAGCCTGGCGCTCTCGCCCCAGTCCTGTGAGCCCCAGTCACACTTAGGCCTGGAGACCCCCTCACCCTCTCTCAGAGACCATCTCGGACACTTTTCACTTTTGGGGCCCCTGCAGCTAGGACAGGGCATCTCCTTCGCCTCTCCTCAGAGCCAGCAACTGATTTCTCAGAGTTACCACAAAACCCCTGAGATCTGGGCTTGGAACAGGGCCTAGCCCAGACCCAGCAGGAATCCCACCCCTTGGGGTCTGTGCTCCCCAGCTGCCGCACTGAGTTCCAGGCCCAGAAAGAAAGGAAGAGAGGAGACAGCTGCTCCTGTGTCTGGGAGGATGTTTCAGGACGCTCTTCTCTTTCTTCCCCAGCGCTTTGCCTCACTGAGTAGGTTTGTGGAGACCCTGGTGGTGGCAGATGACAAGATGGCGGCGTTTCATGGCGCGGGTCTAAAGCGCTACCTGCTGACAGTCATGGCAGCAGCAGCCAAGGCCTTCAAGCACCCAAGCATTCGGAACCCTGTCAACTTGGTGGTGACTCGGCTGGTGATTCTGGGCCCAGGAGAAGAAGGCCCCCAAGTGGGGCCCAGTGCCGCCCAGACCCTGCGCAGCTTCTGTGCCTGGCAACGGGGACTCAACCGCCCGGAGGACACGGACCCTGAGCACTTTGACACTGCCATCCTCTTCACGCGGCAGGTGAGGCCCCATCAGCGCCACGGGCCGGCACTGCGCAGCCACGCGGAAGCACAGCTGCCGAGACTGAGGTGCTGGAGTTGTGCCGGGCCACACAGCCACTGCTCTCTGGGCCGTCAGTGCGCAGACCCCCACTCACCTGGCGCCCAGCCCAGTGGGCCCTGAGGCCCTAGCTCATGCGTCTTCTGTGGTCCCTCTCCACAGGACCTGTGTGGGGTCTCCACTTGTGACACGCTGGGCATGGCTGACGTGGGTACCGTGTGCGACCCGGCTAGGAGTTGTGCGATTGTGGAAGATGACGGGCTCCAGTCGGCCTTCACTGCTGCCCATGAGCTAGGTGAGGTGGGATATCTGGGATGGATGAGAGGAAAATCAGGGTGTGATGACGGGACAGACAGGGAGCTCACTGGGTGCTCCATGTGCCCCGGCCAAGCGTCCTCATCCTTCTCTACTCTGGGGGTAGACAAACATTTAGATTTTTCTATTAAATGAATAATGCCTGGAGACCTGCTCTGTGTGTGTGTATCTGGAGTGGGTTGGCACTGTACTAAGAGGGGTATGGTTCATAAGAATTATTGATGAGATTTATAAGTTCAGGTATGAGATGTGTAAGGGTCAGGAGTGTTGACTATAAGGAAAACTGGATAGGCAGGAGACCTGGGTATATTTTGGGGGAGGGAAGATGCTGATGTGGCTACCTAGCGAGTGGCCTCACAGTCCCCAAAGGTGGGGGCAGGGAAAGATGGAAATGGATCTGACAGTCCACAGCAGCAACCATGTTTAGAGTGTAGACCCCTGCGGGCACAGGGAGGGCAACCTCAGAAGCTAGCAGGGCCTCTGCTCCTACAGGCCATGTCTTCAACATGCTCCATGACAACTCAAAGCCATGTGCCAGTCTGAATGGGCCTGGGAGCACCTCCCACCATGTCATGGCTCCTGTGATGGCTCACGTGGACCCCGAGGAACCCTGGTCCCCATGCAGCGCTCGCTTTATCACTGACTTCCTGGACAACGGCTATGGTAAGTAGGTGCACCCCCCCCATAAAGGGACTCGGTTCTATCCCCACCTTGTTTAATTTTGCCACATTCCACACAGCTCAGAGAGCTATTCCTCCAGTGTCCTTCCTCTGCAGCGTGGGCTAAGTGCGACGGTTGGTGCTTGTATGGCCCCACTTATTCCTGGAACCAATAGCAAGCACAGAGAGGCAGATTGTGGCTCACTAGAAAGAGAACTGGCCAGGCCCTCCCGAGTGGTGCACCAGGTTAAAGAGCAGCACTGCAAGCGAGTTGCAGCCACTTCAGTGCGAGTTTGAGTTTGATCCTCAGCCCCAAAGCTGCCCCACATGGTGCAGCAGCCCTCTCCTGACCCGCCTGCTGCTCCCCTCAGCAGTGTACTTCATCAGTTGGCCTGCTCCCCACTCTGTCTCTGGTGCATCCTCTTACCACCTCTGCGCTTCTAGCCTGTACCCCAGGTCTATATGAATGAATAAATAAGTCTAATAAAAAGAAAATTGCCACCATTTGTAAACACCAACTCATTAATGTCAAAAAATAAAAAAGAGAAATAGAACTGGCCTTCAAAGTGTCAGGATGACCAGTGCTAGGCATGTTGCTGTACAAAGCAGACTCAGAAACAACATCTGTAGTTGGTGAGAATTGTGCTTAAGGTTGCTGTGCTGGTGCTGTTCTTCCAACGTGTGGACCTCTGTGGCTCTGAGCTGGTCATTTCACCTCTACTTCGCTGGTCTGCAAACTAGGCATGGCAGTGGGCACCACCCCTAGGTGGCGGTAAGATAGCAAGAGATCGTGTTGGTTAAATATTTAGCCAATTCTAATTCAAGCTTCTTCTAGCTGTCGGATTTAGAGCCTCAGTTCCATCTTCCCCAAGGAGGCCCAGGCTTTCTGCTGGTCCCTTAGCTCATGGCTGACTTCATATTTCCTTCCAGGGCACTGTCTTTTAGACAAGCCAGAGGCGCCGCTGCATCTGCCTGCAACTTTCCCTGGCAAGGACTATGATGCTGACCGCCAGTGCCAACTGACTTTTGGGCCTGACTCACACCATTGTCCACAGTTGCCACCGCCCTGTGCTGCCCTCTGGTGCTCTGGCCACCTCAATGGTCATGCCATGTGCCAGACCAAGCACTCTCCTTGGGCTGACGGCACCCCCTGCGGGCCCACACAGGCCTGCATGGGTGGCCGCTGCCTCCACGTGGACCAGCTCCAGGACTTCAATGTGAGCTCTTGGCATGGCTTGGGGGGAGGGACGTTGGGGAGAAGGTTTCAGGGCCTGGCCCTGAGCCCAGGAAGAGTCTGTTAACCCCACCCTTCCATTCTGTGTTTCTGCAGATCCCACAGGCTGGGGGCTGGGGCCCCTGGGGGTCTTGGGGTGGCTGCTCCCGGAGCTGTGGGGGTGGTGTCCAGTTCTCCTCCCGGGACTGCACAAGGCCCATCCCCCGGAATGGTGGCAAGTATTGCGAGGGTCGCCGCACCCGCTTCCGTTCCTGCAATACCCAGGACTGCCCAGCAGGCTCAGGTGAGGAGTGAGAGGGTGTGGGGGAGCAGGGTCTGTCCCTGAGTGCAGAGGACCAAGGGGACTATTGACTATCCCTGCTGTTAAGGGAATGACTTCATCCTTCTGGAACCTTACCTGAAGTCTGTGGGGAAGAAGGGTTCTCTGCTGTCCAGAAGTCTTAAGGGGCTAGGTGGAAGGGCTCGTGGGACACTATGAGGAGGGTGGGATTCTGATGGTCTGCTTCACCCCTGTAGCCTTGACCTTTCGTGAAGAACAGTGTGCTGCCTACAACCATCGTACTGATCTCTTCAAGAGCTTTCCAGGGCCCATGGACTGGATCCCTCGCTACTCGGGCGTGGCTGCCCGGGACCAGTGCAAACTCACCTGCCAGGCACGGGCACTAGGCTATTACTATGTGCTGGAGCCACGGGTAAGAGCACGCCGAAGCTTGTCAGTGCTCAGGCACACCCACTGCTTTCTGGTGGCAGAAAGACCCTCCAGGACAGCACCTTTGCTGGTGCTGGCATTCCCACAGCCCTGCCAATCAGCACCTTTGCTGGTGCTGGCATGCCCACAGCCCTGCCAATCAGCACCTTTGCTGGTGCTGGCATTCCCACAGCCCTGCCAATCAGATAGGGGTATTTGGAAAACCAGCCCCAGACCCTGGCTGCTCCATTCTGCCCAGTTTCCCCTGCTCACTGCTACCACCCCAGGTTTCTTTTCTTCTCTCCCCTCCTTCCAATGCCCCATCCCACAAGAATGAAAGTTTGTGGACTTTGGGCAAGTTTTTGTTTCTCTTTCCCTGGCATCCTTTGTCAAAGTACAGTGGGGGCCTCATTTGGCTCATGGGTGGTCTGTCCCTGTCCCTGCACTCTCTCTGTGTGCCAGTCCTAGTGGAAGGCTTCAGAGGAAGGATAACCCTGCTGGGTCGAGTTCCTTTGTGGCCGCCAGGACAATTCCTGCAGGCTGCCGCCCCCTAGCGTCCATCGGGGGCACTGTCGTCCAGGTTTAGGTGTGGGTATTGAATGGCCGTTGGCTCCTTGTCTCCTCCACTTCACAGCTACCTCACCTTTGAGAAGGCTCCTAATCTTTCTCAACCTCAACGTTTCATCCCTAATCCTCCAGTAGTAGTTGTGAGATTTAGATTCTTGCTAATAGAACACTGCTTCGTAGTGAGTGCTCTGAAATGGCGACTTTGACATTTTGATGATCATTGTCATCCCATACAGTGTTTGGGGCTCACTGCAACCACAATCCGTCCACCCCCCTTCCCCCGCGGCTTTTCTGACACCCATCCCATATAGGAAATGGGAGCCACTCCAGACTTTGGAAGAACCCTGGTATTGCTCTTCTCCTCAGGTGGTAGACGGGACGCCCTGCTCCCCGGACAGCTCCTCCGTCTGTGTCCAGGGCCGCTGCATCCATGCTGGCTGTGACCGTGTCATCGGTTCCAAAAAGAAGTTTGACAAGTGCATGGTGTGCGGTGGGGATGGCTCCAGTTGCAGCAAACAGTCTGGCTCCTTCAGAAAATTCAGGTTCCTCCATGATTCATTTGTTCTTCCTAACTTCCTGGGACTATTTCTGGAGTCTGAGGAGACAGTGAACTCCACACCGTCTCTCCTCTCCAGGAGCTCAGCCTGGGGGGGAGAGAGCCATGAGTGCAGTGACAGCACAGAGTCCCACCTGTCCCACAGGTGTTGGCAAGCAGCTGTGTTAGCAGAGAGGGCTTCCCCAGGAGGTGACTGAGCTGCTTGTGGAGGGAGAGTGGGAGCTGGACAGGCACAGGAGGGGGTCTCTGAAGGGCATCTCAGGAGCTGGTTCTCAAGGTGCAGAGATGAGAGCGTGGAGAGCACCTTGCCTGAAGCTCAGCTCTAGGTGGGACAGCCCACAGAGGTTTGGGGAGACCACATCCAGGCACGTATGTACACACCTACAGTCATAAACACAGCTCAAGGAGATTGAGGGGCTCGAAGAGGCTGAACACCCCTCTGTTTCTTCCACACAGATACGGCTACAACGATGTGGTCACTTTCCCTGCGGGAGCCACCCACATGCTTGTCCGGCACCAGGGCCCCTCTGGTCACCGGAGCCTCTACCTAGCCCTGAAGCTCCCGGATGGCTCCTATGCCCTCAATGGTGAATACACGTTGATGCCCTCCGCCACTGACGTGCTGCTGCCTGGGGGAGTCAGCCTGCGCTACACTGGGGCCACCGCAGCCTCTGAGATGCTGTCAGGCCATGGGCCTCTGACCCAGCCCTTGACCCTGCAGGTCCTAGTGGCCGGTGACACCCAGAAGTCACGCCTCCGGTACAGCTATTTTGTGCCCCGGCCAACCCCCTCACCAGTGGCACGGTCCACTCCCCAGGACTGGCTACAGCGGAAGGCACAGATTCTAGAGGTCCTTCGCCGCCGCCGGCCTTGGGCAGGCAGGAAATGACCTCATCATCCCGGCTGCCCTTTTTGGGCACCGGGCCTTGGACTTGGCTAGGAGAGAGAGGGGGCTCCTGCAGCTGCCTCCACCAGAAACAGTGGGAGAGGCCCTCTTATGGCCCCCCTGTGCAGGCTGGCCCTGTCAGGGATTCCTGCCGTTGGTGGCAGTGATGGATGGTGGATGAAGATAGGAAACAGGCCCTGTGCTAACTGCCCCCTCTGCCCTGCTGGCCACAGGAGGGAGGGGAAGTCAGGGTGGTCACTGTTGTATTTATTTCGTATTTATTCACTTTCATTTAGCACCAGGGAGAGGATGAGGGCAGAGTTGCTGGGGAAACTGACCCCTAGCTCCTCCAAGCCCTCACCTGGTAGGTGGAAGTGATCTGTGGTATGTGTGTGTGTGTGTGTGTGTGTGTGTGTGTGTGTGTTTGACATCCTGCCCTGCTTACCTCTCCCTGAATCTTGTATTCTGGGAAGGGGTAAGCTGGGCCTTCAGGGAGTAAGGGAGTATGATATTTTTAACATATAAATTGAATCCTGCTATTTATGTGCTCCTTTTGGAGTCAGACAGATGTGGGCTGCAGTATAAGTTTCCTCATTTGCCAATAATAGTACCTCCTTGGAAATTGATTAAAGCATTAAATAATGTAAGTAAAGAAGCAACATCATGCCTGGACTTGGCAAGTGCTCTACAAATAGCTACTTTTAATAGTTAATACCACCTCCCCTGCCTGAGGGTCTGCACTGTGCCAGGAGAAGGCAGAGATCCACGCCCTGACTCTCAGGCTTGCTCCTTTGGTTGGAAGAACATGAGCCCCAGAGCTGAAGCAACCGTCAGAGAAAAGACTCTGTCCCTGATCCTAGAGGGCCCCAGTCACGTGATATATAAGAACTACCCGGCTACAAGCACGGGTGACAAGAACACAAAGATGTGGGCCTCTCTGGCGGCACAAGGGTTAGGTGTCAGCACGATGAAGCTAGCTGCAGCCACTGCAGCAGGAGTTCGATCCCCAGCCAGGGAGCTGACTCACATGGTGCAGCAGACCTCTCCTATCTCACCTGCTGCTCCCCTCAGCAGTGTATTTCAGTCAGTCTGCTTGTTCTATTCCCCACTGTCTCTGGTGAATGTTTTCATCCCCCGCACCTCTGGCCTGTACCCCACTTCTTGTATGCATAAATAAATCTTTGGGAAAAAATCTTAAAAAAAAATAAAGATGCAAAAATAGAAGAATGATTTCTTCAACACAGATAAGCACCTGGTGACAAGAGTGCTGAGGAGTCTGGGCGGTAGCTAGTTACCGTAGGAGAGCTCTGGAACCGAGTGAGTGATTTACACTCAAGTTGGTCTTCAGTGTCTTCCTAACTGGCCACATTGGTTTGTCAATGACCATGGACTTGAGCTGTGTCCGCTTTTGCATGCAGGGGCTGTCCCATGGGTGGCTCTGGGAACAAATGTGAAATGATTTTCACAACAGTGAAGGCTGCGTGAGAGGTTCCCTTTAAGATTGCCTAGTAACTAGGGTGGGGTCACAGAATTAACTGATGAAGATCCAGCAGACTTCTCAGAGGATGTGCAGTTAGAAGGAAATTTAGTAAGAGGAACAAAACATGGTTTGGTCGGGTAGAGTCAGAGGGCAAAAAGAATGGCCTGGAGGGGGACCTGGGTGAGGGAGCTGGGCGCCAGTGGTAGCAGAACACTTGGAGGGCAACAGCAAAGAGAAACAACTCTCTTTCCTTCTGAGCAGGCCATGGAGGGATCATGCTGGAAAAGCGAGGCAGGTGACAGCACTGGTAACAGGCCACTAGGGATTGGGGAAAAGACTGGCTGTGGATACATAAACACTCCTTGTGTATAGAGGTGAGGGTGGAGCTATAGGTGAAGAAGTTTCCAAGATGGGGGAACTGGGATGCTTCACTCGGCAGTGCAACTCCTAGCACTGGGCCACCTGACACTGCCTAGGCTAAGGACTGGGGCCCAGGCAGGTTGAGGAGGCTGTATACGTGTGTGTGTTGTGCTCCTGGGGCTGACCAAGTCCTGTGCCAGGCTGGGCCTTGCTCAGTGCCCAGTATATCACCCTCCCCAACAAGGCCCTACTCCCTGCAACCACAGGGACCGTCCATATTGCCCTCCTGTCCAGTCTGTACGGCCCCACTACTAGGCCCCTGCTTCGTCCTTTTACCCTCTAATCAGGCATCCTGGAGAAGGGTGAAGCAGGGGAGCAGAACAAGGCCAGTGATCTCCTCCTATGTCATCTAATTAGTGAAATTGGGCTTCAGGAACATGTTTGCAGACTGGAACACTCTGAGTTCATGGTACAATATGAGAGCTCTGTGCTAAGTAGAAGAGGTACATGCATGCATGACTCATAACTAGAGGGTGTGTTAGTCGCCTCCATAGATAAACAACGGTATGGAGCAAAGAGTTGTGTGACAAAGGTCCAGTCACCTGTGCAGAAATTGAACCTGGGCTTAATGGCTGTAAGGGTCAAGGAGGGTGTAAGGCTCAAGTAGGTCCTGAGGCTTAGGGAATCAAGATAGTCAGCTTCCTTCCTTTAGTGCTCAGGGTGATCCACTCATTGTAAACCACTTCCATACATAATATTTTACTAGCATGCCCTTTATTCAATGAACAGACTTGTGGTTGTCACCAAGAAGTTTCTCCCAGGGCCCTCCCTGGTGGCGCAATAAGTTAGAGCACAGCACTGTGAAGTTACCGCAGCCACTGCAGCATGAATTTGATCCCCAGCGAGGGAGGTGACCATATGGCATGGCAGATCTCTCCTGACCCGCCCCCTGCTCCCCTCCGCAGTGGATTTCAGTGCATCTTCCTGTTCTGCTCCCCACTCTGTCTCTGGTGAATCCTCTCACCCCTGCACCTCTGGCCTATGGCCCAGTTCTGTATGCATAAATAAATCTTTTAAAAAAAAAACAGATGTTTCTCCCAGAGGAACTGAACTTAGTGGTCACTCACTACTTGGAAGGCAAACAGCAAAGGAAGAGAAACAGAAAACAAAAAAAGGAGAAGCGGTGAGCCTCTCTGCCCTCAATCCCACGCGGGGCCTGACTGCCTTCTGGAATGCTTCCTCAAACCATCATTCCCAGGCCCAGGCTGCAGACTCTGCATGCAGTCAGGAGTCCAGCAAGTTCTTGCAAGGTGTGGTGTATATGCACCTCCCTTCAAGAGCCAAGGAGAGGTGTTCCCCCAACTCCATCTACTTCCTCCCTTTATGGGCCTGGGCTGAGGCTTACAACTAGAGAAAAAAGAGGAAGAAGACACCCAGACAGTCCAAAGATCTGATTTTAGAGGGAAAAAGAGGTTCACTGATTAACTAGAGAAAGAACTTCAACTTTCTGGAAGGAGTGCCCCTCTAGGAGAAGTCCAGGGCAATGTGGGCAACAGTCTTAGAGGATGGGTGGCAATGTGTGTTTGTATTTGTGGGTCTTTTCTGGGGGTGTGGGGGGGTGTGAAGTGGTAACTGTGAGTTGAGCTAATTTCTTTAAGTTACTTTTTGTAAGACTTTGAGTCTCTGTGTTCATGGTTAGAGCCTAGGGAATCTAGGAATCTCTCCAACCACTGTGGTGGTGGCAGGAGCCAGGTTTTCTGGGCGTTCTGCAGAATGGGGGAGTCATGTACACTTCTACTCCATCTCTAGCCCCGCTTCTTTAATCTCCACATAGTATTTTTTTTAAGATTTATTTATTTATTCATATAGAACTGGGATACAGGCCAGAGATGCGGAGGGTGAAAGGATTCACCAGAGACAGAGCAGGGGGCAGAACAGGCAGATAGACAAAGTACACTACTGAGGGGAGCAGCGGGCGGGTCAGGAGAGGTCTGCCAAGCCATGTGGATCTCCTCTGGGGCAGCGGGAATCGAACTCATGAGGAAGTGGCTTTAG
>NW_004567125.1:10035274-10068732 GCF_000260355.1 Condylura cristata | reverse complement strand
GACAAAGTACACTACTGAGGGGAGCAGCGGGCGGGTCAGGAGAGGTCTGCCAAGCCATGTGGATCTCCTCTGGGGCAGGCGGGAATTGAACTCATGCAGAAGTGGCTTAAGCTTTTTAGTGCAGTGCTTTAACCTGCTGCGCCACAGGGAGGGCCCTCCACATAGTATTAATTACAGTATTTTATTTTCTAAAACACCAGACGTATAGTGACTAAGCTAGCACCCCATTGGGCAGGGTTTGTGGGGGAGGAAGAAAAAGAAAGTTTAATTTATTGTACTAACATTTAATTGGCTAAGAAGAAGATGTTTCTGAGCCAATTGAATACTTTCCTCATTGACGGTTGCTGGGGGGAACCGAACTCATTTGGCAATAAGAGTAACCAGCTGTCAGCTGGGGGAAACCACCAGTTCTAAAAATGCCCAGAGAGAGGGAGAAAGGGGGTGGGGAAGCAACACGACTGAACAACTTACACAGAAATGAGGATGGAGCCAGGGCGCTGAAGTAGCCTAAGGGAGGGGAAGAAGCTGATTTAAAGCATCCCTCAGTCTTTGTAATCAGCCACCAGCCCAAAGTGCTTCCTGGAGGTTTCCATTACCTGGTTAGCTGGCTGGTCACCTCACTCCCTATCCCCTCACTCTGTTATCTAGTAATTTTTCTTTTTTAAGATTTATTTACTTATGCATACAGAACTGGGGTGCAGACTAGCGGTACGGGGGGGCAGTAAGAGGCTTCACCAGAGACAGAGTAGGGTACAGAACAGGCAGATCAATAAAGTACACTGTTGAGGGGAGCAGCAGGTGAGACAGGAGAAATCGGCTGTGTCATGTGGGTCATCTCCCCAACCTGGGATGGGCCTGTACTCAAGTGGCTTGGCTACCTTCATAGTGCTGTGTTTTAATCTGTTGGGCCTGTTCTGCTCCCCTCTCTGTCTCTGGTGAAGCCTCTCACCCTCCGCATCTCTGGCATGCACCCCAGTTCTGTATGAATAAATAAATAAATCTTAAAAAAAATAAAAGTGATTTAGCAGGATTCTTGTGAAGAGTGGGTAGGGGTCCCACCCAGGTTGAGGCCTATTTGAAAAGAGGACTCAGAGGAGCCTGTCTGAAGTTTGATTATAGACAGTCTTTGTCAATACCCATATAAAAATGAATGTTAATATATAAATATTAATAAGATTTTATTTAATTCATGAGGACCCCTGCAGGTGTTAATAACTGGTTCAAAAAAATCTAAAGAACAGACACATTTATAAATGAGGAATACAGACATGAATGGAAAAGGGAGGTCTTTTTGCTATGGATCAGTTACACAGAGTTGTAAAATATTACATCTGGGTATCTAAAGTATCTGTGGGATTTTTTTTTTTGAAGATTTATTTATTTATTTATACAGAGCTGGGGTACAGGCCAGAGGCTCGCGGAGGGTGAGAGGCTTCACCAGAGACAGAGTGGGGAGCAGAACAGGCAGATCAACGCAGCACACTGCTGAGGGGAGCAGCGGGTGGGTCAGGAGAGGTCTGCCTCGCCATGTGGATCTCCTCCAGGGCAGGTGGGGATAGAACTCATGCGGAAGTGGCTTTAGCTTCTTAGTGCAGTGCTTTAACCCGCTGCGCCACCAGGGAGGGCCGTATCTGTGGGATTTAACCAACCACAGATGGAAAATACAGACTATGTAGCTATGGCTGTATGTATACTGAACATTGTTGTGTCCCGGCTTCTGTGACCAGCCACAAGGAAGGCTTCTGTGACCAGCCACAAGGAAGGCGGGAGGCAGAAAGGCTGAGCAAGTAGAATTTATTGCTCCTGGGCAGCAGCTGAGATGGAGACCCTAGGGTGGGGTCTGCAGCTACTGCCAACTCAATAAGGGGGAAGGGTCTCTTATATAGGTCCTAAACTCAGATTTCAAAGGGGTGGGGGCATTATACTAATCTAGAGGTAATGTGAAGCATATGGGAGCATCTGCCTAAATTGTATGCAAATTCTAGACCTTTTCACATAAGGGATTTGAGCTTCCGGTATTTGGAGGTGAGGAGGTTTCCTGGAACCAACTTCCTTTACCCCAAACCTCCACTCCAACTCACCTCACAGATACCAAGTTGTACTGTAGTTCACATGGAAACAGAATCTTCAGTGTAAGGATGTGTTGAACACAAGTCCTTCAGTTTCTCATTAGACATCACTTGTTCTTAGAAGTCTCTTCGAAATATCCACATGTGGATGAGATGCAATTTCTAGGTCATCATATTTCTTATATTTGGTTGCTCACTTCCTTCCCCCGCAAAACACACAAGACCACGAGCTTTTTGAGAGATGCTGGGAGTTGTTTCTACAGAGTGAACGTCTGCTTTTACGAATCCAGTATGCTAATAATAGTGGCAGCCCATTTTAAACGTATTGCACATTACTGGAGCGTCCATTTTACTTTACAGCTGGGGAAACATTTTCACATTCAAGCGAGCGCTGTCCTTCCACCCCCAACATTTTCTAGTTTTATTAACAGTTTCTAATTCAACGCCTGCTGACACCTTGGTGACATAAAAATGTATCAGACCTGTCTGCAACTAAGTACCCCAAGCAAGAAACAATTTTGCTTATTAAGCCACCCAAATTGCAGAGGCGCCTCTGACGCTCGGGGAAAAGGGGCGGCCTCACCCGGTGATCGATTTTTCGGGAGCGCCGGACTGTCCCGCCCGCCCTTCGCTCAGTCTCGCCCTCGGAAAGTCCCCGTTTGAGTTGCTGCGTTCGTAAATCTGAGGCGCACTTCAGACGGGGATGACCCAGTGCTTGCAGGGGTGGAGTCCCCCATAGACTCCCTCCAGCACGCCCTCCGAGCCCCGCCCGCGAGCTCCGAAACCCCTTGGCCGCAAGGAGCTCCATCTCTGGCCACGCCCCGGGCGTCCCAACTTTAAGCCCCGCCCCGTGACGTTGGGCCCCGCCCCCCGAGGCGCCCGTTTCTAAGATGGCGGCAACGATGCCTGCCCGGCTCTCGGGCTAGCGGTGGCGACGGGAAGCAGATGCTCAGGTACGTGAGCCAGGGATGGTGGGGGTGGAGAGAGGCCCGGGAGAAAGGTTCGGACGATCGGAGGATGAGAAGTTTGGGGTAAAGACTGGAGGCGAGCTTAAGCAGGGAAGAGGGTCCCAGGTAGAGTATGGACTGATGCCGGTGGGCTTACTTTGCAAGGTAGGGTAACGCAAGATGGGGTGACGTGGGGTGGGGGGACGCCTAAAAAACTGGGTAGTAACCCACTGCAGCGCTCTGGCCACGCCCCTCCAGGTGAGCTTGCCCAGGTATTCCGTCTGGCTCTGCACATCTCTCCCTCTTCCTACCTGGCTTCTTCTGTAAGCCTCCTTCCCCCACTGCCGCAAGGACTAGGGTAAGGTGGAAAAGGTGCCGGAGCCGCCCCCATCTCGCTCCCCGGGGCTGTTTGCTTGCAGCTCCCAGGTGGTCATGCTCCCTGCACCTGCGGAGCTAGCTCCCAGGCACGTGAAGAATGGAAAGGCACCTGTTTCTACTCCGCCCTGGGTTCTCTTGAGGCCACTTCAAAAGTCCTGCCATGACTGCCTCACCCTCTGGAGAAAATAACGTCTCCTTTAACTGCCCTGTCTCCACCCCCCAGACAGGTCAGTCCTGTTGGAATGGGGGATGGTTAGGGATCTAGTGAACCTGACAGCCCAGGGTAGGCTAGAGGGGTGCCTGCCTCCCTCTTATTTTCCCACCCCTTCCCTTCCCCTCCTGGGAGACTGGCTTCACCTTGACCTAGAGTCTTGGCCTCTTGCTTGCTTGTGAACAATGGTCCCAGCTGGTCCCAGAATCAGTCGCTGTTGGAGCCTGCATGGACCCTATGTTTGCTCTTTGTGACATTTCCAATTTTAGATAATGCCTCACATCTCCGTCCCCCCGGGACCTCCCGCAGCCCCCATGATCCGGAAGAAAACAACTTGAATCCAGGTGAGTCTGTCTGTACCATTGGAAGGGAGGTTCTTCAGACTTCTGAAATGAAGTAGACCTGAGTGAGGGTTCTTAAGGGTAGGGATTGAGAGTTGGTGGCAGAATTTGTTTGCAGAGGGATGGAGGAGAGTGAAACCTAGACTGGACGTGGCAGATAATAGTGTTGCTGGTGTTTTCTATTTCATTCCTTGCATGATAGCCCACCTGTGCTCCCCTCTTCACTCTGAGACTTTGTTCTGTGCCTTCCTTCCCCCTTCACCCCTCACCCCACCTTCCTCCCTATCATGACCCTCTGTTGCTTTGCCCTCTTCCTGCCTGCCCCAAGAGCTCTCCTTTTTCCCTCCACAGATTTCAACCCAGGATGTTGCGGAGGCTGCTGGAGCGACCCTGCACGCTGGCCCTGCTCGTGGGCTCCCAGCTGGCCGTCATGATGTACCTGTCACTGGGGGGCTTCCGAAGCCTCAGCGCTCTGTTTGGCCGAGAGCAGGGGCCAACGTTTGACTACTCTCATCCCCATGATGTCTATAGTAACCTCAGTCACCTGCCTGGGGCCCCTCCAGCTCCTCACGGCCTGCCCTACTGTCCAGAACGCTCTCCTCTCTTGGGTGAGTATAGAAAAAAGAAGGTGAAGGCTAGGCTGAGGAGTGGATAGGAAGATTGGCCAGGCACTGGGTGGCAGGACTTGGGCAGGGATTAATGTCATCAGATGTGGGCTGAGCCTGAGAGAGTAGACTTTGTGTTTGGAGGACAGATTGGGCCCCCACGTTCCACTAACTTTGACTTATGGGTTCTTCCTGCCTTGGGCTCGGAATTGCTTCCTTTGTAGATAAGCCCTCATTTAGTTAGATGGTATTTTCTTCTGATTTCTTTGTCCCCTAACTGTAGCTTCCAACCCTTTGAGGCAGGAGAGTTATGAACCCCTAAAATAAGATGGTAGCTAGGTAAGGACCCTGTACGATCCAGACTTGAGCTCCTAATATGGGGAGCTCAAAATTTCTGAGTAGGTCCTAGTGGGAGCTGAGCCCCAAACCAGATGGGATCAGAGATGTCCCCTGTGGGTCCTTCTTTTCTCCTTGCCCCTCCAATCCCTGACCCTGCCGTTCCCTCCCAACAGTGGGTCCCGTGTCCGTGTCCTTTAGCCCAGTGCCATCCCTGGCGGAAATCGTGGAGAGGAACCCCCGGGTGGAACCGGGGGGTCGATATCACCCCCCAGACTGTGAGCCCCGCTCCCGTACAGCCATCATTGTGCCCCACCGTGCCCGGGAGCACCACCTACGCCTGCTGCTCTATCACCTGCACCCCTTCCTGCAGCGCCAGCAGCTCGCTTATGGCATCTATGTCATCCACCAGGTACCTGATCCTACTCTAACTGACTTTCTTATAAGGAAACCTCAGTAATGCCCCCTTGTAGGTCCCTGGAACAATTTTAGTAGGGTCAGACTAGTAACTGAAGGACGCCCTTGGCACTTTTCTGCCAACACATTAGCCCTGGGCTTCCTCGAATTCTGTTTAGGGTGTCGCCACTGCTTTCTACTCTTCATGATTTTTCCTTGGTTGAGTAGCTTGTGCAAATTTGGAATTAGGCAGATTTAGGCTAAAATTCTTATTCTGCCATTTGTTACATATGTGACCTTGAACAAGATATTTAACTCTCTAAAATGAAGCTAAGAGCAATTACTAACCTGCAACCCACTTCACATGCTAGCTGGTGTCACCATTAAATGCCCAATCGCAGCATGTCAGTATCAGACACAGACTGGTGCTCAAAAAAATTGCTAAGTAAAAAAGTAAGATTATTTTCCTCCTTACCCCACATCAACTTTATACTCCTTTCACTTTACGTTTCAGCCTCTCTTCTCCGTGCTACCTACAGACATAATCAGCTTCTCATTGTCTTCCAGGCTGGGAATGGAACCTTTAACAGGGCAAAGCTGCTGAATGTGGGAGTGCGGGAGGCCCTCCGTGATGAAGAGTGGGACTGTCTGTTCTTGCATGATGTGGACCTCCTGCCAGAGAATGACCACAATCTCTATGTGTGTGATCCCCGTGGGCCCCGGCATGTTGCTGTTGCCATGAACAAGTTTGGATACAGGTAGAGGCGGGGGAGGGTGCTGGGAAGGAGGCAAGCACCTTCCTGGGTAGGGATGTCTCCCAGAAGCTTTGTGGATTCCAAAGATCTCTCCCTCCCCAGCCTCCCGTACCCCCAGTACTTTGGAGGGGTCTCGGCCCTCACTCCTGACCAGTACCTGAAGATGAACGGCTTCCCCAATGAATACTGGGGCTGGGGCGGTGAGGATGACGACATTGCTACCAGGTCAGATTTCCTGTTACCACCTTCCTTGCTCGCCCAGCCTGAATCTCTGTCCTCTGCGGCCATCCGGGCCACGGCCCTGACCACAAGTACCCTTAGCCCTCTGCCCATCCCTCTCCCTTTGCCTTTCCGTCTATCCAGGTTAGGTTCTGCATGCTTCTCCTCTTTTTTCTCTTCCTCCACCTCCTTTTTAAAAAGATTTATTTATGCATACAAGAACTGGGGTACAGGCCATAGGTGCAGGGGCTGAGAGAATTCACCAGAGATAGAGTGGGGAGCTGAACAGGCAGACTGACTGAAACACACTGCTGAGGGGAGCAGCGGGTGAGACAGAAGAGGTCTGCCGTGCCATGTGGGTCAGCTCCCTGACTGAAGATTGAACTCATGCTGCAGTGACTGCAGATGGTTTCCTAGTGGCACTACCACGAGGCCCTGTCCCTTCCCTTTTGATCTGGATGGTTTTATTTCTGGGGAAAAAAATAAACAGAATGTAATTTGGGATTCCAGAATTGGAAAGGGACAAGAGTTTCACCCCACCTTCTGCTAGGGTTGCCACTAGACCCCTTCCTGTGGGGTTGGGGGAGAAGGGGTCTTGGCCCTAGTGCTCAGAATCACTTTTTTATTTAAAGCCTCTGCCATTGGTATGATGCCAATTTGCTTTTTATCATGTGAAATATTTTGACCTTCAGCCTTAGCTGACCCAGTTTCCTGTCTGAATATTTGGGCTTGCTGTGCTGAAGCCACTGTTCCCTCCCCTTGGTGACCTCTTGTGTGACATCTTTGTGAGTTACTGTCTCTAAATTTACAGCACCCAGCAGTTTCTCAACATACACGCTTTCAGTATCTTCCCAGATCATCTCCATTCTGTGTCAGGGGGGGGTTTCTTTCTTTCCAGGTCCGGATGATCTGGTTCCACGTATCTAACATTGGGGGTCCAGGGAAGAGGAGTCAAGTGGCTCAGCCACCTCTCTCCACAAGGATTGCTGAGCTTGGCCTGCGCTCCGGCTTGTTCCTGACTAGATGGTGTCGTTACCCACACTTTCCAGACTGCAGGACAGTGCCTGTGGCCATTCAGGGAACAAATATGGGAGGTGCAATTATGTTAAGCTCCAGCAGGGGCAGCTCCAGGCAGGTGGATTTGGAGACATCCAGCTTTTACACTTCCTGCTTTCCCTTTGACTTGGCACTTCAGAAGGCCCCACTACTTAATGGTGGTTCTTTGCTCATACATGCAAGCAGATCTGACTGGCCTTAGTGCTTTTCTTTCCCTGGGGGCAACCTTCCTCCACTGTGCATCCTCCAAGGTGCCCTCTCTTTTCTCATAGGGTGCGCCTAGCTGGGATGAAGATCTCTCGACCCCCTACATCTGTGGGTCACTACAAAATGGTGAAACACCGAGGAGATAAGGGCAATGAGGAAAACCCCCACAGGTAGGAAGGGAATTGTTCTTACCTCCTCAAGGTCTGTACCCCAGTTGGGAAATGCCACCAGGTCTCTGGACTCCTGGCTGTTCCTTCCTGGTTCTTAGTCTTCAACCTCTGACCTGCAGATTTGACCTCTTGGTCCGTACCCAGAATTCTTGGACTCAAGATGGGATGAACTCACTGACATACCGTCTGCTGGCTCGAGAACTGGGCCAACTCTATACCAACATCACAGCAGACATTGGCACCGACCCTCGGGGTCCTAGGACTCCTGGTCCCCATTACCCACCTGGTTCCTCCCAGGCCTTCCGTCAAGAGATGCTGCATCGCCGGCCCCCTGCCAGGCCTGGCCCTCTGCCTACTGCCAACCACACAGCCCCCCATGGCTCACACTGACTCCATCCTGCCCACTATAATCATGAAACTGAATCAGAGGAGTTGTTCTCTCCCCACCTTCGGCTCTTCTCTGCTCTTAGAGAGGTGCTGTGCAGGGGGCAGAGACCTCTCTTCACTGCTGGACTGGAGCTGGGCTCCTCTAGACCTGGGAGTCCCTCTTTCTAGGGTCACCCAAGGGTTATGACTGTGAATCCTTGATGTCATGATTTTATGTGAGGACTCCTGGGAGTCCCCTGCCCCTAGGGTAGGAGCAGGGCTGGATCCTGAGTCCCTTCCTCTTCCATGGAGAGAAGAGAAACTGGCTTCTCCCGGGACCTCTGTGAATATTTATTCTATTTATGGTTCCTAGGAAGTGTGTTTGGTGAAGGAAACGCCTCCCTGGGTCCTCTGCCAGTGCTGGAGTAGTTCCTTCTTCTGGACCTGGCTCAGGGGGCTGGGATTTTGATATATTTTCTAATAAAGGACTATGTCTTGCCTCTGCTACTGCTTTCTGCATTCTGGGCACCCTTTGCCTGTGTTCGCCCCCCCCCCCCCCCCCATGCCCCCATGCACACAGGTGACAAAGACCAGCCAGACCAAGCCAAGCTCCAGTCATGTTTATTTTCCAGGGCACGAGAATCCCTGCCAGCAAGGGCAGGAAGAGGTAGGAGTTGGGGATCAACAGTTAGGCTCTGTGCCCAGGGCCCGGACTGCTGCCTGGCGCCCACTCTCTATACAGTCATTGACTGCAACCCCCTCATAGGAGGCCCCAGCCAGAGTCAGGGGCAGTCTCTGAGCAGCCAGGAATTGGGTCGCTGACTCTGGAAGGAAAGGACAAAGGCATGTTGTAGCTGGGGGGTGTGATTTCTTATCCCATAGCCCAATTGCTTTCCTACCTTACCCAGTTTTTGCCAGTGGCCAAGTGTATATTGGGGGATGCAGTTCTGTGGAGAAGAGATAAGGGGGAAGTTTATTATTGATGCCCCATGCCTTGGAGGACAGATAACGACAAGTATGCCAGTCCTGATTTGCACAGGCAACCGAAGGGAGCTCCCCTACTCACTTTGTGCAGATGGACCAAGCAGTGACTCGGTTCCTTCAGTCCTAGTTGTGTGGCAGCTGCTTTCTGTGCCTGCTGTTGGAACAGCTCCTGAGATAAGACAGAGCCCCTGGTTTCTAGGGACTGTAGCCAAGAACCTCCAAGCATCACCTAGGGGAAGACAGCACTAACCAGTCTCTGCTGAGGCAAAGACAGCCCTTGAGGAGTCCCCACCAAGCAAAGGTGCCTCTTCTCACAGTTACTCTGAGGCCAGGGGGGCTCCCATCCTGCTCAGGGAAAGCAACTGAGTCATACACAATTCCCAGGACACCTGGATCTTCCGAGGATGGCACCAGATGTCCAAATCCCTAGAGAAAAGGAAGCATCTGAGTTAGGGAGAGAAGGTTCTAACAAAACCCACACCTCCCCTTCCTGGGTCACACCTGAACAGGCAGACGAGCTCCTCGGTATTGCAAATTCACCACAGCCACAGACACAGCAGTGATAGTACTCAGGGCCTGAGCCAGAGGTGCAGCCTCAGCAGGGAGCAGCTTGCTGAGCACTGGGGGAGAGAGCAGGGCCTGCTTCATGAGTATTCACACATAAATCTATCACACTCCCAGGATTAAACTCAGGGGTGTGGTGTGGAAACTTGTTTCCCTCACCCTGGTTGGGGGGCAGGAGGGAGCTATCCCATACCTGAGGCTGGAAGGGCACTGATAACATGGTCGGCCTCCAGGCTGCTGCTCTCTAGAGACACCTAAGCATGAAATATTTGAGAGACACATATCACAGAAATTTTGGCTGTTTCCCAAGCACTCACAGGGCAGGAAAGACCAGGTGCTGACCCAGGAGGAAGAGGTAGAGTGACTACAATTGGCAAGAAATTTGCCTCCTATTATTCCAGGAAATAGAGAGGCCAGGGTAGCTGCCCTCAAATGTTTAGGAAAGGTGGGTTGTTCCTTCCCATCTCTGAACCACTTTATAAGCACTATTCACTACAGACTTGGATCAAATAGGCCTTGGAGGAAAGCCCACAAATGTGGCCTAAGAACCTGGGGGTAGACCCTAGTTAAATAGCTTCTAGGGCCGGAAAACAATAAACAATTCCAGCTTTGCCAGGTCTGACCTGGTTAAAACATTTAGACAAAGATGAAAACTTAACACTTAATTCAGTACATTCTGGGAGCTCTCCTACCTTCCAGCGCCCTCCTGCCTGGAGTCTAAGCCCACAGACTGGCTGGCCTCTGAGAACACTGACCCCCCTACTAGTGAGGTAGGTGTCAAGAGCTTGAGGCAATGTCTCCAGGCCTCCTCGGAGTGACCACTGGCTCCAGCGTTCAGCTCGGGCCTGGCGAATGAGTGCTGAGTCTGGCTGTGGGTGCCCGCCTGCAGAGGAAACAGTGAAGAGTCATTAAAATAGAAACCAGGCCTGCAGTCCCTAATCTCTTCACCCCTTGAACCAGTCCCCCCTCACCTGCCCCCAGCAGCAGCCCCAGTAATATGGAACGGTGGGTCTGCTCAGCCTGGAAGAGACTGGGAAAGCAGGACCTGATGCTGAGCTCCTGGCTGTTGCCTGCAAACACTCCACGGCAGAGACTGTCCATGGCTAGAGACGCCACCTTAAGGGTGAGACTGGGACTGAGAGGCCAAGGAAATCACTGGCCTAATTCCACTGCCCGGCTAGGTAGGGAGAAGGAAGCCGTGGGGGAGCAGTCCCACTGTGGCAAGGATGGCAAGGAAGCGAAGGCCTCATCCCCAACACAACTGTAGACACTACTGGGAGGAAGAAAATATATAGGAGAGACCCTGCAGGGCGAGGAGATGGGGGTCGTTTGGCCGCCTGCTCTCCACAGGGGGAAGCTGGGAGGCAGGGCTCTGTGGCTGGTTTAGGAGGGGGATGGGGTTTGGGGCTGCTGGGCAGGGTCACCTCGGGTCCAAGGCGGCGCTCGGCAAAACTGTGGACGGTCTCATCAGGGCCTTTGCCTCGTGGGGTGGTCAGTTCCCTCAGACCAGCCCAAAACAGAGGTTTGGAAAAGGGGGGTGAAGGGCGGAGAAGACCCCTGCACAGAGGAGGACACAGAGAGATGACGCTGCCAGTTCCAGGAGAGTCTCACATCCAATCCTGACAGGGAGGTGAGGGAAGGAAAGGCCTCAAGGTAAGGAGGTGGCAGCGTTACCTGAGGCCAGAGGGCAGGGCGTGCAGGGCGCCGCCCACGTACAGGAACCTGTTGCGGGCAGCTGGGTGGTCTCCCCGGACCGGCAGCACTTCGGAATCCAGGCCGAGCTCAGACACCTGCTCTCCGCAAGGCCGCGGGCAAAGACAGGGTCAAGAGGGAGGGGTGTTCCTCCGCCATCATTCCGACCGTGCCCCCTTCCATAGCGATCCCTACCCAGCCCTGGGCGCTCCGCGGCCGCGTACCAAAAGCAGGGTCCGGGCTCCCAGGGCTCCCGCGGGCCGGATTCCTCGAGGTCCAAGTTCAAAGATAGCTCCACCCGGCCCTCGGACGGACCGGATCCAGCCTCCCAGACGCTCGCTGCCCTCCACCAGGACCACCTGGGGGCCAGGGGCACATTGCAACCAGACTCGGGGTGCACGGGGTGAGAAACGCAGAGCGGTTCAAAGGCGCTGCCGGGTCGGCGGGGCTCACCTTCGGGGGACGCGACGCCCGGCTCAGGTGGTAGCTGGCAGCCAAGCCGCTGATGCCTCCGCCCAGCACAACCACAGTTCGGCCCATGAGGCAGTCTGCGGAGGGGTGCGATGCCGGCAGGACGTTCCCCTCAAGTCCACTGGTCCGGTCCCGCCCCGCGCTTACTGCTTCTGAGAGGCAGGGAGGTCTGCGTGGTCGGGGCTCACCCAGCGGAAGAGAGCAGGAGGGGGGACTCCAGACCTCAACTCTCGCTGTGGGTGCGGAGGCAGATAAGGGAGCCGCCCTCGCTATCCGCAGGCTCAGCTAGGGGTGCGGCAGCAGCTGGGCTGGGGAACTCCAAGGGATCCCACCTTGCACGAGGACCGGCCGGCCCCTCCGCCCCCACCATTTTTGGTTCCTCCGACTCGCCGTCTCTCCCTTCCCGGGGCACGCCCAGGCCCCGCCTCTCCTGCGTCCGGATTGGTGAGTCCGGGAAGGCCCCGGATCACACTCGCCAATGAGAGCCCCCAGCTGGCCGGGTTCCCAGAGGAGCGTGGCTGCTGGGGGCGGCGAGGAGTTAACTGGCTCCCGGCCGGAGGGAAGCTTCTGGGCCGGGCGGCGCGAGCCTGAGCTCCGCGTCTGCGCTCCCCAGGTCGCGCGTGCCGGGCCCGCTCGGGGATGGCCCCACGAGGGAGAGCAAGCAGGGACAGAAGAGGTCGGCCCGTGGGGAGGCGGCTCCATAAACAGCACCCTGATGATAGCAACAGCCGGGGCCTGCGGGAACTCGGGCCGCCGGGCAACGCACCCGTGTTTGTCAACAGGGGTCCTGCGCCCCCCCCAAAGGGCAGCCCCGAGCCCGCCCCCAGGGCCTGCCCAACATTTCTGGGTCTCCTGCAGCCTGCGGGTCAGTGTCCCGACGTAAATAACTCTCGCCGTTTGGGCTAACGATGGCACCGGCACGTCGGGCCTGGACTGCCAAGCTCCACAACCGTACCCCCCCCCCACACACACACCGAATCTGAGGGCGCCTCTTATCTGCCCAAAGAGGTGACAGGGCCCAGAACACTTGTCTGGCCAGTGCTGTCCATCTGCCCCCCAAGCACAAATAAAAATACGTGACTTTTTCTTAATAAATTTATTTCACAAAAAGTGAGATTGAGAGGGTTTGGGGGCTATACATGGGCAGGGCCTGGGTTACTCTGTACATGGGCTGGGAGACAAGAGAGCCTCCAGGTGGAAGGGGGTACTTTTCAATAAAAAAAATAATGGAGCTACAACCACCCCCTCCCCCCTCCCCGATTAAAAAGACACAAAAATAGACGTCTCTGAGGTAAACGGGGAGCCTGGGCCTTAAGGGTGTTGCAAGGGTTTCACAGGTGCCAGGGCTTAAAGGGGGAGTCACAGGCACCGGGGTGGCTCCTGCATCAGTTGGTAGAACAGCACGTAGCCCTCACTGGATGCCACCTGGTTTTCACTGACAGGGGAGACACTAGAAAGAAGAGATGGGGAAAGTGTTGTGATCACTGCTGTATATTCCCTCCTTCCCTCTCAGCATCCAAGGAGAGACTAGAATGGAACCACTTTCACCAGGTACTCAGCCCCCTGGGGCCTCCTGCTAGGGAAAGGGGTCAGGACTGCAGTGGGATTGGGGCAGGGGCTGAGCAGGAGGCTGTTCTCACCGAGAGTCGTTGTAGACATGCCAGCCAGTCTGGCACCGGCACAGAGCTGTGTAGTGGCCATAGTGGACGCTGCCCGAGTGGTTGCAGAGAGCATACAGCTGATAGATTGGGCTTCCTGCAAGGTAAGGCTGGATCAAATTCTACACCTTGAGTTCTGCCCCCACCTACATTCCCTCCCTGGCCAGTGGCTCCTTAAGACCTTCCTGACCAGACTCACCTGCTTTGTCGCTGGCAAAGTCCCCTAGGCTCAGTCGCTGCAGTGGGAAGTCTACACCTACGGAACTTTTCTTGATGGAGCCTCGGGAGGCAGAAAATCGATTAAGATCTAAGCACTCGTTAAGGAGCACTTGGAAGGCAGAGGGCCTTTTAGGGGGACTGAGGTCTTGAATGTTGTCCACTCCCCTTCACTAACACACACTGGGAACACAGTGGGGCAAGTGGGGATAGCAGGCTTTTCTAAAGTAGGAATGCCCAAGTGCCCAGCCTTTGAAAACACAGAGAATGACAAGGACAGGGGAAAAAAGAATGTGGAGATTAGGATACGGAGCACGAGGATTCGAGGGAATCTTTGTACTGTCAGCTTTTTGGTACTTCGTGTTTTCTGCCGACACCGGTCACACACCTGGATAAAGGTCAAATATGTCAGGTTCATAAACTCCCCACCTCAGTTAGCTTTTCCCACAGCCTAACTCACATACACATTTACTGTGCTCCCCATTACATGTGTCTTCTGGGCCACTCCCCGCTGTCCTAAGGGTACAGGCACGTATCAGACACCAACACAAACCCAGACATACAAATATTGTTCCCCAGATTGAGCAATAGCTGAGCATCATGCAGCCCCTTTTACCTATGTGGAGTCCTCCCCTATCTCCCACCCTATGAACCCCCACATACTGGGGCATTCTCCGATTCTAGCTCCTCTTCCTTGGTGAAAAGGCTGAAACAATCCCGCAGAGACACCTTGCCCCCAGCAAATCCTTTCTGGGGGGGAAAGGAGAATGAAGGGTCAGCAGGTTCTGAATTTCCTTTTCCAACTCTTCTCAACCAATTCAGGCTTCAGTTCTGCTCCAGACACACACACAGGGTTCCCTCCCACACTCTGGGGGTGGGTAGAGTTGGGTCACAGACCCCATGTCCCATCCACCCCTGGAATCCTCTGGAATCCCCACCTTGGGGATGGGCAGGGACAGGTCACAAAAAACCTCGAAGGTCGTGGAGCGATACCCACAGGCCTGGCACTTGAGGCAACTTTTCAACTGGCCCACAAACAGGTCTAGACAGAAGCAAAGAGGCGAGAGACATGGTCATTTTGGGATCCTGGGAAACTTCTTTGGTTCCCACCCCTTTGCCTAACTTCTTTTCCCACCACCACCATTCCTAGCAACCCATTCACACCAGGTCCACATTTTCATCATTCGGTTTTAAGCACACACCCTGTAAGTGTATTCATTCTTCCTCCAAGCCTGCACCTCCCAAGCTCTGCCCCATTCCACGTTCCATACCCACAATCTTGCTGTCCTCTCGCTCCAGGTAACGCTTCCACATTAGGTTGGCTCGGTCATCATCACTACCGCAGATAAAGGGAAGTGGGGAGCACCCATGAGATAGCAGAACTGGGCAGCCCCCACACTGACATGGTCCCCAAAGATCTGTACCCACCCTTGCCCCAGCTCCTCTACACGTCAAGGGAAAGTCCTTCAGAGGACTTCCTTCCTGGGAATAATTCCATGATAAGAAAAGGAGTGAAGACAAAGGAGCAGGCTGTCTTTCCCCACTGGCTGAAATCTGTTATGTACCTTTTTGTAAATTCATGATCCCCTCCTCCCTCAATATGGTAACACTACACTCTCTCTCCATCTGCACCCGGGCCTCCCTCCTCCTCCTTCCTTCCTTGCTTCTGTACTGCTTCTCAAGTCACTTGCTAGCCAAAGTGTTTCCTTGGACCCTACATCCTCGATCTTGCCTAGCTCAGTTCTGTGCAGGATGAATGTTGCTTGCTGATAAACTAGAAGAGGGAGGAGAAGCAACCCTACCTTAATTCAGGTTCCTCTAGCAGAGCCCCTCCTCGACGGGGTGGAGAGGGAGCTGGGTTGCTGGCCAGGATTGGTGGAGCCCTGCGGCCTCGTCGGTTGATCTCAAGGTGTAGCCGCTCCATGAGGAGCTTCAGGAATTCTTGGGCATCCTGCTGGCTACAGCCAGACAGAGTGTGGGCGACTGAACCCACCCAATCCACAGACACTATCCCCTGCCCAGATAATAGTCTCGCTTTTTGCAGAACATCAAGGGCTCAGAACAATGTTGCCAGGTCCCTGCTTGGCCCCAGCCCCAGACAAGGTCAGAGAGAACACCCACACCCTCCGGCTCTCCCACCTGTATCCAGAGAAGGAGGGTACGTATTTCTGGAAGACAGCTCGGAATCGAGTAGGATTCACAGCTTCGCAGGAGTCAGGGTGCCACAGGGCACCAATCACATCTGCAAAGGCTATTGGAGTGGGAGTGGGGAAGGGAGACAAAGGTTAGTCACTGTAGGACGCCCATTGGGTGGAAACCACCTCAAGGAAAGCAGGCACTGGGAAATACAAATACAATGGGTTGGTTTAAGGGTTGGGGCCACCAACACTGGTACATGAACCTGCAAGGAGTCAGTAAGAGGACTGTGAGGAGGGAGCAGAAGTGGTCATCCTACCTTCAGTGAGCTCTTGGGCTCGGCCCCCGCCAGGCACCTCTTGCCGGAAGTCCCGCCGCAGACAGAAGTCCCGAAGAGGCCGGGTGCTGCTCAGACACTGTAGCACAGCGTTCAGGAAGCACTGGGAAGCAGTAGACATGGCTATTATTTCTCCACCCCAGTGGCCAGACAGCCTTAGGAGTTTCAGCACACTCCTTCCCCAAGTCAGCAGCCACCCCCTCCCTGCTCCCAGCATCATTTCACATCCCTTTAGAGAGGACCAGCAGGAGAATGGCTCTCACCGTGTTTCCCAGGTTTCGGAGGCCAACATGACCAGAGCCCAGGAGAAGGGTGTGATGAGCCTGGGAGGTCAGAGAGTAGTCAGAAGGCTCCCACATACCCCACCTGACACTTCTACCTTTCAACAGCATGGCCCCTCTTCCACCCCATACTTTACCCCTTAAAACTCAACCCACATTCCCTCACTGGGTAGCGGGATCTCCCTACCTCTCTGGCCATGAGCAGCAAGCCCATCACAGTTGAATGCACCACGGACTCAGCCATGGCTGCCCCTCCCATCCCCCACCTATTCCTCTGCCTAGCTAGCCTGCGCTGCAGCTCCTGAGGCAACTCCCCAAGCACTGGCATGGTTGCCCAACTGCTTCCCACCCCCACCTTGCTACCCCCAAGGCCCCCTCCTGCCCCCGTGGCCCCTTCTTGCACCCTCTCCTGATGGCTCCAACTGCAGCCAGCCTAGCTCACTTAGCTCTGGAAATGGGCAACCACACTAGCTCAGATGTTCTGAGCCCGCCCCTTTCCAGCTCCAGAGATTAATTAAGCTGAGGTGGTGTCCTAGGAGAGTTGGTGCAGCAAGGGAAAGTAAGGGCCTGGGGACCCAAGGAAGAATTCCAAATGGCTGGGTTAATCCCCCAGGGACTGAAATGGCACACCATGCAAGGGAATCACAGGCTACCAAGCAAAGGTCTATGGGGCACAAGGATACTTAAGGGAGGAGAGTCCAAGGTGCTGTAATGAGGATTTGAAGAAGAAACTTAGAGGAAAGGAAAGTGATCTGATGGCCAAAAAACTGCAAGCATGGAGGAACGTGGGCGTGGAAGATTACGTGTACTGGCAAGTCTCACCATCTTGTCATTGGAGTAGAAAGGCTCAGAGGGCCGGGCAGATATCACGTGGAAGGAGCCATGGGAAGGAGGGGGTTCTGTCCGTATGCTGAGCAAGGTTGGGGGCCCAGGAAAGCCCCCGAGGCGGCGGAGAGAGGTGCTACGTCTCAAAGTGGGTGGCTCAGGCCGAAGTGCCAAACGGCTCAGTGCAGCCCCTAGTTCTCCGGTACCTCGGTGCCCACCCAAGGCAATGCCCATGGGGCGCAAGTCCCCGCTGCTCACAGACTTGGAACGGGCAAGGTTGGTCCGGGATGGAAGAGGCAGAGCCACAGTTGGAGGTGGTGAGCCAGGCAGTGGGACTCCATGATCTGCCCGAAGGGGGCCTCTGGGTCGAGGGCCTGACGTCCGTCCCCGTCCAAGCTCCAGTTTCTTGAGCCGTTCTTCAGGGGGACCTGGCCGGGAGGGCAGAGGTCGTAACATGGGGTTTGGCCCAGGGGCTGGGGTTCGGCGTTCCTTACTGCGGGCTCGGGGGGCAAATGGCAGCTTGGATCCCACTCGGGGCTGGACATTAACAGGTGGCTCTCGGGTCCGGCCCAGTCGGTGCTCTGAGGCTTGTGGCATTGTGGATACCACAGGCTGGACCTGGGAGAAAAAGATAGTCAGATTTGATAGTTCCAGGTTGGTGGGAACCTAGGCTACCAGACTATTTTCTGTAAGTACTGAAGACAAGCCCATGTCTATTTTTTCATTTTCTCACTAGTACCAAGCATAGTGTTAGGCATAAAGTAAATGTTTAGTATCTATTTAGTTAATAAATGAATGAATGACAGCAGTCTGAGCTTTGCTTCCTTCTATATTCGTCATCCCTTTCCTCCTGCAAAATACTATTTTACTGAAAAGCCAAGACCAATATCTGTGGTCCTTGTAATTTATCCCCTGACAAGAGCCCCCACACTAGGCTAGTCTAGTGGGATGTGCCCTGGGCCACTAAGAATTTCTGGTTAAATGGGGTGTGGCTGCAAGGTAACAGCCCTAAAGCCAGCATTCTACCCTCAAAACCCTGTCCCCCTCCCCACCCCCATCCCACCCCATCCCCCCGTTGCAAATGAAGCCGATTAAATGGGTGACTCGCAAGTCACTCCCTCCCCCACTCCTGAGCTCCAGCTTAGTGTCGGGGCTCAGGGGCAGTGGCAGTAGGGAGAGGACGCACAGCTTCCTCCTGAACCCCCATGTCCGCACCTCTCCCACCACAGCAGGGCCTCAGCCGGGTCCGCCCCCCTCGAGGGCAGAAAGGCCGCGGCCGCTGATTGGCTGCAGGATCTAGCGGCGTATTCCCCGCGGTCCGTAGATGCTATCCCTCCAGCCAGTGCAGCCGGGCCCTGTGGGGACCTCTGCGACTCCACCTTTGTGGAGGGCGTCCTCTCAGGTCTGTAGCCGGCTTCCCTCGGCCCCCCCACCCCCACTCCACGCCACCCCACCCCACGCCATAACGCTCTGGCCTGTACCTGTCCCCCGGTGAGGCGGCGGGGGAGGCCAGCCGGGGCAAGGCCCCGCTCAGGGCCACCCCCTCCTACCCTCGTGCAACCTCCCTGCGGGCCTGGCTGCAGCTCCAGCCACAGCTATCGCCCAGTTCTCTCCAGCCGCAGGGGCCACCGCCATCTTTGTTGGTCCCGCCCGACCACCGGCCACCGGCTTCACCGTCTCCCACCGCGCTTGCGTACCCACGCTTGTCATCCGCCCACCTGCTTCCTCCGCGCCTGCGTGAGCCCGCCCCCTGAGCATCGCCGCCGACTCCATGGAAACCTAGCCAATTTCAGGGCTGCCGGTTCCTAGCCTGGCCCTGCGTGGTCTTGAAACCATCTCTTCAGAGCAAGTCCTGGAATATAGGGTCCTGTCGCGCGACTTGTAGCCCACAGGAACGTAGGTCTGACAATCATAATGTGGGCTCCAGGCTTTCGGCACAGATGTTTCCCAGAGGGGTAGCCACACAGACTAGCTCAGACCAGTGGAGAAACATTCTGCACTCCACAAAGGGATAGAAAGACTCCTGAGGGTGGGGGATGCTGGTGCAAAAAACCATTCCTCCAGCAAAGAACTAGGCTCACTACCAAATGAATAAACATATTTCAGTCCCACGGAGCCCAGTCAAAATTTCCTTTCGTATCCGACTCCTTACCAGAGTATCCTCCATTTCCTACTCCCTCCCAATGTAACATGGTTATATATGTGTCTTCGGTTTAGCCTGCTTACTAGCTGTCAATATCCATCAGTGAAACCCACAGGTCACCAGAAGATTTTATTGACAAGTTATCTCCAAAAACCAAAAGGAGAACATACCCACTTTCAGTAACCTTTATCCCTCTAGGATCTCATATTACTTCACCTGTCCGAAGAAGTAGAAATTGACTAGTCATTTTTCAAACCCGAAGGCTTTCCCTTCCTGCATAGATTTAGAAATTTTGTAGCAACACTAGTGTCATTTTTTAAAGTTTGCTATAGCTACTTAGTAACAATTATGGGTTAAGGGGGGAAGCAGATAAGTAAGAAGATCCATGCAGGAAATGTAGCCTATCAAATGTCCGGTTATCCTGCCTCTGTGGCTTGATCCTTCATTGGTTGCACTTCTCTTTATGCTGAATCACGCCCTTCTGAATCAGATCCGGGATTTCCACTGCCAGCCAAGGACCTAGCTGCAACAGAAGGAAGACCCTGTGAAATTACTAAATTCTAATGAAAGCCTCTAATCTCATCAGAAGTTCCTTACCAGAGAGAGAGATTCTAGGGGAACATGTCCAGGGGAAAACACAGTTAACCCTTGTTTACTTTCAGATAATTTTTTTACATCATCCAAGTCTTATCCCCTTCCCCCCTTATATATCAAGTATAATAAAACTTACCCCCAGAGCCATGAGATGAGCTAATCCAAACTTTGGCACATTCCTGGCCCACAGAGGCTTGAAGTGATCAGTCAGACATATTTTGCCACCCCTATGAGAGGGTACAGGAGAAAGAAGGTGTTGAGATCCCAAGTTTACCATAGAGCATTGGAAGTCTCTTAGGAATTCAAGAAAACTACTAGTGATCAGAACTGAGGACAGCTAAGTACTTGTCAAAGGGCAGCCTGGAGCCCCTCTAGGCCAGCAAGTTCTGGAAATATTGGTTGCTTCCCAGATTCTTACCATCTCTCACTCAGTCCTACCTGTACATCTTTGCTGTTTTTCCATCCAGTTCAGGGACTGCAACTTCTGGAGCAGTAGTAGGATATGTGATAGGAATCTGCAGGAATTAGAAAGCCTTCATAAAGTTTTCATTCCTTCAGAACTAAAAGGAACTAAGCAGGCATACATTTTTCTTGATTGAACTGATACGCTTGACAAAACTCCCCAATCAATATATATCCACTAGGATTCTGGACATGGAAATGAGTTAACTATAACCTATGCTTGCTTCAAACCTCAGCTTTCCCTCCCATTTTTCCTTTTTCCTTAACCTTCCATTTTGAAAGTTTTTTCTCCTCCCTCTAAGAAAAGTTAGCTGCCAACAATCACCTAGTCACTCCCCTTCTACTAAACATACTTCAACATACTCACATCAAACTCGATGTCAAACTCGTATTTGAGGAGGTCATGGATATACCAGCATTTTCCAAACCACCTGTAATAAAGACCAAACCTCAATCCAATTTGTCTATTCTTCTCATACTAAAATGACATCCTTTTGGCTTAGGTGACCAGCCTGGGAGATGCATGGCATGGAAACGGGAATTTTGGAATTGTAGGAGTGGAGAAAGCTAATATGAAGCAGGGTAGGCCTGGTGTTAGAACACCAAAATGCTCAAGCCACGTAAGATTCCCACCCCATACCTCCCGAGAAGGTCTGCCTACCGAGTCCCCTCCTTGTTGGACTCCAGTCGGAACCAATCATTGTCAGCATTCTTGTTGTTCTCCACATACTAAAAGCAGAGAAGGAAGTCTTTGAGGGAGGAGTTGAAACCAAGAGCAATTCCCATGCCCTCAAAAAAAAAAAGTATGTGAATGAAGTATGTGGTTACTTTCTCTCTTAGCATGTCTGTCCAACTATTTTGATAAAATTTCATGGTAAGTGGGGGGCTTGCCCAGATCAGAGAATACTTGGCTTCCACTCAGTTTTGCAGGAACAAAAAATTTGATGTTCCCTTTTCACATCTGGTAGTCTGCCCATGGGCTACAAGTCATTCAAGGTACATTCCCTCCCTAGAGGACCTCATATTGGCTTGGTTTTGAATAGCACATTACCAAGTTCAAATCTTTAGTTTTAATCCAGACCTTTTCTTAAAACATCAGGCTCCCATGTCTGTGTATTGAAATTTCTATCTTGACTTCAAAGGTACCTCAAACTCAACATTAACCTGTGGTCCTTCAGATCCTCATTGGAGAAGATCATCAGGGGGCAATCACCCAAGTCACTTAGTCACCCAAGTCACCCCTGACCCTGCCTTTCCTTTACTTTATTCTACCAGTCTTTCATGAAGTCCTTTTGGTTTTACTTTATGCATATTCTTCAAGTCTACTTCTTTTTAGCTTCACTATAATTAGCCAGTTTGGATTATCATCTTCTCCTTGAATTAATGACAGTCTCCTAACGTGCTTCCTTGTTTCAGTATCATCCCTGTCAATTCTATTTTCCTTTCTACTGCTACTGCAATTGATTCAACCCAAATATGACCATGTTAGTGCTCAGCTAAATCCTTTAAATGTGAGGCCTCAAAGGGTTAAGTCTCAGCACTATGAAATATCAGCAGCCACTGCAGCTAACCCACATGGCACAACAGACCTCTCCTGTTTCACCCACTGCTCCCCTCAGCAGGGGATTTCAGTACATCTGCCAATTCTGCTCCCCACTCTGTCTCTGGTGAGTCCTCTCACCCCACCCCCCAACCCCTTTGGCCTATATTCCAGTTCTTGTATGCATAAATAAACAAAGCTTTAATATAAATAAATAAATCCTTTAAAGATATCCATTAGGGCCTCCCAGGTGGTGCAGGAGTTGTCTCAGTATTATCAAGCTATCGCCAGCCACTTGGGCATGAGTAGACATTTCCTATCTCTCCTGCTGCGCTCTCTTCAATGGTGTATTTCAGTAGATCTTGTTCTGCTCCCTACTCTGTCACTGGTGAATCCTCTCACCAACCCTCCCACCCACACCTCTGGTCTACACCCAGTTCTTGTATGCATAAATAAATAAAAATAAATCTTAAAATAAAAGTCCTCTTGCCCTCAAATTTGCCAAGCTCGCTTACATTTACCCTTAGCTCCCTAACTGGATTAGGGATCTCACCTCTGTCTCAATACATGGTAGCAGTTTCACTTTATCTCACTCAGCTTAAAAACACTATTATCTGGGCCCTCCCTGGTGGTGCAATGGGTTAAAGCACAGCACTATGAAGCTATTGCAGCCACTGCAGCACGAGTTTGATCCTTGGCCAGGGAGGTGACCCCATGGCACAGCAGACCTCTCCTGATCCACCAGGTGCTCCCCTCAGCAGTGTACTTCCTCAGTCTGCCTGTTGTGTCCACCACCACCACCACCTCTGGCTTGGACCCCAGTTCGGTAAGCATAAATAAATGAAATAAAACTAAAAAAAAAACAAACCAAAAAAAAAACCCACAACACTGTTAAACTGTTATCATAATCTGTTTCTGTCTACTACTGCGAGTTCTGCTTTCTTCAGCTTTAGACCCCCTTCCTAGGTGTTTAATAAATGTGTTTTTAGTGAATGAAAAAGTGCAGCAGGAGAGCTGATGGCCCGTGAAACAGATAGCACTCAGGGGAGACAAACTTCCTTTTCTTTCCACAGAAGGGAAATTAACTGAGAAGATGGTTCTATCATGTGAGCTCAGCTCCTTCATTCTCTATACCTAACATCTACTTAAGTTTTCAGCCCTATTATGTTCTCCTCCCTCGGGAAGAGTGAAGGAGATAGAGAGAGATGCGGACTTTACTTCGCGATCCCAGGAATTCCGTCTGAACACCTTACTCACATCCAGGAGAACCAACATCTGGAGTCAGAGAGACACGTCGCCTTTCGGGGAGGCGTATCCCTAACATAACTGATACTTTCCAGCCAGAACGTATCGCTGAACTGTGATTCCTAACCTGAATCTATTCTGCCACCTTCTTACCATCCAAAAGTCTCCTAGCCCCGAAATCGCACAATTTCCAAGAATTTGAGGGGCGGGGGTGGGTTTCCAACTTTAAAACGGAAGCGACTTCCACACGGAGCATATTCCTAAGGACACCTGACCACCCGCAACCCCTTTGCTAGGCGATCTGCCGCAGATGCACAACTGACCCGAATAAGAGACTGGTACTCCTCCTTGAGTCGCTGCACCCACAACTCGCGATCTCGAGGTCCGGCGTTGGTCTTCAGGACCGGGATTTCAGACACAACACGCCGGGTGGCTTCGTCAGCCATCTTGGACCAGGGCGTAAGAGAAAGGCGGAAGTGGTATTGCCTGTAATTTACAGTCAGGGCGCTGCCATCTTTACTTTGGGAAGATGGGGAGTTGGGCTGCCCAAGGACTTCTCCCTGCACTTCTAATATTCTTGTAACGGAGACAAGTTCGTTACTTGGTTACCTGCTTGTGGTTGCCACGGAGAGAACAGGATCGATCCGGACTGCTCCGTCCTGAATATGGCATCTATCATTAAAAAGGATTCCGCAGATCGCTCTTAGGGTAACTTCCGCTCTTGCTCAGAGAAGTAATCTCGGAAAACCTTTCCGGACACGTTCCCAATCTTGGAGAGTTCGAATGTCACCGGGTACTAGGTGCAGTTCCAGCAGTGGTCTCCTAAAACGCGCGATTCACATGTTTCCCCTCGTAATAATCTTTCTTAGCTTCCATGCTAAGAGGTCCCAGAGATTTTGAGAGTTTGATGTGTATTTGTCTTTCCTTAGCATGCTATGTATTTAAAAGTTGGATACAGTAAAAGCATAGTTTTGTAATACCTCACTAGAGACTTCTTCCCCAGTAGGAATAAAGATGTTCTTTCTTGGGTATAGGCATTGTGAGCTACAGACAGCAGATATTTAGAGTGAAGCTTTACTATTTGTCATAAGACTTTGGAGATGCGAGGTCAAATGGGGAAATGTAGGTCAAAGTGTACAAACTTTCAGTAATAAGAATAATAAATCGTAAGGCTCTAGTTACCTGTATGGCAACTACAGTTAATAATACGGTCTGTATACTTGACCGTTACTGAGTAGAACTTGAACAGTCTAGTCACATACACGCAAAGAGAATAAACTATATGAGGTGCTGGATATATAAATTATCTTTTTAAAAAATATATAACTACAGGCATCTTTATTTTATTTTAAAGATTTATTTATTTATGCATACAAGAACTGGGGTGTAGGTCAGAGGTGTGTGTGTGGGGGGAGAGGATTTACCAGAGACAGAATAGGGAGCAGAACAGGTAGATTGATGAAGTACACTGCTGAGTAGAGCAGAGGTGTAGGGAGGGGGGCGGTCAGGAGAGGTCTGCTGTGCCATGTGGGTCACTTCTGGGGCTGGGGATAGAACTTGCACTATAGCGACTGTGTCTACAGTGCTGTGCCTCAACCCATTGGGCTACCAGGGACAGCCTGGATGTATAAATTATCTTAATCTTAATAACCATGCACATGTATATCGAATCACTTTAAATATGTACAATGATATGGCATTTATTTCTCAAGGTTGGGTGGAGGGTAGAAAAGACTTTGGAGAGTTACTGAAATTCCAAAAACTATTTTCTCACCTATAAAGTAGAACAATAATGTTCAGTGTCTCTTCAATCATATAATAGGCTTTTAGGGTGAAACTCAGATTAAATGAATGGCAGTAGTTTTCAAACTTCTGTGGTAATAGAGTCAGGTTTACAAACAAAATTCGACTTGGAATTAAAAAAAAAGTCATTACAGAGCTGTTCTCATCCAAGTGCGGGCAGAAGAAGACCAAGTCCTGGAATACTTCCCCTAGGGCAACACATATCACACTTTATTAGTTGCTAAATTGTCTTGATGGACTAAAAGCTCAAGGAGGGGACTATAAGTCTATCTTGTTCATTGCTAAAATCTAATACTGTAATGCTTGGCACAAAATAAGTGCTCAATCAATATTTTTTTTTAAGATTTATTTATTTATTCATACAGAACTGGGGTACAGACCAGAGATGCGGAGGGTGAGAGGATTCACCAGAGACAGAGTGGGGAGCAGAACAGGCAGATCTACGAGGTACACTGCTGAGGGGAGCAGCGGGCGGGTCAGGAGAGGTCTGCCATGCCATGTGGATCTCCTCCGGGGCAGGCAGGCGGGGATCGAACTCATGCGGAAGTGGCTTAAGCTTCTCAGTGCTGTGCTTTAACCCGCTGCGCCACCAGGGAGGGCCCTCAATCAATATTTTTAAAGTAAATTAAAACCTTGCTGTGAAAGTTAGGCATCCAAAAAGCTGTCTTTTAAGATCTGCATCTTATTTTGTTTCATCGTTTTAGAAAATCATCTTATTAGATCATTTAGTAAAGTATAGCTCATTATATGTATGATGATACAAAATACTTACATCTCTGTGAAGTATGTTTCTTACAGAGAAGTATTTTTTTTTTATTTAGCTCATACTTATTTTAAGTAATTCTCCCAAGAAGTAAAAATCAAGATTAAGAATACTGAAGGACAGCCCTCTCTGGTGGCACAACGGGTTAAAGCACTAAGAAGCTAAAGCCACTTCACCCTGAGTTCCATCCCTGCTCCTGACCCGCCCACTGCTCCCCTCAGCAGTGTACTTGTCAGTCGGCCTGTTCTGCTCCCCACTCTGTCTCTGGTGAATCTTCTCAACACCCCTGTACCTCTGACTTGTACCCTAGTTCTGTATGCATAAATAAATCAATCTTAAAAAAAAGAATACTGAAGGGCAGTTTGTAGGACTGAGTTTCATTTTCCCATGAAAGAGCTCCTTCTTGAACAAATGTTTATGGAGTTCCTACTATATGCAGACATTGGACATACCGTAATGAGCAAGGCAGACAACTCCTCTATAAAGAGGAGTTGGACAGGATTGATTGGATGTCAGTTCTAGGAAATACACTAGTTTCAGACCATTGTATTGGTGGGTTGTACAATTATGTGCATAGGAGAGCCCCTGAAAGTAGTTGAAAGTCCCATTATCAGTCATCATAGGAAAGGAGAAGTAAACCTTGGATTAGGGAAGGTTTTGAAATTTTCCCTTGTATTCTTGAAGTGTTGGTATGAATCCAGTATGCTGGAAAATGCCTCAGTAAGGTGAGAGAAATGCCAGCTCTACTATAGGGAGGGAAATGCCCATAGCCAGTTTTGGGAAATATTTTTTTTTAAGATTTATTTATTTATTCGTACAGAACTGGGGTACAGGCCAGAGATACGGAAGGTGAGAGGATTCACCAGAGACAGAGTGGGGAGCAGAACAGGCAGATCAACGAAGTACACTGCTGAGGGGAGCAGTGGGCAGGTCAGGAGAGGTCCGCCACGCCATGTGGTGACCTCCGGGGCAGGCGGGAATCGAACTCATGCGGAAGGGCTTTGGCTTCTTTGTGCTGTGCTTTAACCTGCTGCGCAACCATGGAGGGCCAAGTTTTGGGAAATATTTAATTTTAATCTAGAGGCTTCATCAGAGTTATGATAAATTATAACTTCATCTGTTTTGCTGTGGGGAATTGGGCCTATATGAGAACTTAGTAAAGAGAATAACAAACATTTATACACTGCTTATTATGTGCCAGCAAGTCAAAGGACTTTTTAAAAAATAATATATAATAGTTTATTTTTACATCATTTTGTGCCTTTGTCCATCTCAGTTGTAATCCCCATGAGTTTCCCATCACCAAATTACCTGTGTGCCGTCACCATAGTCCAGTGCACTTCCCCCCACTCCCATTTTTGATCCCCATTCCCCACTCCACCCTCTGGTATATAGTTGTTCATTATTATTATTATTTTCTCCCTTGGTCCTTTATATACGCCTGCTATGAGTGAAACCATCTGGTATTTTTTCTCAAAAGACATTTTAAATGTTAACCCCTTTAATTCAGGTAGTTACTATGATTATACTCACTTGCATGTGAAGAAATCAAGGCATAGTCTAGTTCAATGAGGCACAGTGTGGCTCAATGAAAGAAGGCTCTATATCACATAGCCCAGTAAATGGTAGCACTGGAGTTGATTCAGTCACATCCTAAGCCAAATGATGTGACTTTCTGCCATATTCAGAATAGTGTGAAATTAGCAGTAGAGCTCAGAGGGGCTAGATTTTGGTGTCAGGGCCCTGCTGATGGCCCTGAAATGGGCAGCTATCAATATTGAAACTGTGTTTCTGAAAGTCAAATCAGAAGTAAGTGAAATGGAAGTTAGGAAAACAGTCCAAAAAATCAATGAAACCGTGTTTCTGAAAACACAGAGACTGGCAGTTTTGACCCAACAAGTAGAGCTGTAAGAACACACACAAGCCAGTCAGCCCCCTGCCTTGAATGTCTGAAGTATCCACAGAACACTCTTGGTGATTGGTATTGTTACAGGGTACCCCAATGTGAACTGGGTTGCCTGTCTGTGGGTGCGCTTACGATTCAATCGTATTATGGACACACTCAAAAAAGTTAAATAATGGATTTATTTATAAGGAGAAAGGTAAAGGAATAACTCAGGGAAAGAGGGAGAGAAACACAGGTTAACTAGGATGTCCTACCAGTTCTGCTGACTTGGACTCCAGTTCTGCCGGTGTACTCCACCGGCACGCTGAAAACCGATTGAGCGCCAAAACGATCAGCTGCGAACCACCAGGTCTTCCCCCCAGAACCCACATATCCGGTTTTATCCCAACCTGGCTGCTCAGCTCCGCCCTTACGTCCCGGCGTGCTCTCCTTGGTACTGATGGGATTTGGAGTTCCAGCATCTGGAGTGGGGGCGGAGCCCATGAAACCTGTACCTGTTACCGTACCCATTGGGACTTTGAACCTTGAACTTGGGAGTTTGTTACTATGAATTCACCTCTACCTTTTAGTTAGTAAAGTCTGGGCAAAGGTTGGGAGTACCAGAGTATTTGGTTAATAAAGATGAAAAACCATAGTCTTTGAGAGAAAGAAACTATTGTGCAGATAATTACCATAAAAAGAGAGGTATGAGTCAATGTTCTATGATAATCAGGTAAAGTTGAGAGCATTTGTACATGAAGTCTTTGGATAAGTACACTGAACAATCATGTAAGGAAAGAGCAGGGAAAGAATGGCATTCTAGGCAAACAGAAGAGCATATGTATGACAAGAAAGCATGAGGGAATACAGTATTTTAGTAATAATCACAAATACTCAGATATTATAACAGAAGGGGGGAAACTCCTAGAAACCATCAGTGTTTCATTAATTCTATGCAATATGCTATATGGAAATATCTATAATATAAAGTCACAACACAAAATTTTGTATACATATGGTTTTAAAAATATTTATTTTTGAATAAATGTCTGAACCTGCTCAAAATTCAAAAGGTACTGCAGTTCAGTGCCCTTCCCCAGGAATACTTTCTCTCCAGCTAGTGTTTTTGTTTTTTTTTTTTAAGATTTATTTATGCATACAGAAAACGGGGTACAAGCCACAGGTGCATGTGAGAGGGTGAGAGGATTCACCAGAGACAGAGTGAAGAGGAGAACAAGCAGATGTTATGAAGTACACTGCTGAGAGGAGCAGAGGGCGAGACAGGAGAGGTCTGCTCAGTGCCATGTGGGTCAGATCCCTGGCCAGGGATCAAACTCATGCTCTAGTGGCTGTGGAGAGCTTTATAGTGCTGGGCTTTAACCTGTTGCACCACAGGGCCCCTCCCTTCAGCTAGTTTTTATATAGCCTTCCTTCCAAATACATAAATCTGTGTGTGGGGACCATGTATATATAGATGTTTGGGCCATGTATATATAGATCTATACAACATCTATATATATTCTTTTAAAACTTTTCTACAAATGGAAACGTATTACATACATTAATGTACTTGCTTCTTTCATTGAGTATTATGACTTGGAGACAGTTCCACTTTAATGCACTTAGAACATCTCATTCTTCTTTTTCTGTCTCCCTCTCCCTTCAGTAGATACATTCCATGGCATAGATCTACCATAATTTAATCAACCAGATCCTCAAGGACAGTTATTTAGACAATGTTTAGACTTTTGCTATTACAAAAATTGCTGCAGTTCTTAGTCTGTCTACTCATTATTTTGTATATGAATGTGCAACAAATACTTAAGATATAGAGCCACTGTTGCAAAATTTTGTTAAATACTGCCAAGTTGCCCTCTGTAAATATCAAACCAATGTGTATTACTACTAGCAATATGTGAAATGACAATTTTCCTCAGAACAAATCAGAATGCTAATGAACTGATATTGCTAATTCCATAGTTAAAATGGCATTCAAGACATTTTTTTTAACAGTAATACCAATATCTTTCTGAAAGTAGCAGATAGTAACAACTTCTAGTACAACCTCTAGGAATAAAAGATCATTCAGAACTATGTCTAGGAAAAAAAATTTCCAGCAGTCTATGCAGGATTTATCCCTATTCCATTAGTGGTGATAATCCGCTTGTTGCTGCAGGAACTTGAAATTCTTCCTCTGTAAACTTGAAGACTGTTATGAAAGATGTAAATGGAGTGCTTTGCAAGGTAGTCACAGGTGTGATGTCTTGAAGCAAACCTTCTATAGTGGAGCCAGTCTGGACAGAGGTCCCTTACTATACCAGGAGTCTCTGCTTCACTCAATCTGAATGTCCACTTTTTTTAATCATGAGTGAAGCTGAGTATCTTTTCATATCTTTTTTTTTTTTTAAGATTTATTTATTCATACAGAACTGGGGTACAGGCCAGAGATGCGGAAGGTGAGAGAGACAGAGTGGGGAGCAGAACAGGCAGATTGATGAAGTACACTGCTGAGGGGAGCAGCGGGCGGGTCAGGAGAGGTCTGCCAAGCCATGTGGATCTCCTCCGGGACAGGCGGGGATCGAACTTATGCAGAAGTAGCTTAAGCTCTTAGTTCAGTGCTTTAACCCACTGCGCCACCAGGGAGGGCCATCTTTTCATATCTTTTTTTCTCCAATTGTATGTCCTCTTCTGTAAACTCTTCTATCTTTTGCCTCCTTTTAATTATCCTATTTTTTAGATCTGACAGCAACATTCCTTTTAATTATCAATAATTGTTTTCTTACAGATTTGAATGAATTTATTTATTATGAAATTGGTCATTTTTGACATGTAAATGTTTCTCCCTGTTTGTCATGTGCTTTTGTTCACAGCATTAAAAAAATTTATTATTTATTCATACAGAACTGGGGTACAGGCCATAGGTGCAGGGGCAGTGAGAGGTTTCTCCAGAGACAGAGTGGGGAGCAGAACAGGCAGATCGACGAAGTACACTGCTGAGGGGAGCAGCGGGTGGGTCAGGAGAGGTCTGCCACGCCAGTTCATAGCATTTTTTAACGATATGGAAAGTGTTCTGATGTTCCTATCTGAGCTCAAGTTTATTAGTTCTGATTATTTTAGCTTCTAGTGTCACAACAGTCTGCATTTATTTTTAAATTACCCTTCGTTTACAGCTAATACTTCCCCCCAATGGCTTTACTTGCCTCAAACAATATAGAAAAATAAAATTAGTTTAAAATCCTACCCTAAGAAATAAAAACTATCATTTAAAGTATATAGTCTTTCAAACATTTCTGTGTACACATTTCATTTCTGTTACTTTCATTGGGTTTATTTTTCTTTCCTAGGTTCTAAAAAGAGTGGGGAACAGGCAGATTGACTGAATTACACTGTTGAGGGGAGCAGTGGGCAGGTCAGAGGAGGTCTGCCTCCCTGGTCGGGAATTGAACTGGAGCTGCAGTGGCTCTTTCAGAGCGCTTCATAATGCTGAGCTTTAACCCCCTGCACCACCAGGGAGACCTCTAATTTTAGTCCTTTCAAATTTGCTTTATAGTACAATGTGGTCATTATATATAAAAAAAAAAGTTCCAGGATCTTGCCGGTGGCACTATGGGGTAGATCTCAGCACTACGCAGCTGCTTCAGCACCAGTATGATCCCTGGCCAGGGAGGTGACCAACATGGAACAGCAGATCTCTCCTGTCTCGCCTGCTGCTCCCCTCAGCAATGTATTTTCATTGGTCTGCCTGCTCTGCTACCCACTCAGTCTCTGGTGAATCCTCTCAACCACCCCTGTACCTCTGGCCTGTACCCCAGTTCTGTATGCATAAATAAATCTTTTTAAAAATGTTCCATGTGTGCTTGAAATTAATTTGTAATTTTAAGTTACTTGGTATAGTGGATTATATATATTGTTGAATCAAATTTGCTACTCACATTGTTTCTTATATCCTGACTTTTTTATTTGTTCTGAAGGAGGTATGCTCTACTCTACCAGTGAACTAGAAAGGTGTAGTAAATCTCCTAATACGATTATGAATTTGTAGTTTTCCTTGTAACTGTTGCTCTATATAATCTGAATTTGCTAAGTACATACAAATACAGAATTTCCCAATACACTGAACTGACTAATATGAAGTACCGTTTATTTCTAGTGCTTTTTGCAAGTCTATTACATGTGCGTTACATAGGTTTTCTTTTGGTTTATTGCATAGTGTATCTTTTCCATTCATTTTCCCCAGGAGTCACCTTAAGCTTTTTGCAGGAATCCTTTCAGTCCAAGACACAACTCCATACTCTCCATAAGATGGCTGATTACTGTCTTTTGGGTCTTAGCTTCTGTATATCCCCCTCAAAAGAGTTTTCCTCTCATTCAGTTTTATGTCACAACATTGTTTTTCCTTCCTAGCACTTTTGTCTATTTAAAAGGTTATATTTGTTTCTTTAGTGTCTGTCTTCCCGTGCAAACATTGATAGTACCTGAAGTTAACAGTACCTGAAGTTAAGAGTGACAGAACCTGAAGTTACTAATGGTTAACATGTATCCATAATTAAAGGATTTGTGCAAGTGTAACTAGATTAACAGACCTGTTGAACATCACAGATACAATGTATCTCAATTTTCAGGAAAGCAAGTTTCCTGACATATTCTTTGATAGAAATAGAGTAAGCTAGAGTATAGGAGCTTTTTTTTTTTTTGAACAACCAACCAAAGAAGAATGGATTAATTCTTTCATTTGCTGGTGGTATTGATGAGATAGGGCTGTTTCTTATCGTAACCTGTACCATGGCCAAAGGCTTGGAAAAAGCCATCCCCATGGGGGCAGCAGAGAGCATTAATAAAGGCGCCAGAATTTCTGAGACCTGGTGAAAATTATTTTATAACATTATTATATATAAATACTACTTAATATTTATGGAACACTTAGAATGTGCTAACACTTCATTAAAACAATGATGTACTTGCTTCTATTACATGAGAAAACAAACTTGCCCAGTAAAATGAGTGAGGGTTATAGCTGGGGAATGAAGAAAAAGTACATAGATTATTAGAAGACTTTTGAACATAGATTATTAGGATTCAGTGACTATTTTTATACTCAGGAACGAAGAGACACTGGGTTTCTTAGTAAGGATGCATAACTAGGTTTGAAGCCAGTGTGACACCTGGGTAAAAACTAATAAATGGATCAGCTTGGAGTTGATGAGGAACCAGAAACTACAGAAGACTGTTTGGTCAGCACGTTATTGCAGGAGAAAATCAAGAGTAAAGCCGGGGCAGAAGTGCAGGGATCAAAGTGGGCCTGGAAGAGTCAAGAGGGTACTTGGTGACAATGAACTGTAGACCTCTTTAAGTGAATCTCTGATTTCAAAGATCTTATTTCTGGCAGATCTGAGGAATAACATAGACAAGGACAATCAATAGACTATTAAGACCAAGAAAGATAAGAGTGGCCTCCCATGGTGGTACAGGGGTTGAGTCTCAGCACTTTCAAGCTGTCCTTAGCCTCTATAGCACAAGTTCAATCCTGGGCCAGGGAGCTAACTCACTGGCTCAGCAGACCTCTCCTGTCTCACCTGCTGTTCCCCTTAGCAGTTTATTTCAGTTAGTACATCTGTTCTGCTCCCCACTCTGTCTCTGGTGATTTCTCTCACCCTCCCCAGTTCTTATAAATATATATAAAATACCCCAGTTCTTCTTATATATATATATTTTTTTTTTAAGATTTATTTATTCATACAGAACTGGGGTACAGGCCAGAGATGCGGAAGGTGAGAGAGACAGAGTGGGGAGCAGAACAGGCAGA
>NW_004567125.1:10029618-10035174 GCF_000260355.1 Condylura cristata | reverse complement strand
ATCTTTAAAAAAATGTAAGAACTACAGTACTTTGAATTGGTACTGCCATTGACTTGGAAAAAATATTCAGAATAGGCAGATGGACCGAAATACACTGCTGAGGGGAGCAGCGGGCAAGACAAGAAAGGTCTGTAGTGCAAAGTGGGTCAGCTCCCTGGCTGTGGATGGCTTCCCAGTGCTGGGCTTTAACCCCTTGCACCACCAGGGAGGGTGCCAATGTACAACTTAAATGGGCAGGCAGGGGGGTGGTAACACTTGGTTAGCCAAAACTAACAACAAAAAAGAATTCTTAAAATATTTTCAAATGTGTTTTTTCCTCCCCCTCTCTGTCCTCCCTCTCCTCCCCCCACCAGTGACGGGCATCTTTGGTGTAGCTAGCACTTACTCCACTTCACCTCAAAAAAATTGGCTTTGTCTTTTTTTTTTTTTTAAATTGTGTCTTTATTGACATTCTGATGTCCTCAGCACCTGTTTAATCTCATAGCTGCATGTCTGAAGGGTCAACTTTCCAGGCCCTTCTAACATAAAATTTCCCTACAGATGCAACCATGACTGGAATGACTAGCTTAGGACAGCTGGCCAGGCACCTGTTTCAATAGTTGGAATTTGTAACTCAGTTAAGGTAGATTTGGTCCCAGGGAAAAGGTTGAGTCTATTTGTCCTGTAGAAGAAGTGGGATTATTTTGGAGGTCTGAAGACAAATCCCTGTCCTTCCTTGCTTTCAGTTCTGAGTGAAGTGGGCAGCCTTTCCCATAGGCTGCAGGAGCAGACTGGCTGCCACACCATTAGAAAAGGCAGTCCTTGGCACTAGCCCTCTTCTCTCTTTTCTTTTTAAAGATTTATTTATTTATGCATACAAGAACTGGGTTTAGATGAGGGGGTGGGGGAGGGAGGGGTGAGAGAATTCACCAGAGTGGGGAGCACAACAGGCAGATATACTGGAATACACTGAGGAGCGAAGCAGTGGACAAGACAGGAGAGGTCTGCTGTGCTATGCGGGTAGCTCCCTGGCCAGGATTAAAGTCATGCTGCAGTGGCTGCTGATAGCTTCATAGTACTGAGACTTAACCCCTTGCACCACCAGGGAGGCCACTCTGATTCTTTTTTTTTTTTTTTAACATTTATGTATTTATGCATGCAGAACTGGGGTATAGGCCAGAGATGAGTGTTGGAGAGGGGGTGAGAGGATTGACCAGAGAAAGAATGGGGAGCAGAACAGGCAGACTGATGAAGGGAGCAGCAGGTGAGACAGGAGAGGTCTGCCGCACCACATGGGTCACTTCCCTAGCCGGGAATTGAACTTTCACTGAAGCGCTATGGCTAGCTTGCAGTGCTGCATCCCAGCCCATTGCACCACCAACAGGGAGGGCCCCACTAATTTTTTATATGGGGTTGGGTAAGGCTTGGTGAGAAGGGAGGCTCATGGAAAGGAGTTACCACTATAATGCTAAGATTATTGGTGTCAAGCCACTTCAGGATCTGCATATGGAGAACACAATTCTATTCTAAAAAGTAGTGTCTATGTCTCCCTCTTGTATGTGTGTATGTGGGTGGGGCACACTCCCATACTACACAGTTACCTTTCTGCTTGATGCCTCACCCTTTAGAAAGAGCTAGCAATTTATCAAGATGAGGTTGTAAGAGAAGTTGTTTAGAAAGTGAGAGTTCCAGTGGGTCCACTGGGGAAAAATGGGTTGGATTGATTGTTTGACTTTTTCTAAGGAACACCTCTTCCCTTATGCAATCCTTACTTAGTTCTTGACCTTTCAACTCCAACTTATATTGCTACTTTGAGTTCCCTAACTTCTCCATTTCTGGCAACACAGGTTTTTCTTGATGGTGGCTTCAGGGCCAGAGTAAGATATAGAAGAGAGGGCATTCTTATGTAGAAACATTGGTGGTGCCAGAGTTGAACAGTATCAACTTCAAGACCCACTGAAAGACTGTTACTGGCTGGCTTGATGCTCCATGATACTTGGGGTACAGTTCAAATTCTGGATTTGACCATCAAGCTTCCAGGAAACCTAGATCTGAGTGCCTTTCTTATTAGTTGCATAACAACTTTCACCTTCTTGAACACTCTCTTTTCTGTTTCTGTGACCATTATCACCCAATTTTTTGTTCTTCCTTATTGGCTTTCACTTTCCAAATATTCTCCAAGGCCTTTCTTCTGTTTGTGCCTAAAATGTTGGAATTCCCCAGAATTTAGCCCTCTATTTTTCTCTGGAGAATTTGTTTTTATTAATCTTTTTTAAAAATTTTGTATTTATGCATACAGAACTGGGGTACAGGCCAGAGATGCAGGGGCAGTGAGAGGACTCACCAGAGATAGAGTGGGGAGCAGAACAGGTGGACTGACTGAAGTACACTGCTGAGGGGAGCAGTGGGCAGTCAGGAGAGGTCTGCTGCGCCATGTGGGTCACCTCCCTGGGATCAAACTGAGCCACCAGGAAATACTAAAGTACACTGCTGAGGGGAGCAGTGGGCAGTCAGGAGAGGTCTGCTGCGCCATGTGGGTCACCTCCCTGGGATCAAACTGAGCCACCAGGAAAGGCCAATTTTTTTTAAGATTTATTTATTCATTTATGTTTTAAGATTTATTTATTTTTTATTTATTTATGCATATAAGGTCTAGGGTGTAGACCAGAGGTACTGAGATAGAATGGGGAGTGGAACAAGCAGATCTACTAAAATACACTGCTGAAGGGGGCAGAGGGCAGGCCAGGAGAGGTCTGCCTCACCACATGGGTTACCTACCCCTCCAGGGCACAAAATGGTGCTGCAGTGGCTGTCATAGCATAATAGTGCTGAGACTTAACCCTTATACCACCAGGGAGGTCCCCTCTGGGGAGTTTATCCAAACCTATGGCTTCAACTACCACTAAAATGTTCGTAATTCAGAATTTCTGACCTGTAGATGAATGGAGTTTTTAAAACTTAATTTTCTGTAAAATATATGCACATACCAAAACACATTCAGTTAAAGGCCCTCCATGGTGGCACAGTGGGTTAAAGTGAAGCATTATAAATCTATCCAAAGCCCAGTGGGGGGGGGGGGTGACCCACATGGTGCAGCAGACCTCTCCTGGCCTACTGCTGCTCCCCTCAGTAGTGTGTTTCAGTATATCTGCCTGTTCGGTTCCCCACTCTGTCTCTGGTGAATCTTCTCACCAGGCCCTGTCCCCACTATACCTCTGGCTTGTACCCCAAGTTCTTGTATACAGATGTAAATAAAATCTTTTAAAAAAAATTCAGTTGAGTCTATAATAGAGAGTAAACTTCATCTCTCCTAGAATCCACTCTTCATGGTTAATTTGGAATAACAACTCGATTCCTATAGCTTCCTGTAAGCATCTCAACATCTATCTACAGTATGAATTAACAAGTCTGAGTGTGTCCATGCAACAGAGTATCACTTAACAACAAAAAGAAATCAGACAACAATATGAATGAATCTCAAAATCAAGTTGGGCCAAAGAAACCAGAACAAAATAACGTTTACAGAATGATTCCCGTTATAGGTAGTTCAAAAATAGGCTACAGTGGGCAAAATTATTGTAATAGCATTGGTGACAACAATGTTTCATTTGGGTCTGATGCCAGAGTTGACCTGCCCACCTTCTGTCCATTCCTATTTCCAGTGACAGCTCCCTCTCGGTGGGGTAGGGGATTATCTGAACATGGTTATTTTTTTAATGCCTGTTTAAATGTATTTTTTGTACTTCCTTCCCCCGTCCTCAGTTAATATACCACATCCTCCCCATTAACGTTAGTTCTGCCATTCAACAACCATTAAGACATCTCCAATTGGTTGTCCCACAGTCATCTAAAACTCCTTTCCTCTTGCTACTCCACAGCTAGCTTTTTTTTTTTTTTAATTTATTTATTCATACAGAACTGGGGTACAGGCCAGAGATGCGGAGGGTGAGAGGATTCACCAGAGACAGAGCGGGGAGCAGAACAGGCAGACTGAGGAAGTACACTGCTGAGGGGAGCAGCGCGGGGGCCAGGAGAGGTCTGCCACGCCATGTGGATCTCCTCTGGAGCAGGCGGGAATCGAACTCATGCGGAAGTGGCTTTAGCTTCTCAGTGCAGTGCTTTAACGCACTGCGCCACCAGGGAGGGCCAGCTAGCTTCTTTTTAAAGTCAACACCATGAAAATATGTCATGACAAGTTGTGCCTTTACAGTCATTTAATTTACCTCAGTCTGGTCTCTACCCCATTATAGCTCTAAAACAGTTTTCTCCAACATTACTAAATGACTTCTTGTTGCAAATTCAAAGGGCACATTTCAGCCCACAATTACATGTAACATAGTTCTCTCCTGGTTTCCTTCTTTTCTTTCTGTTGGCCCTTCTCAGTGTCCTCTCTGTGTGTTAATTTCCTTATCTTTCTATGCCAGTGTTACTTTTTTCCTAGGTCATCTTATTCACTTCCATAGCGTCAAAAACCATCTATATTTGCACAAAAGCATACCCTCGATCCTTTCTGTTTGGATTCCCAAGGCACACTATGTATAACATTCAATTTGTCTGATGAAGATATGCCACAGATACCTACATTTCATTCTCGCCTCCCAAGCAAAAAAGAAAATGGCATCGTTATCCCCCAGTTGTCCAAGTTAGAACACTGGGAAGCATTTGGGCTCCTTTCAGCCTCACACCCATTTTCGAGCTACTCTCCCACCGGCACGGCCCCTTGGATATAGGAAAAAACACTGACATCTCCAGCCCAGATAAGCGCTTCGCAATTCTCCTGGCGCCTTACTTGGTCCCTTCCAATCCATTTTCCCTACTGCAATCAGCGATCTTTCTGAACGGCAAATCTTGTATAATTGTTCACTCCTCAACTAAGACTCTTCAAAGCTATTCACTGCCCTTAGGATAAAATCCACTAATTTGCTAGGCCTTGCGACATCCGGTCCTTCCCACGCTCAGGCTCATCTTTTACCTCTTTAAAACTACATCCGGCTGCGGCAGCTCCGAGCGCGCCCGGCCCCTGTCCCCCCATCCCCAACAGTCTTTCGGGGTTGGGCTCAAGCGACACTTCCTTTGGGAAGCGGACGCTCAAAACTAAAGGCTGAAATCCGAGCGGTCGCAGCAGCCGCGCTTTCCGCCCCAGCCTCGGGTTACGGAACGTCCGGGTTACCAGGAAGCTTGGGGCAAAGGTCAAGCCGCAACACGAACGTCCCCCAATTTGCCCGGCGCCCAACCCTGGAATGGTCTCAGTGCCCACACGGTTGCCAGTGCCGGGCTCTCAGTGCATCTGGGAGCGCCAGTAGCCGGCGAGCCAGTAGCGGCATCCGGCGCGCACGCGCTCGCTGCTCTCCCACCTTAAAGTTCCCAGAGCCCCTACAGAAACGCCGGCGTTGCCAGCTTGCCCACAATCAAGATGGCTGCCACTCCTCTTTTTCTCCTCCGAGGTGAAGCCATGCCCTGTCGGTCAACGCTGCTGCCAGGCTGCCCTCACCCATAATGGCCGCTCCACTCATGCCTCGCTATGGTCCCGAAGCCGCCGCTCACCGGCCAGGTTCCGGGAGGCGCTGCTCCCGACGC
>NW_004567125.1:10000214-10029319 GCF_000260355.1 Condylura cristata | reverse complement strand
GGGGGAAGGGAACGTTGGGGTACGGGTGGGGGCGGGGGCAACTGTGGGAGCGAGAAGGGGTCGCGGCTCGGAGCGGCGCGGGAGGGGCGTAAACAAGGACGGCCGCCGGGCCGGGCCGGGCCGGGCCGGGCCGGGCCGGGGTGTCGGGAGGCCGACGTGGGGAGCGGGGCTCAGATTCTATCGGATCGGGGGGCTGGGGCGGAGGCAGCCTAGTGGGTGAGGCGAGGGAGCGGCGGCTTGTGGCTGGGAGGGGGCTGGACTCCTGGGATCGGTGTCGTGAAGAGGTGGGAAAAGGTGAGACTTGGACTTAAGACGTTTTGGGGGGAGGTTTTGAAAGTGTTAAATTGAAGGGAGGGGGAAGGGCCTAGGGGAGAATAGGGGTGGAAAAAGGAGAGAGCGGAGGTTTGGGGTAACGGAGAGCGTATCGATGTGACGAGGTAATGGAGAAAGTGAGAGACTAAGAGAGGAAAGTTTGGGAGGAAGGGGAATGAGGTGGGAGGTAGGACGGGGAGCTACATGGGTGATAGAGGTCCGGGGCTTTTCCTTTCCCTGTGGGAAGAGAGCAGAGTTAAGCAGCATCAGTTGCGGCCAATTCTAATTGCCAGGCCTTTAGCTTTTAATAGGGTGGGCAGGGCAAAAAGGAATGGTCATGTGGGTTTGGAGAATTGGGGTTGGATGAGGGTTCAACTGGCTTTGCTTTCGGAAGGCTCCCTAGCTTACAGTTTGTTTTTCCTGGTTATTAAGAGAAGGGGAAATGGGGCAACTGGTGTACTGGAGTATGGAAAGAGTAAAGGACTTTTCTAGTTTTTAGCACCTAGCAATGCAAGAATGAGGAAACAGCTTGCTGCGTTGAAACCTTGTATGCTGAGGTGTGCAGGCTCTGGACGTCTGAGAAAGACAACAGAAAACAGAGTTGACCTTTTAGGCAGCTAGGCTGATTAAATTAGCGCTGTGCTTTTTACACTCTTCTGTTAAGTGTTAGGAGGTCAGTATTCATGTAAAGAAAATTCGTATATAGAAAATAGTCACTGGTGAAGTGTGGATTTATCCGTGGATGCTGCCCAGTGCATATTCTGTTCTCGCTGTGTTAGGTGAGGGAAGGTGTGAAGAGAGAATTTGGAGGATAGTTCTAGTTTGATGGAAAGAAGGTGCTTCTTTGGTTATAATCACTTTCTTCCCAGATGAAAGTCAGCATTAATATTGTAACAAAATAGGTGAGTCTCATAAGGAACTGAGTCAGGTGAGGAAGTTGCCCTGTCAGTTGAGTTTGGGACCTTTTTGCATTGAGCCTTTGAGGCTGGAAATTCTTGGAGTTGGTATTGTTTTGTGAATTGGCCAGTAGAATGAGGGAAGCTTGGAAATTTTGTTGGGGGAGGGGAGTGAATTCTCTCATTTAGTTTGGAATGGATCATTTCAATTAAAATGGCTTTAAGCTTGTTTGAATATTTTTGCAGCTGAGATTGACTCTTTGGGCTTTTGAGCTTTCAAAATAAAGCTTGAAAATTAACTCCCCCTCCCCCATTTGTTTATGTGTTGCTGCTGGCTTTGAACCTTGTGCTAGGAAGAGACCTGGGAAATTTAAGTTTTTTGCAGAGGTAAGTCTGGAACTTTAACTGTTTTCAAACAAAGGAAGGGATTGGAAATGGTCTAAGAGATGTATTTGGGATTGAGCCCAGGAATGGGGTAGATGCCAGGGAAAATGAGTTTTCACCCATCCAATGAATGCATAAGTGATCTATTGCAGTCACTTTCTCTTGAGGTAACTGGATGTAGATAGGAGGGAAAGGAGAGCAGAATTAGCTGTTTTGGAGCAGGCTATCCAGCTTTGCTTTGTTGCTCTGTAGTCATCTTGGTCATTTTTTTAACATATGGAAAGCTGTGCTCTCGTACAGTGTCTACTAAACAGTGCCTGTGAAGGGCTGCTGAGGCACTTTCCATAGAAGGCTTTTTCCTCCTCTTAAACTCCTCCTTATAGTTCCTGGAATCTTCCTTTTGAGAACTGAATATGTAAATCAGGCTTCCCAATGTTTGGTTATAGTTCCTTGTCCCACCAGCAAGAAAACTATGTATTTTTTACATATTGAAGGTTTCCATGTTTTCAAGTTTCAAGACACCATTCTCTTACTTCTTCCACATGACTCAGCTAAGGACTTTTGAGAGAGCCAGATACTTCTAGTTCTCCTGTGGAGATACAGATCCATTCTTGTTGGGGTGAGACTAGACTGTTGTTTTCATTTCAAGACATCACTCTTATTTTTTCCACATGCCTTTTCTCTAAAGGCTCCTGAGTCAAGTCCCTAAAAAAATAAGTACATAAATAAATACATACAAATATCCTGGAGGGTTTTAACTCCTAGCTGGACTTTAGTTGGAGTTAGAAACCTAACAGAGAATGTCCAATCAGAAGGAAATCCTGTAGCTATACATAGGTTGTCTGTTGGTCTTTGGCTGGCTTGGACCTCCCTAAAACAAACAAACACAAAAACTGGAACTCCCGGAAATGCAAACATTCATTAGAATGAAGACTTGTTCTTGGGAAACTGTATTGGGGGACCTATGGGTTATTGGACCCAATTCAGCCTTCATATCAGGGACCCTGTTTACTGGAATGTTTGTCTTTTGGTATCTGGCAATATTTCAGACACCAAGACTCAGTAATTCTCTTTAATTTTCTGCTCAGAGGATGCACATTCTCTTCACTACTCTGCTACCTTTCATCTTGTATCTCTGCATACTTTGTTCCCTTTTCTGCTACAGAAAGCTGAGCATATTTTGGTTAAGATGAGGTTGGCCATGTTCTTTTCATGCTGGTTAGGTTGTTTCTTGGAACCCCCACCTGGACTGCTGAATGAGTGAACTTAACCATTGTAGAAGATAATTCGGCACATAATTAGCCTACATGGCAGCTTCGTGACATTTCTCCTAAGGACTTGGCTTTGGAAAACTTACACCTCTTTAACATTTTGCTTTATTCAGTAAGCAGTGTAAGTTTGATCAGCATCCTAATAGGAAGGCTCTGCTGCTCATCTAGTTTTAGGACTTTTAAGATGGCTCTGAGGCTTGAGGGCAGGATCCTTGGAGTCTGTTTTGCAGAGGATGGTATTGTCTTCATAGAGATCCAGATTGAACCAGGTCACATTAGACCTCCTGGGATGGGACAGAAGGGACAGTACCACCAACCATTCACCTGAATGACAACATCAGGTAATGGAGAAGACAGGGTTGGAGGGAGATGGAATGCCTTGGTGCTAGCTAGAATTATGAGCTAAGTGACTCTATGTCTGGCTGGTGGTGTTTTCATTCTGGAATATTGCTTGATGGGTTTAGGTCAGAGGGAGCAAATGGCTTCCTTTCCATAGCTAGGGTGGAAAGTGACATGCCATCTCTATTCTTTTGACCCTTTATTGTGCTCCATCAAGAATAGGGTTTCTCATTCTCAGCATCATTGACATTTTGGACTGGATAATTCTTTGTTGTGGGGAACTGTCCTGTACATTGTGTGATGTTGAGCAGCATCCTGTGTCATTACTCTCTGCGTGACAGCTCCTTTGTCCCTCCCCCCGTTTTGACAATCTAAAATGTCCTCCGGTGGGAAGAATGTACCACTGGCCTAGAAGTTCTGATAATTCTGGCACTTTCAATGATCTAGCCTGGAATCCAGAACTTATTGGTGGCTTTAGTTTTTGTTTTGTTTTTCTCAAATATAGGGAATTTACCCTTTGAAGATTAAGGCCTGTTGTAGAATTACACCCACTGATACATAGTTAGGACTATAGTGTTTTCCTCTTCTGCCTCATTTTCTACTGGTCAGGTACGTGGGGATATAGTTCTTCATTTTCTGGGGTTGTCAGGACACTTTGAATCAGGGAGCTCTGGAGAACTTGTTTAATTGATTGTGAATTCTGAACATCATTGCTGAGATGCTCACAGCAGCTGGCCGAAGGGAACAGGTGGGCTCAGGAACAAGAAGTTGTACTCAGAGGTTCATTCTTCTCATGCCTGCTATGAGCCAGATGTTACTTCTCAGTCCCCTACATTTGTACCCTTGTATGTAGCAGGTAATGAGAGGAAATGACAAAGAAACCAGCCTGTAGTTAAATAGCTATTTCCCCAGCTGTTTTTTATCTTTGGGTGGGGCATCTGGGCTTTCAGAATTGGGCATGGGTTAGTTTTCCTGTGTTCATGGTGTTGATTCCAGGGTGTATCTCCCTTTTTCTGAAGGGTATGAGTCTTTCCAAACTTACTCTTCAGGATCAAAGAGGAGAAATTGGCTTCTCTGAAGAAGCTTCTCTTTACTTTCTTAAACTACTCTTAGTTTCCTGGTATATAAAATGGACAGAAGCACTTATCTCATTGTTGAGGAGGGTACTGTGAGGTGGGTAGTTCTGCATAGAGTAAGGGAGGCTAGGGCTAGGCAGAGTGTATCCTGGTAACTGAGTTGTATTTATTTTAGGTGGGATCCTGTTGCTCTTGAACTTACCTGAGTTTGTTTCTTAAATGGTATCGGTTATGGTGACCTCTCAGATATTAAGGTCAGTTCAACAGTAGGTTACTCCTACTCTGTGCCTGGCTCTGTCAGTTGCTAGGCACTATGACTCAAGTCCTTCAATATGAACTTCTTAGGGTCTAACAGGATAATAAATGCATAAACAGTTTAGTGCACTTTGATAAGTGATTTAAAGAAACTACACAGAGTTTCTCAGAGGACATGTAAGAGGACTACTTATCCCAGCATGGGGGTGTAGAGAATGAATTTGAAGATGGTATCTGAGCTGACTTTGAAAGGATGAGTAGGAGTTAGCCATCTGAAAAAGGGTGTTGATGGGGGGGATGAGGAACAGAGAAGGGAGAGGGGGATACAGCGAGAATAGTCTGAGGAAAGGTATAGAGAAATGAACTGCATTACGTATATGAATTATAAACTGGTCGAGAACAAAAAGTAGGTTATGAGTTTGAAAACCTGATCTGGGGAGTTTTGGTGTGTTGTATAAGGAATTCAAAATGTGCTTAAGGTAAGGAGAAGCTGTCGATAGGTCTTAAGCAGAAAAATGATATGGTCAGTTGACAAGTTGATTCAGCTGGGTGTGGGGTGGGGTTAGGTGGACCAAGATTGGTGGAAAGAAGAGCCCTTGAAGAGGACTGTTGCAGTAGTCCAGGTGGTGAGATTATGGGAACCTGAGCCAGATGAGTGGCAGTGGAGTTGGAAAAGTGAGTCAGATTTAAGAAATATGTAGAAGTTGCATTAACAGACATTTCTAATTGATCGGGTGATTGGAGTAGTGTCAGAGGATGCAGTGCTGTTGAATGGTGCTATCTGGCAGGGCAGTAATTCTGAGGGACTAGAATGGAGGGGAAAGTTGTGGGACTTAACAATTGGTTATTGACTGGGTTATTGACATGACATAGGATGATGGAGGATCCTTGTGAGTGAAATACCAAATTTTATAATGAGTGTAGAAGTGTGATTAGTTATTGACAGGGGTTTGGTAAATGCAGACCATGAGGTAAGGTTAGAAGGTGGCATATCCAAATTGGGTGTGAACATCAAGGGAATACAAATGGCATGGGAGAACTATAAGAGTGTACGGTAGCAGCTCAGTGTTTGTTGATTTAAATCCAGAAATTTTAGTGAATATTACTGATCAACTTTCTGAGCACGTACACTTCTGCAGCTGGTTGGGTTATACACAAAATGAAGGATAGGTTCATGGAGGGATGAGTCTGGACTGCAGAGGTCAAGATTCTTATATTTGTGAAATCTCTTTCACAACCATTTATATAAAATTTATAAAGTGCTTTCACGTATAATTTCTCATTGGGTTCTTTACAAGTCTTAGTTGTTTCTTTGTATTGATGGGAACACTGAAACTTGGAAAAGAATGACCAGCTTAAGGTTACACAGTTTAGTGTGTGACCGGTTAGTGCTACTAGTTGTGTTAGAAATTTTCTGTTTCCCTACTCTCGGTCCCTACATTCATCCGAAGCAGCTTCTATATTAGACTTGAGTGAATTCTTTTCTTCATCTCTGTTTAGCCTACATTTAAGAGGTGAGCTGGTTGGGGAGGGAGGAAGAGCATAGTTCTCAAAGGATCAAAAGCAGTGTTTTGGAGGTAGGGGGTACAATCTGGATAAATTACTTTTTTAAAAGATTTATGTATGCATACAGAAATGGGGTGCAGGCCAGGGGTGCAGAGGTGATGAGAGGATTCACCATACAGAGTGGGGAGCAGAATAGGCAGACTGTCGAAGTACACTGCTGAGGGGAGCTGTGGGCAGGTCAGGAGAGTCGGCCATACCGTGTGGATGGCTTCCGGAGCTGGGGGTTGAACTCGTACTGAAGTGGCCACTGCTCGCTTGCGGTGCTGCGTTTTAACCCGCTGCGCCATCAGATAGGGCCCTCTGGATAATACCTAATAGCAACTTCTGCTGGATGTATAGTGCTAAAGTTGCATATTCTGTCAGTCAGGGGAGGTGATTGTATTTCTCCAGAGGGCCAAGACTTGTTGTGGATGGCACTGTGTATGCTTTTTTATTTTAAAATGTAATAAAGGTACAAATGAAATTTAATACTTATTTAGCACCATCCTGTGGCAGGCATTGTGTTAGATACTGGGAATATAGGAATAAGGCTAGTTCTGCCACTGACCGGTCATGGCTTCTTTACTTGTCCTTACAGTAGAGTGGGGATTGCAGCTGCTGAGTGGGGCATCTGGAAGGCATTGCGCACCTGAGCCCCCAGAATGGCCGGCCTAAAGCGGCAGGCAAGCCAGGTGTGGCCAGAAGAACATGGTGAGCAGGAGCATGGACTGTATAGCCTGCATCGTATGTTTGACATCGTGGGCACCCATCTGACACACCGAGACGTGCGTGTTCTTTCCTTCCTCTTTGTGGATGTCATCGATGACCATGAACGTGGCCTCATCCGAAATGGACGTGACTTCTTATTGGCGCTGGAGCGCCAGGGCCGCTGTGATGAGAGTAACTTTCGCCAGGTGCTGCAGCTGCTGCGCATCATCACTCGCCATGACCTGCTGCCCTATGTCACCCTCAAGAGGAGACGGGCTGGTGAGGGTGCATTGGGGCTGGGACCACTGGCTTTGGGGAAGAGTTGTGGGAATCCAAAAGGGAGTAGGCATTGACCCTGGGTGTAGTGAGAACTTACGAGGCCCTTTGGAGGGTTGCACTAGAAGGGAGGGCTGCATCTTTTCCTGAAAGACTCACTCTCCCTCTACAGTGTGCCCTGATCTTGTAGACAAGTATTTGGAGGAGACATCTATTCGGTATGTGACCCCCAGAGCCCTCAGCGATCCAGAACCGAGGCCTCCCCAACCCCCTAAAACAGGTGAGAAGATACCAACTCCCCCAATTTTTATAATCAAGTAAGAGGTTACAGAAACCATCATATTCCCAGATTTGCCTGAGAGGACACTGTCTCCCCCAACACAATATCAAATCCTGTAAAAACCAGGTGAGGTGGTAGTGCCTCTCCTAGTTCTAGGCTTTTAGTTGTTTCTATGCTGTGTGCTCTTTGGGAGTTACATTTGATACTGCTCTTAGTGCTAAGAAGTGTTTGGATTTCTTTTACCCTACTGTGTCTACCCCTTTACCCTCTGTCAGTGCCTCCCCACTACCCTGTGGTGTGCTGCCCCACTTCCGGCCCTCAGATGTGTAGCAAGCGGCCAGCTCGAGGGAGAGCCACACTTGGGAGCCAGCGAAAACGCCGGAAGTCAGTGACACCAGATCCCAAGGAAAAGCAGACCTGTGGTGAGGAGGTTAAAGGGTTCCAGGGGTGGAGTGGACCCAAGGGGAAATGGAAAGAACTGCAGGACACTGGGCAGGTTCCACTCCTCAGTGCCAGGCTTACTTTGATCACTGTCGTTGGTCGATTCAATTTCTGGGGAGAATTCTTCTATCTTTGTGGCAGAGTACATGTCAGCTTGGTTGCTGTTGTAACATCCTGGTTGTAGGACGAAGCAGTCCTGTACAGAGTCGAAATGAACTGTGCCAATTAACTAGAATACCTGCTGGAGTGCTGTTGTGACTAGGGTAATCTGGCACGGGCCTGCCCCATTTAAAGGCTGCTGGGGAAAGGGGGGCCATCGGGCAGGTGATATGCCCAACTTTATGGCCTGCTGTTCACGTCAGCCTTTCAAGCCTGACTTGTTCTCATCCCTCACAGCCCTTTTTTGCATGTTCGTTTCTATAGACATCAGACTGCGGGTTCGGGCAGAATACTGCCAGCATGAGACTGCTCTGCAGGGCAACGTATTCTCCAACAAGCAGGACCCACTTGAGCGCCAGTTTGAACGCTTTAACCAGGCCAACACCATCCTCAAGTCTCGGGACCTGGGCTCCATCATCTGTGACATCAAGTTCTCTGAGCTCACCTACCTCGATGCATTCTGGCGCGACTATATCAACGGCTCGTTGTTAGAGGCACTTAAAGGTGTCTTCATCACAGACTCCCTCAAGCAGGCTGTGGGCCACGAAGCCATCAAGCTGCTGGTGAACGTGGATGAGGAGGACTATGAGCTGGGCCGACAGAAACTCCTGAGGAACTTGATGCTGCAAGCATTGCCCTGACCTCCCCTTACTTCTCTGGGGACTGTTCCTACCACCCACCTCTGGAGCTTACATACTGTTCTGGGGTTTGTTCTCTACCCTTCCAACCAATCACACCCCTGCCTTTTTTTTTTTTTTTTTTAAGGAAAAGACAAAGAAAAATGGAAGTGGTGTCCCCCACCTTCCCTGCACCCATGTGCCTGGGCTCCCCTGTTTTCCTTTTCCACTGACCCCCAATGTGTGTCTCTACAGCCACTTTACCACTGAGCCATAAGACAAATGGATAGGGAGAAGCAGAGTCTACAGAACCTGGTCTTTTTAAGGGGGTTGACACTGCTTGGGGTACACTGAGGGGGTGTCAGTTCTTCTGGCTTTAGGAGGTTTCTTCAATTTTCTTTGAAAAACCAAAGGGCTGTGAGTAAGGGAGCTGTGTGGAAAGTGGGGCTTGGCAGTATATTTTGGAAATTAATCACCACCCTCTCCCAAATTACAGTTTTTAAAAAACACAGACGCTGTGGCCCTCTCCACTCTCTCCTAGCCTCTGGTGCTGCTCCTCTGTCTCCTTTCCTCCATTCCATGGTTGGCACCTCTGCCTGGTGTGGCTCCTCCTTTCCCCTTTGCCAGACCCTCTTCAAGAGAGGACTGGGTACGAGGACTAGGTCAGCCTGGCCACCCTCCCAGCTGTGGTGTGTGTACACACAGGATGGATGGAGAAGAACCTGCTAGTTAAAATACACTCCCCCTGGAAAGGGGAAGGGGGAGTGTACTACTTTCCTTCCATGTTCAAGTGAAAATAAATAATGTACCCTGCAGCCCTTTCCCCCTTTGCTTTCTTCTGGCTTGGGCAAAGGGCATCATAGGTGACAATGAAATGATTTAGTTTCAACCTCTTTGTCCTTCCCCATCTGTGACCTCCCACTCCCCCCCCCCCATGCCCAATCCCAACCTGGGACAATAGGGCTGGGACATGCACTGAGTGTGGCACTTTGATTTTGGTGGGGAGGCATGCTGATTGAGCCAGGGGGCCTAAAATAGGGGCCTAGCCAGCTGGTACCATCCCACCTCCCCTTTCAGTTCCCAAAGGAGATGTCCGGACACAGACTTTATGATTATATTTTTTTCTATGCCAGTGCTGTTCAGCCCTCAGCCTAATTTCAGTTTTTGTGAAATAAACAATGACTATATAAAATTCCACCTTTCTGAAACTCAAATCTGAGCTCAGGTGAAAATTTCTTCTTTCCCAAGGGGAGCCTGTGCTCTTCCAAGTCAGTCAAGGTCCCAAGTGAGGCGATGTGCCTGGGTTCTCCAGCAACACCAGCTTACCACGGGAGGGCTCAACTCACAGAAGTGCCAAGTCCTAAGACAGTGGGTGACCCAGACTGCCATAGAGGTCGTGCCTTCGGTGCTGGAACACAGGCAGGTGTTGGCGCAATTGTCGTAGATAACTAAGGTCAATCCGGGCAAGGCAGAGGCCTGGTCCCTCAGAGCAACGAGCCACCACTGTTCCCCAGGGATCTACCACCATGCTGTGGCCATAACTCGCTCTCTTCTCATGATGGCGTCCACACTGTGCAGCTGCCACTACATAGCACTGGGTTTCAATGGCACGGGCCCGGAGCAACACCTGGGGATGAAGAAGATGCATTCATGTAAGTGGCCCACAGGGGTAAGTGACATGCCACTCTACCCATGGGCTCTTCTGCTAATGGCATAGGAATGATTTACTATGTGAGAGCAAACAGTGTGGGGAAAGTTTGTTTTCCCATTAGGTGAAAAAACAATCTTTCAGCTGATAGAGCCAAGGGAGGAGAATGAGTTTAAGAGAAGGCCCTTAAGTTTTGAAGAGGTGTCCTCTTACCTCCCAGTGGGCTGGGCCTGTAACTGATCCAAAAGCTGAAGGGTAGGTAAGTATTTCTGCTCCAGCCTGAGCCAATGCCAGAGAGAGTTCAGGGAACCGCATGTCATAGCAGACAGCTAGACCGATCTGGAACAAAAAGCAGCCTGCTTAGCCTCCCCATCCCTGTTTATCATAATATTGTGGTCACATCCCAGCCACCTCATTCCTCAAGGCTCTCTATATTAACCACTTCAAAGTATTCCTATTCTCCCCCTTTTTCCTTTCACAATTCCCACCTTGCCTGCTGGTGTGCTGACAGGTGACTCAAGACTGGGCCCAGGTATAGTAGAGTTGCTCTCACGCATAGGTCCCTGCCCTGGAACCTCTACATCACACAGATGCGTCTTCCTGTATGTGGCCACTATGGACCCTAGAGTGAAAGAGAACAAGGATACTTTGTATACTGTCTTAGAAGTTCAGCTTGATTCCTTTCAAAGAGGAATAGAATTACAAACACTCCTAAAAGCCTTGACCAAGGAAACAGTTGAGAAACAAAAGGGAATTCCTAAGAATCTAAGTTTAGGTAGAAGTGTCCAGGAGAGAGGCTAAAGAGAGAAGGTCTCACCCTTGCTGTTCAGAAGCACATGACAATTGTAGATTTTCTGAGTCTGCTCCCAATCTTGGCCACGCTCATGGAAACCACCCAAGGACAGCCAGAGTCCACATTCCCTGGGGGGGAAGGGACACTGACAGCTCTTCTCTTTTCTGGCATTCCAAGAACACTGCCCAACAAATTAACTACTTCTTCCTCCCCATCCCTGATACCTGGCAAGTTGGGTATATTCTCCCAAAAGGTTCCCACCCAGTGGCTCAGAAAGGCGTAGTGTCTCCTCAGGGTCCCGGGCAATGAAGTCAAATGCCTCAGGCAGGAAAGCCAGGCAGGCACCCAATCTGGCAGCCTCTCGAACCAGCTCAGCACATGTTTTAAAGTTCTGCTGCTTATCTGGTGTTGATGTTACCTGGCATACAGCCACCAGGGGCAGTTCCCAGGAGGAAGTGGAGGTAGCCATGGGTCTGGCCCTGTGAATGACACAGTAAGTTCTCAGATTTCTAAGCATGGGAGACCCAGCTTTGATGGTAGACAGGAAGGCTGGAATTCCCTTTGACTTTTTAGAGGGCACAGTGACCCACCCACCGATCAAATGTGTGGATGGCTGGACCCGTGTTTCCTACCACCCATTCACATAACACTCATTGAGAATCTATGTGATGTTTGTTTCCACTGGGGAAACAAAAAGTTACACATTACCTGGGCTGAGCACCAAGTACCGACAGTCGAGGTATCCGGAGTCCAGGACACAAAAGATGGGATAGCAGCTGATGAGAAGGCCTGATGGTGAAGCCCAGCCTGAGGAAGGAAAGAAATCAGGGCACCCACCCCTCCTTCAGCAATACCCTTCTAGAATTCTCAGTAGTCTCTTTACGCTGCCCTGCTAGGGAAAGACAAGTACTCAAAACTCTTTACTATAAGTAGTTATGGGTTACAGGGAGAGGCTATACAGTGGGAAGACAGAGGAGAGGAATGGGTCTGGTGGGCATCTTAATTGAATACCTCCACTTCCAGTGATCTCACACTAAACTGAGGCCCTTTCCCCGCCGAAGATTTCCGCAATTAAAATCATCTCCGAGAAATGCTTTTCTCGGTCGTGCACCTGCACAGCCGTATAGACTCCAGCACAGCCCCTTCCACCGAATTCTCTGGGGACGTTCGTCCCCCTGGGCCCACAGCCCAGCGGGCAGTCCCGGGCCCCGTGTGCAGTTGTCCGGCTCCCCCCACCCCCGCCTCTCCTGGGTGCATCTTTGTTGCATAAGTCAGAATACCGCCGCGGACCCCCCGCAGTTGCAAAGGGGTGCAGGTCCTACATGAAGAGGCAGCCGCAGCCACTCGCAGGGTCCGAGATGTAAAGCGCCAGCGAGTGGGCGGAAGCCGGCAGGAAGTGACGCGAGGGGGCGGGTCTACTACCGGAAGCCACGGGCGGCGAAGATGGCGGACGGCAGCGGGCGCGCCGGCAAGAGCAGCGGCAGCGGCGCGGGGAAGGGGGCGGTGTCGGCGGAGCAGGTGGGCCGGGAGGCCGCTCGGGCCGGTCGGGGTCGGTGTGGGAGGAGGGCCGCCTGCGGCTGTTTGGGTCTGCCCTGTAGTCCCGCGCTGCGTGGCCGCTCGGAGTAGGAAGGTCCAGGAGAGACTCACTGGGCCTGGGCGCAGGTGGGCGATGGTTGGTGGCCGCGACCCTTCAGGTGTGGGGGTGTGGGGAGGGAGACCGAAGTGTGGGGTCCGTTGGATGGGAACTCTAGATGCAGGGCCTTACCCCTAGGTGAGAGACCCCTCAGGGGAGGCCCGAGTTGGGAAGGGGGAGGGAAGTTCGAGATGTGGGCTGGGGTTTTGCTTAGATTAGAGGAGAATCGGACGGTCACTTTCCTGTCCGCACTCCCACAGGGAAATGCTGGGGCGGAGCGGTTCCGCCATATCCCGAGGCATTAATCAACGACTGTTCATGGGGTCTCTTTCGTGACCCTGAAACCACGTTGACAATTGCCGTCACTCTGCAGAGCCACGTGACTCACATACTCGAACAGTCTAGTGTTGCATCCTATTTTGATTCTGGAGTCATCGTTAGATTGAATTTATTCACAGACCAGGAACTCCTTTGTAATTCGAATTTGTATTTCCACACACCGGGGAATGTTGATAAATTAATCATAAAGCTCTTTGTGGCTGGGGGCCCATGACTTGCTAGTAGTAGGGTTAGTGTTTAATGGGGTTGGGAGGGAAAAATCTATGTAATAAAACGGAAAACATAGTTAAATAGGATCTCTTTTAATTACATCCTCATTTACCAATTACTAGTTAAATGGTTACCACAGGCAAAAGTATCTGCATAATTAAAAAAACTGTCCTTTACCGTTAAAGAGCTCATAGTCAGGTTAGGGAAATAAGACACATAAAATGCTAATATGAGGCAGAAGTGTCCTAAGAGAGATGTGAAAAGATGGGCAGGGGGAATGAGATTTAGGGACCAAAAAGGGAAGGGAGAAGAAACCCAATACATTTTTAAGCATCAGTGCCAGGAACTCTGCTGGTTGCAGGGAAATAGAAAAATGAAAAAGACCTTGTTTTCAGTTAGCTCACAGACTCACTTGAGGAAAGAGCAAATTATAAGATTATAATTTTATTCATAATAATCTTATAATTAATGATTATATTGTTCTTCACAGACTCTTTATAGCAGCTAGAGGAGGGTCCCTAACTAAGAGGAGGTTCTGGGGTTTGGGAAAGGTTAGGGAAGTTTGGGTGTGGTGGGTTGGTAAAGTGCATAGGATTGTGTACTGAGGCCTACAAACCTGGGTTCTATTTTTTTTCTATTTCCTATCTATAGATGACCTCCCATGAGTTAAAGTCTATTGACCTTCCCATCCTGTAAAACTGTAGTGGTACCCGTATGGCTGTGATATGGTTATTAAGCATGATGGTACATGATGGTATAGGTGTTTGGCACAATGAAATATTGTACATACTTAAATGCTAGTTAGTTTCCTAGCAAAGATAATCCTTCAGCTTAATTGTAAAGGTTATAGAAGTTAGTCAAAGAAGGAAGTGGGGAATTTTCTAAATAGAGAAAATGATAAACACTAAGATATGGAACTACCTGGACATGTTTGGGATGCAAAAGGACATGAAGTCTAGTATAGATTGAAAGACTTGAATGTGCAGTGAGGGGAAGAAAAGAGGAGTCCAGGATGTCTAACCGATGCTGGGCACCACATGGAATATAGGAAGAGGGACAAGTGTGTGTGGGGGTAAATTTATTTTAGGATTTTTGAGTTTGCGTTTCCTATAGGACATTTTTCTCGTCTCTTTGAGTTAAAGATCTTGAATTACAGAAAGAAATTTGAATTGGAGATACAGATTAGAGGAATAGGAGTTTTAGGATGATAGATAAAGCCAAGGTTTTGGATGAACCCTCTAGGATTTGTACAGAAAATGAAAAATGAAGCAGAGTAATATTTAAGGCTGGTAGAGAAAGAAAAGAACTCAAAAGGGACTGAGGAATTGTGATAATTGAGTTCTGAGGCTGTTCCGTGCTCAACATTCTTAGGCCTTTGTATCTTAGAGAGAATATAAGGTAAAAATTAAGATAAGATTTGTCACAACTGCAAATTTGCCCATTGTAAACAAATGGGGTGTGCTAGTTACTTGTTTAATTTGTTATTTATTTATTTTATGAATATTTTCTTTATTTACGCATCTAGAACTGGGGTACAGGCCAGAGGTTCAGGGCTAGTGAAAGGATTCACCAAAGAGAATGGGGAGCAGAACAGGCAGATTGATGAAGTACACTGCTAAGGGGAGCAATGGGAGAGACAGGAGAGGTCTGCCACGCCTTGTAGGTCACCTCCTTGGCCAGGGATCGAATTCATGAAATGGCTGTGGCCAGCTTCGCAGTGCAGTAAACCTTATGCCAGCAGGGAGGGCCCAAGCTTCTGTTATTTAATTACTACTTTTTGGAGTAGGTTGTATTGTCTTCCTTTTATAGATTAGAACATTTGAATTTTAGAGACTTTAGTTAACTTACCAAAGTCAGTAATTGGAAGAGCAGATAGGGCTTTTTTTTTTTTTTTTCCAAGAATTATTTATGCATACATAACTAGGGTACAGACCAGAGGTGCAGGATCAGCGAGAGGATTCACCAGAGACAACGTGGGGAACAGAACAGGCAGATTGAGGAAGTACCCTGCTGAGGGGAGTAGTGTGTGAGACAGGAGAGGTCTGCTGCGCCTGTGGGTCACCTGCCTGCCTGGGGATTGAATTTGCGCTGAAGTGGCTGCTGCTGGCTTCACAGTGCTGTGCTTTAAACCGTTGTGCCACCAGGAAGGGACCACTGCTCCCTCAGCAGTGTATTTCAGTAGATCTGCCTGTTCTGCTCCCCACACTGTCTCTAATGAATCCTCTCTCTCCACCCTGACCCTGCACCGCTGGTCTTCACCCCAGTTCTTGTATGCATAAATAAATACAGATACTGACTAACCAATTTTTTCACTTATGTCACGACCATTTTAGAGATACTTGAACTAAACCTGGAGAATTGGATAGATTTGAATAGGTGGTCATGGAAATACAGTTAAGAAGAATCAAGAACTAAGGAATGCATAAAGCAATATGCAATGTAGTGACTGGTTTTGCTAAATCATGAGGTGTAAATTAAAAAGATGTGGTTACAGCAAGCTTAGGTTTTGTATGGCAAAGAATTTGGGACTTTTTACTTACGTGAGGAAGTCACAGAAGTTTAGATCTTATACTTTTTTTTTTTTAATTACCCATAATTCTACTAGCCAGACTAGTGCTTACCATTTTGGAGTGTTTCCTTTGGAGTATTCCCTCCCTCCTTTATGTCTTTCTGTAGTGTGTGTATCTAAAAAGGGAGGACATGTATATTTTACATACTTACATAATTTATAAAACTAGTTTTATATAGTATACTGTTTTGTAATCTACTTTTAAAGCCTAATAATATGTCATGAAAATCTTTGTTTCATCTGAGTGTTACAGGAAGATTAAATGTGCAGTATATAGTGTGAATTTGGGGAGTACAGAAATTTAAAAGACTACTGTAGTAGTACAGACAAGAGGTAATGAAGGCCTGAGTTAGGGTGATGTCAGTAAGCTTAAGAAAACTGCTGAGGTACATGGAGTATTTTTGGCAACTAATGGGGTAAGGGTGTGTTCAAAGATGAAACCAGGGTTTCCTGCCTGGCGTCATTAGGGAAAGAGGAGACACATGAAAAGAAACAGTCTAAAACATGTAAAGGATGATTACTTCAGCTTTGAATGACCTGAATTTGAAGGATCCCAGTGGACATTTAGGTGGAGACTTTTTATGATAATTGCAGCTACTACTGATAATCTGTTACATGCTGAATATTGTTCTAAGTGCTTGATGTGGTTAACTTTGCAACATCCTAAGAGACAGATCTTTTATTGGTGTAGAAAGTTAGATTCAAAAAAAGTAACTTTCTTGGGCCTTCCTGATGGCACAGACATTAGTGTCTCAGGTCTATTAAGCTATTGCCAATTATTTTGACATGAGTTGATCCGCCACCAGGGAGCTGACCCACATGGGGCAGCAGAGCACTCCTGTCTCTACCACTGTTCCCTCAGCAGTGTATTTCAGTAGATCTGCCGGTTCTGCTCCCTATTCTGTCTCTGGTGAATCCCCTGGCCTTCACCCCAGTTCTTGTATGCATAAATAAATACAGATGATCTTTTTTTTTTTAAAGTAACTTTCTCATGGTTGGACTTCCTATCTCACTCCAAAGCCTTTTTCTTCTACTTGGAAACATAGGCCTAGATTTCTGATTTCTGGTTTGCAGGCAGTTAGAATAGAGATGATGGTTGAAACCATAGAAATAATATAGGTAATAAAGGGGGTGCTATGAACAGATCTTAGATCCTGTTTTTATTGTAGGGGTGAGCACAAGAACTTTGAGGAGGAAGGTTGAGACCTCAGGATAAATGCAGGGCCCTGGAGACTAAAGGGGAGTAAAAGGCCTACATTGTATCAGGAACTAGATGTCACCCGAGTTTACTTATTGTTAACTGATGGCAGCATTTCTCTTACTGGTATAATTTTGTCCCCTTACAGACATTTCTGGTTGTCACATGTAGAAGGCAGAGACCAGGACTGTTGCTAAACATCTTGCAATGCACAGCATAGCTCCACACAACAGAAAAATATCCAACCAAAATATCAGTAGGCTGAAGTTGGAAAGCCCTGCATATAGTATCTTAGCTCAATTTTATAAATGAGGAATTCAAGATAAGTTAGGTAACTGAATCATACACCAAGTAACTGGCAAATTAGGACTTGAATACAGATCAGAAAGAATTTGGGCTCCTCTGCCATATCATGTAGCCATAAAGGAAGAACATTCCAAGAAGCAGAATAAAGACTGAGAGTATCACTGAATTATACAGTTAGGTAGGAGAGGATATCCTTATTGAGAGGATAGTTTAACTGGTATAGAAAAGATAATTAGGCAATTTAAAATGTTGGAAGTGCATGTAAGGCGAGGAGGTAGAGGGAATGAATGTAGTCTTAATTTTTGATGAAGGCCCTCCCTGTTGGTGCAAGAGTTAGTATCAGTGATATCAAATTATCTCCAGCCACTTCCACATGAGTTCAGTGGTGAGTTCCATCCCCAGTCAGGGAGCTGACCCACAAGGTGCAGCAGACCACACCTCTCTTCCTCACTGCTCCCCTCAGCACTGTATTTCAGTAGATCTGCTTGTTCTGCTCCCTACTCTGGTGAATCCTCTCATCCAACCCCTGCACCTCTGCCTACACCCCAATTCTTGTATGCATACATAAAAATAAATCTTTTTTTTTTTTTAAAGATAATGACAAGCTAGGGATAATAAATTAATAAAAATGGAGTCTAGAATTTGAAGAACATGACTAGCAATTCTGCAGTTCACTGTTTTGATTTGTTCTTTTGTTATTTATATTGCTAAAAATTATTTTTTAGTTTTCTGACTGACTCTCTACTTGTGCCTTCAACATATTTTACAGTGACTTTCTGCTGCTCAGTAAAAGCAGGCTTGATCTGTCACAGATACATTTAGCACACATGGAACAACTATCAACCTTGTTGACAAGTTGTTGTTTTAGACAGTTTCATAAGAACTTCAGGTCTCACAGCACAAAAAGTTGATCTGGGCACATATCACATCCATGTTCTAGTGTTTTCCCAGTTTTCTTGATGTAAAGGTAAACAATTCTATTACCAGACGTTTGAAACAGCCTGGTTTTGTTAGCAGCTACATTGTAGGACGATGTGGCAAATGGTGGATCATCGGAAAGCCTCTAGAAGCTATCCTAGAGGAGGAATAAGGAAGTGTTTTTGAGTTCAGAGGTCGAATGTCAGTTCTCCATGTTATTTGAAACCCTCCCCCTGCCCAATACACACACTACCAGTCTTGCTCTCTCGATCTATTAAATGAAGATAGCTCTTTTGTAAATGGTTGTTTTAAAATAAATTGAGAGGCTCTTTCAACAGTGCCTGGCATGTAGTAGTGTCTCTTTAGTATGTAAACTGGAAAAAGAGCTAGTTTTTATTTAAAGTTTTCAAAGTAAATAAAAATAAAGATTATAAAGCAGACTGCATGGTGAAAGATAAGGAACACAGTATAATAGAAAGGATTTTCTGTCAAAAAAATGAAGGCGTTCATAGGCATTTATGTGTGAGTACATAGAAGGGCGCAGAGGATGACCTGGGTTGCTTCCTAGAAGAATGTTAAGTTGAAATGTGGAGAAAGAATTAGAGCTAGTCAGAGAAAATTGGAATGAGAGAGGGGAAAGTCTACCAGATAGGGTGAAGGTTGTGTAAAGATGCCGGAAGGCAGATGACTAGGGGAAGTACCGGAGATCTATGGAGGGAGGGGCTGACTGGGAGAGGTTGGCAGCGACCAAGTCTTTCTTTCGGGGATTTTCCCCCATTTGTGTTTGAATTTTATTCAGTGAGCATTGGGGCTCCTTGGAGGTTTAGGCATAGGAGAAAAAGGTTTGGGTTTAACTTCTAGGTCACCTGTACTGTAGTGTGGGCATGGATTGAAGAGGGCCGGATCTGGAGGCAGTATGGGAGTAGCCGGGAGGCTACAAAGTGCAGCTGAGATGATAGTAAGATAAGTGGATGGAGTTCAGGTTGTTAGCAGATAAATGTGATTGAGAGACTAATTGGATTTGATAGTGGGTCAAGAGTGATTACATGATTTCCGGAGTTAAGATCTCTTCCAACTTTAAAAATTATTAAATTAACAAAAATAATAGAAGTTACCGTGAGGGCCCTGGGAAGCAGCTACAATTATGACATTACCAGTAGGGTAAAATCATTTACCAGATCTTCGAAAGTATTACAGCTGCGTGCAATAGAAGCTATAATAATATTAACACTCCCTGGCTTGTTAATTTCATTTTTGGGAATATGAGTTAAAAATGGCTAAAGTTTTGTACTGTTTGTCCAGATTTAAAATCAGTGCTATTTATTACCAAAAAAAATGGAAACACTATCTAATGTCCCTACAGGAGGAAAGTTAAGACAGGTTTTTAATCTGTCAATAGGGTGTAACTTTTTTTTTTTTAAGATTTATTTATATATGCATACAGACTGGGATACAGGCCAGAGGTGCAGGGGTGGTGAGAGGATTCACTAGAGACAGAGTGGGATTCACCAGAGACAGAGTGGGGAGCAGAACAGGCATATTAATGAAGTACACTGCTGAGGGGAGCAGCAAGTGAGACAGGAGAAGTCTGCTGCGCCATGAGGGTCACCTCCCTGGCCGGGGATGGAACTCGCACTGAAGCAGCTGTGCTAGCTTCATAGAGCTGTGCTTTAACTAAACCATTGTGCCACCAGAGAGAGCCCAATAGGGTGTATAATCATATAGACCTTAAAAGTAAGAAAACCATTCATTTGCAGGTGAGTTGGTAGAGAACACGATAAGTAGACAGACAAACAGACATACACACATGCTGGAATATTACTCAGTTATAAAGAAGGAAATCCTGCCATTTGTGACAACATGGATGAACTTGAGGCATTATATTAAGTGACAGTAAAGTAAAGAGAGTATTGTATAATCTCACTTATATGTGGACTGTTAAAAAAAAAGCAGACTCAAAGAATAGATTGGTTGTTTGCAAGGTTTGGTGAATGAAGGTGGACAAACTTATAGTTATGAGTAAGTTTTCAGGATCTAATATACAGGAGGTTTACAATGTAAGATGGTGATATAATAGGGTTGAGAGAATCAATACTGACCTGACCATCCCTATGTATCCCACACAATTTTAGGAGAACAGGGATTAAAGGGAAGTTAAATCTAGCCATAATGGAGGAGACTATTGGAAAAGTTGTATTTTGAGAGGGACAGTGTGGGGATAGAGCTTAGTGTCTTTGTCATTATTACCTGACAGACCCCAGGAGTGACAGGTTAATAGTGGCTTATTTTGCATTTAATTCACAGTTAGCTTCTTAGAGATTCCATTTCCTTTAAGTGCACCAGTGACTGAAATTTTCCATAACTGGATCACTCACACATTTATTTTAGTTTGTTATTTGATTGAAAGTTCATAGACTGGATTAAAAGGAAATAGTAGGCCCTCCCTGGTGGCGCAGCGGGTTAAAGCACTGCACTAGGAGGCTTAAGCCACTTCCGCATGAGTTCGATCCCCACCTGCCCCGGGGGAGATCCACATGGTGTGGCAGACCTCTCCTGGCCCACCTGCTGCTCCCCTCAGCAGTGTACTTTGATCATCTGCCTGTTCTGCTCCCCACTCTGTCACTGGTGAATCCTCTCACCCTCCGCATCTCTGGCCTGTACCCCAGGTCTGTATGAATAAATAAATAAATTAGTAGGAAAAAAAAAGAAATAGTAGTTCTTAATTAGCAAGAATGTTTGAAGTTGAATGTAAAAAAATTCTGAGTTTATGTTTGGAGGTTCCTCAAACTGCTAAACATGGAGCTTCCCTACGACCCAGCAATCCCACTCCTAGGTATCTACCCAAAAGACACAAAAACGCTGATTGAAAAAGATACCTGCATCCCCATGTTTATTGCTGCTTTATTTACAATTGGAAAAACATGGAAGCAGCCCAAATGCCCAAAAGTAGATGACTGGATTAGAAAGATGTGGTACATATATACAATGGAATACTACTCAGCAATCAAAAAAGAGAAACACATGTCTTTTGCAGCAACTTGGATGGAGCTGGAAAAGATCATGCTTAGAGAGATAAGCCAGAAAGAGAAAGAAAAATACTGGATGGTTTCACTCATAGCAGGAGTATAATGGACCAGGCGAGAAAAAAACAAAAATAATGAACAACCATATACCAGAGACATTTTGCGGGGGTGGAGTGGGGAATGGGATCAAAAACGGGGTGGGAGGGAAATGCACAGGATTATGGTGATGGCACATGGGTGACTTGGTGATGGGAAACCCACGGGGATTACAATTGAGATGGGAGAAAAAAATGTACAAAATGATGCAAAAATAAACTGTTATAAAATTAAAAATAATATATATTAAAAAAAATTCTGAGTTTAGTTGTATTGCATTGGTAGTTGAAAAGTAGGTAACTACTAATTACTTAAGAAAATAAGTTCAGGCCACAGAAATTTTGGACACATGACTTCACTGATGTTTTTAACAATGTACAGAAAAGTGGGCTATGGTGATGGTGGGTGCTGGGAAAACATCTCAACCTGATTTAGATCATGGGAGTTTCTTGGATGAAATGATTTTAACCCAAAACACTGAAGATGGAGAAAAAGCAAACTGTAAATGCAGCAGTTTTGGTATAGGCAATGTAAGTAGGGAGAAACCACCTATAGGTGAGAGATTTCTGAGGGATTAATTGAGTAGATTTGAGAGTTAGAGATAAAAGGAAGATGGATGGGAAAAGAAGACATGTTGCTGGGGTGACATGTTGCTTGTCAGATTGATTCATGTCCTATTGGGATCCCTAGAAAGGATTCCTAGAAGAGGAGGGTGGTATAGTCAGCTGGATACAAACCTTGCAGAGAATGCTAGAGACCATGGACCCCTGTCAAGATGGAGTGACTGGGTGTGGCTGGCCGTGAGACTGGGGTTGATGTAAATGACAGTGAGAGATCGGCAATGGTGTGAATGAGTGGGCCCACTGCTCTCAGCTGAGCAGGTGGGTCCAAGGGGCACTTTGGGTTTGGGAAGGAGGTTGTGATAGTAATTAATGTACTTTACTTACAGAGCCGGTTCACATTAATTAATTCACATGAATCAACAACCCTATGAAGTAGGTATCATTACCTGTTTTTCACAGGTCAGAAAACTAAGCCTCAAAGAGATTAATCCTATGGTTCTCAGTTCTGGCTGTGTGTTAGAACTCCATGGGAGATCTTTCTAGAAATATTGAAGCCTGGGCCTCACCTCAGGTAAGGTGATTGTGTAAATGTTCCAAGCCTCCACTATCCATGTTTTTTAAATGCTGGTGATTCTAACTTGCAGTCAGGTTTGAGAGCCAAAGGCTTATCTGTCTAGAGAAGCTGAGTGCCAGTATGTGTCAGAGACAGAACCTGAAACTTGGCCTTTTGCCGCTGAGTCCATGTCTTTTTGCCTTTTCCCCCCTCCAGTCCTTTCCCTTCCATTTCTTTCTTTAGAATTCTGTATGGGAAGTGATGGTGGAAAACCAAACCCAGTTTGGTTTTCATTTTCTACTTAGTTTCTGGGGAACAGACTCCCATAGCAATCACTTCTGTGGGCTTTTACAAATGTGTCATTCTGTGTTTCTTTGCTCCTTCCTCTCTGTTCAGTTTTCAGGCTTTAGTTGAGGTCCGCTCTCAGGAAGCCTATGTTAGTTTGGGTTTATACACTGAAATGGACTCTTTCCACTTTTCTTTAAAGAATATTTTAGAAGAATGATGGGTAATTCATAGACTTGAACAAAATGAAAAGTAAGGTTAAACAACTTGGGCTCACACACAAAGTTCAAGAACAACAGAACAGCTTTGTAGCTTTGGGTATTTCAGGACTAGGAATAGAGGACCATTTCTATTGGATGGTATCTTATTTCCAGCTACCCAACTAAGTACCTGTTTCTCTCTGCCCCACATTCAGTCCTGTAGAGATTAGTACAGAATAGGTTGCTGCCCCTGTGTCAGTTAGAAAGGGTCCTGTGATGAGAAGTCCTGCAAGAACTTCCCTGGGCTAGTTCCCCAACGATCAGACTGCTGGGCAGACCCAAACAAGTCACTCATTAAAAAGCCTTTACTGACAGTTCTCCTTACATGCAGGACTGGGTTCCCTCTTTGGGCTCCAGTAGCTTCCCTCTGCCACCCCCTATACTGTAGCTCTTGAGTTATTTTACTGTCATGTTGATAAGAAAAAAACAAGTATACCCACTCTTTGTGCAGAGTGTGTATGCTCTCCCCTTTCTCTCTGGGTTTTCTGTTGGGATTCAGGTTTCCTTCCATATTCCAAAGAGGTGCACATGAAATTCATTGATATTTCAGGTGTGCCATTTGGAGTGTGTGCACCCTGTGATGGAAGGACATCTTGCCAGTGTTGGGTCTTACCTTGCACAATGAGCTGCCAGAATAGACTCGGAGAGGGTTAGAAAATGAATGAATGTAAATTTTTGTTGATATTAGAACTGTTTTGGGTCTTGATTTAGTTTGATACTGTTCTTGTGATCAAAAATATGTTGTAAGACTTAACTCTTATTTATTTATATCAGTTAGCCTATGTTGAAATTTGTTCTGCTCCTCGTTACTTTTCTTATAATCACAGTTTTCAAAAACTTAATGACAAAGTTAAGTGAGAACTTGCTTATACCATAAATGCCTATTCTTGAAGCGGTGAGCCGCAAGATGGCCTAGCAATTATCTCATTAATAGCATTTGGTGTATGAAATTCTAGACAGACTTAAGTGCAAAAATATAAACTTGTGCTGTACTCCTTTTCCAAGGTAAGGGGTCCAGCCCCGCCTCCTCGTAAGACCTGCCATCCGTGTGGTATTTAACACTCTGCCATTTCCACTTTCTTTTTCACTTCTTACCTCTTTCTCCTCTTAGGTAATTGCTGGCTTCAACCGCCTTCGACAGGAACAGCGGGGCCTGGCATCCAAAGCAGCTGAGCTGGAGATGGAGCTGAATGAGCACAGGTGAGGAGCTGGGGAAGAGCAAGCCCTGGGAGAGTCAGGTGGGCGATTTGTGAGGGTTGCGATCCAGGACTGAGTTCTCAGCTCCTACCTGGTCCTCCTGCAGCCTGGTGATTGATACACTGAAAGAGGTGGACGAAACTCGCAAGTGCTACCGCATGGTTGGAGGCGTGCTGGTGGAGCGGACTGTCAAAGAGGTACTGCCTGCCTTGGAGAACAATAAGGAGCAGGTGAGCAAAAGTCCCCATTTAGAGACACTAGATAGCCAAGAGAGGGGAGAAGGAAGGAGAGACCAGGGTCTGAGGAATTGTGCTGGAGACAGCATAAATGGGCTGTTGGCCTACCTCTTCATGCTGTGCTAAGACATAGGAAAAAGACTGTGTGCCTTTCTTCCTGGACTCTTTGAGCTGGCTGAGTTGGGGAGGAGCGGTAACTCCTGCATCCAAATCACTTGGAGAATTAATTTTAAATGCATTTTACTGGAACCACTGTCAGAATCTTTGGGGCTAGGACTCATATAAAGTGACGTTTTTTAAAAATAAGCAGTCCAATGGTGATGGCACAAAGGTGATTTGGTGATGGGAAGCCCACAGGAATTACAACTGAGATGGGAAAAGGCACCAAATGATGTAAAAATAAACTATTAAATAAAGTAAATAAATAAGCAGTCCAGGTGATTTTTTTTTGTGCATAGAAGTTTATCAGCCATTGTGTTTGGGAAAGAAAACATGTTATGTTAATGTCTGGGCTCTAATAGTTGGTTTAGGATGAGGTAAGAGAATCATCTCTCCTTTACTTCTCTAGCCATAGTTAGACCAGATTGGGGAGAGATTCCTGAAATCCTTATATAATCATATTGTTTGCCCTATAGATACAGAAGATCATTGAGACACTGACACAGCAACTTCAAGCCAAGGGAAAAGAACTTAATGAATTCCGGGAAAAGCACAACATTCGTCTCATGGGGGAAGATGAGAAGCCAGCAGCCAAGGAAAACTCAGACGGGGCTGGGGCTAAGGCCAGCTCGGCTGGAGTCTTGGTCTCTTAGGGACCAAGGCCTTTGTGTTTTTTTCTACCCGGATTCCCATGTCTTCTAATTTCTCTTATTGTTATTATTATTATTTTCTCTGCTATTGTAATATTTTTTTGTTAATTAAATGTTTTGATCAGAATGTTTAGCTCTAGCCATACACTTTTTCACAGTATCAGACTTGGGATTTGTCTGAGGCAGGGAAGTACATATGGATTGTGGGTTGGTTTCCCGTCAGATTAATGACTCGGTGTCAGAGTAGGTTCCATGTCTTATCCAATCCCTTATTAAAAAGGGGGGACTTATTGCACTCCTCCAAAAAAGATTCAAAGACAAATATTCAAGTGTAGATTGACATTTAATGAGCATTAGGGCTGAGACCGATAAGATAGCTTTGGTGGTAATACTTTGAGTCTGCAACAACAAAAAACAGACTTGAAGGAAAAAAGAGAACTAGCCAGGGGCTTGGTGATATGTCTTGGCACTAGTTTAAATAAAGAGGTCCAGGGTGCACACCTGTGGACAGGCTGTCCTGCCATCCTCACCAATACCACCAATCAGGTAAAGTTGATCATTCCAAAGACAGGTCCGGTGGCCCATTCGTTTCAAGTGGCGATCTGCACAGGGGAAGTGGAACCACAGAGAAGGAGACTGGCCTGTTGAGTAAGGAAGGGTGGTGACTGAGACAATAACACTTTGGAACCAGTAGGACTCTTAACAAGACCAACGGCATTCTATATTTTTCTCCTCGATTTATGGGCCTCTTCAAAATTTGCTGCTCTGTGTACTCCTTTAACTCATCTACTAATTGTTCCTGTTCCTTACCCCATCATTCTGCCCTCTTTATTTCTGTAGTCCTCAGGTTCTCCCATCTTCCCACGTTACCCCCTACCATGAGGCTGACTCTCACGGGTATCATAGACGTAGAGGTCATTGCAGACGCTGTCTCTAGCTCTGGTCAGAGTTTCTCCACCAAACAGCACAGCAAAGGGCCCCACCACAGAACATGAGTGATGCCGGAGGCCCCGGGGTCCCTGCCGAGACCCTTGCCCACTGCTCACAAGTCTTGAGAGCTGTTCCATCAGGTGGGGGGCAACAGGTGTTTCCTCCTTGGGGGAGAAAGAAAGGACTGTTTGGTGGGGTTTGGGCATCACAGTTGCAGCAGCTTTTGTCCTGAGCCAACTATGAATAGACACTACCTTAATCTTTCCGTGACTCCAGTGCCCGGCTACTTCTGTGTCTGCTGAGTTGCACCCCCCAAAGAGCAACAATTCATGCCCAGGGTGGGGTCCCATAGTTTGGAGCAGAGCAGCGCAGTGACCTGAACGGGAAGCTGTGTGGCAGCCTTCTTCCTTATAGCTGTGGCATGCAGAAATCAAGCTTGAGTTGGGTTTTCTGCAAGAGTTGGGCCTTTCCCCCAGCCTTCTTGCTAAGAATGGAAAGATGGCTGTATACAGAGAGAGAGGGAGGTTGATGCTATCCTAGAAGCTGCAGATTGGGAGCCAGCGGGGAAGGAGGGTGGGCAGACTGAGGATGTGGGTGCGTTCAGCTTCTGCTTTTCCTGAGGGTAGATGAAGGAAGAGCAGGTGAGACTTTTGGGGTAGGGGGAGCCATACCAATAGGTGCGGGCGCCAGGATCCAGCCTGAGCGTGTAGATACTTCCATAGTGACGCTGAGTGCGGGTCCCACCCTCGCGGCCTGCCACACGCAGCTCTCTGTCTGACAGGCGGGTGCAGGTGTGGCTGCTGAGGCCAGCGGGAGGGCAATCGCCAGGGGCAGCGGCCCAAGCTTCCCACAGCCCACGCTCGGTGTCCAGGGCGACCACTGTGGCCAGGCGGCGTGCCCCATCCCAGCCGCCCACCACACAGAGCCAGCGGCCACCTACGGGCACCGCCTCGTGGTGGCTGCGCCCCGGCCCCCCCGGAGTTACCACACGCACAACCTGACCCCCCTCCGGGTCGAAGACCACCGTGTCGCTGCTGGGCTCCCTGGCTCCTCCCTCCAGGAGCCCCCCCACCAGATAAAAGCGCTCCCGCAGTTCCGTGCACGAATGGAAGGCCCGCGCCAGCAGTGCATCCTGGGCTACCGGCCTCCAGGTCCAGCCCCTGACTCCGGCCATGGCTCAGGAAGGCGGATTCTGGGCAGCGACCCAAGCGCCGAGACCTGGGCTTCCAGGTACCAAACCCCAATGGCCCCGCCCTAAGTCCAAGCCCCCGGCCTATCTTCGCGGTCGCATAGCAACCTCGGCAGCAGCGCAACCGCCGCAAACGCAAGGTCGCAAAGTACCGATCACTATGGAGACGGGCACCTGGACAGCTACCGGGTTCGCAGTGTAACCCGAGCCAGGAGACCTGGGCAGCTACCGGAACTAGCGTCACCATGGCGACAAGAGCTGCTGGAGCTCCATGCTAATCGTGAGAGACTGTTCACTTGTGGGGGACGGCCAGTCCTCAGAAGGACACCATTCCTAAGTCACGAGCTGACATGGGATGGTTCAGGGACGTCTCTGAGAAGTGGGGAGCTTCTGATTCCTACTGATCTCCCCTGGGAGGAAAAATCAGAGACACTGGGAGGCAGTGGAAGCGGGCTGGGCGTGACGTGAGAGTCAGGTGACTTGCTTCTGGTCCCACCGATTCCTCCGACTCTCAAGCTGACCCGGCTGTCATTTCTAAAGCATGCGCTGGGTTTATTCTGGAGGCGCCTCCAGATTTGCTGCGGGAAGAGCACACACACATCCCGGTGATAGGAGGCCTTTCGGCGGAGGCCACTGGAGGGCAGCAGAGCTCAGGTTCTCAAGCCCATTGCGGTGGCGCTTGTGAAAGGGGGTTTTCCCAGGTACACTCGTGTCTGGGAATGTTTTCATTCCTGAGCCTTAGGAAGAAGCATTCCTAATTCATCTTTCCTCACGGCTCACACAGCACAAGGACACTGGGGTACGTGGCGTCTAAAATTCAGGATTAGAGCCCTCCCTGGTGGCGCGCCGGGTTAAGCACAGCTCTACGGAGCTATCAGCAGCCACTGCTGCCAGAATCCCCGGCCAGCGAAGTGAACCCACATGGTGTGGCAAATCTCTCCTGACCCGCCCGCTGCTCCCCTCAGCAGTGTGTTTCACTCCATCTGCCTGTTCTATTTCCCACTCTGTCTCTGGTGAACCCTCTCACTTCCTGCATCTCTGGCCTGTACCCCGCTTCTTGTATGCATAAATAAATAATTTTTTTTTTTAAATTCAGGATTAGGGAGAAAGCAAACTGACTCATACTCTACCTCCCCACATCTTCTTTTATTCTAGTCAGGTACATGGGTTGCTTCTTCACGCTGTTCTTTCAGACCACTGAGGAGACTAAAGTTCCACCATTTGGGGAAATAAGCATTTTGATCTCAGCACAGCTGGGTGGGACAGGAACAAAACTCTGTCCCCAAGGCTGAGCTGCAAACAGCAGTGATGACTGTGACTTTCTTTACCTTTTGTTTTCACACATGAACTTATTGAGGTGGAGAAATCAAGGCCCCAAGAGTTTGGGACTAAGTGGGGATGGACAATAATTCAGGAATCCAGTGGCATCCTCCTGTCTCCCTCCCCTTCACCTCCCATGGGAAAAACAGGGCTTTCCTGTCCTGTTTCTAACTCCATGTTCAGAAGAAACATTGCGAACTGTTAGAGCAGGAGGCTGAGATTCAAAGGTAACAGGATGTTCCCCACCTATACCTCCCAGTGAGAGATTTGAAGCCCAGTGAGAGCTTTGTAAATCTCTGTCCACACAACTATAAATTTCTCTGAGTCTGGCAGGAAAGGTCCTGTTTTCCCAGATCATGGTAAAAAATCTAAACCAAGTACAACCACTATGGAAAACTGTTTGGAGGTTCCTCAAACTGCTAAACATGGAGCTTCCCTATGACCCAGCAATCCCACTCCTAGGTATCTACC
>NW_004567125.1:9884129-9999674 GCF_000260355.1 Condylura cristata | reverse complement strand
AAAAAAAAATCTAAAACATTACTAACTTCCAACATCCTTGGTTGAAATCTTGAAGCTGGTCTTCTCCCTAAGGCATCTGACTGGCTAACCTCCCAACAGCTGGATTCAGATCTGTCACACTCCTAGGATTTAGGCAGGGAGGTGGGGTCATTTGGCTCACACTTTATTGGCCTATATGCCCTTTTTAGGCTCTTGCTTTTGGCTAAGTCTTAGCTGTTCTGCCAGACTCATATTCTTCCTCTCCTGATAGAACAGGGAACTCCCCACCCCAGGGGCCTTTCCAGCTCCTCTCCCAGCTTTGTTTTCTTCTCCTCCCAGTTTCCACTCTGACAGAGTTCTCAGCAGTTGGCATGCCACTTGAACATGGAGCCTGATCCTCACCTCCCGCTTGGCCATACACTCCTGCAGTCTTCCCCACTTCCACCCAGTGACAGAGGTAGCATCTAGTGCTGCTCTAGAAGCCCAGGGGGAGGAGCTGTTCATGATTCCCACTTCCCTGGTTGGTATGAATCCAGACCGTAGTTTGGAAGAGGCAGAAAAGAAATGGAGGAGGAGGAGGAGGAGGAGGAGACAGAAAGAGAAGGAAAGAAAGAAAACTAGCAGGCAATCTTCACTTGTGTGACTGTAGCACTGGGCAGCAGCTCAGCTGGTCCTTACTCTGTCAATATCCTATGAGCTTGGTCTCTGCCAGTTATTTCCTGGCAAGCGAGAATCCCTACAGCTCAGTTTCTCACTGTTAGACATCTGCCCCTACACCAAACCAAGGCTTCCTTCGCTCAAACCTCCACAAAACTCCGTCTTCTCTGTCCTTTGATCCCAGTGTCTGGCCCTAGAACCATCCCTGGTTCTCAGTCATGTTCAGTCCACACAGGAAGCCACCAAATGGGTCCTTGGGTTCTTATTCACACTCCCCAAACCCCTCAATTCTCTCTGCCTCCCTCCTGGGCTGTACAACCCTCAATCCCTCACGCTGGTTTTTCCACTGTAGTCCTCTGACCTTTCTACATTTTCCCCACAACTCATTCCAGCCAGTTGACTTCCTGGTACCAACTCTGGCTCTTTGCTTGCAACTTAACCAGAATAAGGACCTGAACAAACAAGGTTGGATGGATGACCAGCAAAAGAAATGACAGAGGCCAACACCTGAGAGTGCCTGTAACTGAGCCGTGAGCTGGAAGGTCCTTGGGGGGGAGGTGGGTAGATATCCTGGGATGGTGGGTGAGAGTCTGTGATTTAGAGGGTGGTGGGAGGTGTGGTAAGGGGGAGAACTTGAATTTCTGAGGGTGCTGGTGACAGTCAATAGGGAAATAAAATGGGGTGATTGTGGCATGGTAGAAATTGAGGGCAGAAGAGGGAAATACCTGAGTGATCCCAGAAGTAAGTAAGTAGGCATCCAAAAATTTCTTTGTAGAACTTTCAGTGTGTTTCAGATTTTTGTTATAGCTTCTTTGTCTCTTTGAATTCCTCCTCTTTAATAACTCCCTCCCTCCCATCCAATTTCCACTGTCTCATCATGCTGAGATTTGTCTCTCATCATTTCTTTGTGTTTTTCTCTCTTGGTCTCTGTCTCTGTCTGTCTCTCCTGTTGAACACAGTCAGCCATCAAACTTTCTTGCAAGGAGCTCTAGAACTTTCCAGGAGAGGATGGGCTTACTCTTTGGCTATTTTCTAGGACTATAGAACCAATTATGGTCTCTGGGCACAGTCATTGGGTACTGCTCATTGATGGCACCTGAGTGGGCCTTTCTAGGGGGTAGGATTCCACACAGAAGACCTTAGAGCTCAGAGACCTGCACCCAGGTGGGAAGAGGTGGGAAGGGGAATTAGACTCCAGTCTATTCCTCTGCCCTTTGTTATGGTTCATAGACCAGTGCTTCCTGATATTGCTTAGGGTTGGTCACAGACCAGGCCTTCTTTTTCCTTTATACCTCTTCTAGAACCAAAGGAGAAGTTAAGGTTCAAGTGAAGGCTTCAGGTGAGGCTGGAGTGGTGAGGGGGGTGTTGCTAGGCTACATGCAAACAAACATGAAGTATACTTTGGGGAGGCTTGATTCTCAGCAGAGAGTCAGGGGCCTGTCCTTCTGGGCATCTAGCCCCATCCACCCACAGACTGGGACTTTCTTCCGCTAGCCTCAGCCCAGGAGCCCACAACCTTGCTGTGTCTGGGACTGAAAACAGATGTGGGGTAGTGTCAGTTTCAGAGTGCTATGGGAATAGGCCCTGCTGTGATGGGGCCTGGGGAAGGGGTTTTCTGGAACCAGAAGCAGCAGGGAATGAACTTCCCTATAGCTACACATGTGGACTAGAGGGACTCCCCTGCCTGCTAAGTGGTCAGTATGGCAATGCAGCATACCATGCTGCAGCGCTGAGTGACATGGGCCTCAGTGAGAGAAGAGAAAGAAGGCAATTAGAGTTAGAGACAGAGAAATAACACCTTCAAAAGAAAATCTGCCCTCAAATTGCAGGAAACCTCAGTCCCTGCCAATTTTTGACCCCTCCTGGAAGTCCTCTCTGCTCTGCCCCTCTCTTTTATTTATTTTTAAAAGCTTTTATTTATTTATTTATTTATTTTTATTTTTTTTTTAAAGATTTATTTATTTGTGCATACAGAACTGGGATACAGGCCAGAGGCTCAGGGGCGGTGAGAGGCTTCACCAGAGACAGAGTGGGGAGCAGAACAGGCAGATCTACGAAGTACACTGCTGAGGGGAGCAGCGGGCGGGCCAGGAGAGGTCTGCCACGCCATGTGGTCTCCTCCGGGGCAGGCGGGAATCGAACTCATGCGGAAGCGGCTTTAGATTCTCAGTGCTGTGCTTTAACCCGCTGCGCCACCAGGGAGGGCCAAAGCTTTTATTTATTTATTTGTGTATATAAGAGCTGGGGTGTAGGCTGGAGTTGCAGGGGGTGAGAAGATCCACCAGAGACAGATGGGAAACAGAGCAGGCAGATGTACTGAAATATACCCTGAGGGGAGCAGCAGCTGGATCAGGAGAGGTCTGCTGCTCCATGTGGGTCAGCTCCCTGGTCAGAGATAGAACCCAGGCCATTGCAGTGGGCAATCACATTGATGCCACTGAGACTTAACTGGTAAGCCACCAGGGAGGCCCTGTCCCTTTCCTTTAACATCCCCCTCAGGTTCTCACAGCACATGCTCTCTCCCCTCAGACCTTCCCCATCTTTTCCCTAAGCTCCCACCCTCAGCCCCATGTCTCTATTTCTATCTGCTGTCCCATGTTCCACTCCACAACTGTCCTGCCCTCCTCAGCGCCCAGTCCAAGGGCCTGGCTGGAGGGCCTCAGGAGGCCTCCTCTGTGAGGACAAGTCGGGTGGTGGCAGGCCAATGCTAGCAAGTAGCCCTCTCAACTGCAAGAGAAACCACACCTGCAGAACCCACCCTATTGCTTGACATGAGTGCAAAGGCTGGCTGCACAGAGCTGCCTCCATGTCCCCTGCAGGGGGTTCTCTGGGAGCAGCCTGGCTCTTTCTGTGCTTGGGACAGAGATGGGAGCATGCAGGGTCCTCACTAAAATCCATTTCACCAGATTCTTAGGAACATGCTAACCTTTGCTCTCCTCTCCTCCCTGCCATTGCAACTTCTGCTGCTGGCGTCACCACCTGGAAGAGTCTGATTTCCATGGGGGCTCCTCTTCTCCTCTAAGAATATCAGGACCTACTTCTAACCTTCTAAAAGGGCAAACCCATCCTAAGACACAGGGTCCCAGTTTTCATGCGTTACAGAAGCTTGGGGGAGGCACAGTGGGGCACAAAGAGGGCTCTGCTCAGAGTAGTCTGCAGAGAAATGGCCCAAGTGTGCCTTCTGCTCAGCTACCTCCTCCCCTGGGTGGCTCATTCCGACTCCAGGGAGCTTCAGGAACAAGCAAATCCAGCCCCTGAGCTCTAAGGGATGTTGGGCAACGAGGAAGCGTGACTGTCATCAAAGGCCGGGCTGGCACTGGGGGGTCACAGGGCCTGCAGGGCAGCAGGCTGGAGCCAGGTTGCACGCAGCACACTCATGGAATCTCCTGGAAGACAGGGAGATTTTATCCTAGTTCTGGACACAGTGAAGCAGCAGCTGCTTCAGAGCCCAGGGCCTTTCAAGGGAGGAAAGGTTATGGTCTGTGTGGCCAGTCCTTCTGCACCCCTCCAGGGAAGGAGCAGGAGGGCTGACCTTGAAGCTTCCACCTAAACTAGCCTTGATCCTGGGAGGTGGGGTTGAGTCCCATATCAGTAATTTCCCACCACAGTGTCAATCAGACCCCTACTAACTTTCTGTACAAGCTACAGACACCAGGCAAAGAGCAGACTGGGAGTAATATAACATTACAGAGAAGCTGACCCGGGTGCGAATGGAGAGTAAACACCATGTCCACATGGTGTTTCCAGCAAGTTCCACTCTGATGTATTATTTACTGTTTTCTTCTGTTCCTAAACCCAGGGGTCTCCCCTTAGCCTTTGCCTCTGCTCTGACCTAGGATCTCACTGCAAGCAAACAGGATGTTACTCATGCTAGAGCGCTCTCAACCCCTCCTACCCATCCTTGGCCCAGCCTCCAACACCCCACCCAGTCCTGTCCACCCTGACCCCCTCTTTGCCTCCCCCTCACTTACCCTGACCCTCACTCTCACTCTTCTTCTCCCCCACATCACCCCACCCATCCTTGTCCCTCCCTGACTCACCTCCAAGTCCCATTGACACAAACAAAAATTTCAGCACAACCCACTCCAACCGGTTTGGCTTAGGTGTGCAGCCTGCCGTGAGGACAGCGATGGGTTCCCAGCGGCTGCTTGGACACACGCAGCCAGTGGGCGCCTGCGCTGTGCAGAGAGAGCTGCCAGTAGGGACGCGGTGTGTGCACACACAGGGGCCCGCAGGAGACTGTGGTGGCGGCACATGGCGTGTTCTGAGGGTTTCCTGAAGGCAGGGGCATGCCTGTGTCTCTGCTCCCTTCCCAGAACCTGGCAAAAGAGTAGCGCTTGCTGAATGTCTGTTGAATGAACTCAGGGGTGCAGGTACGTGGGCAGTGTCGCCCTTCTTAGCGATGCACGTGCTAGAGGTGCCTCTTTGCTTTGAATTGCTCCCGTTCTTAGGCCCCAGAATGCAGGTGGGAGGTGGGCGGGTAGGGAGGCATGAGAGGAGTGGGGGTTCAGTATGGAGGAAAGGACAGAGCCCATGATCCCAGCACTGCTCTGGGAAGTCTTCCTAAGCCCAGGTTGGGATCAACCTTCCCTGGGTTCATCCCAGAGAGGGGAGGAAAGGCTAAGCATGAAGATGGATACCCCGAAAGCATGCCCCTGTGAGGGTATGGGGGTGCAGAGTCTTGGAGATGAGGGAGAGAAAGACCATTCCCTCCAGTAAAGGCTTGGAATACCCCTCAGTCAAACATTCTTCTCCTCCCAAGGGGCTCTTAGTCTTACTTCAAGGTCACCACTTGCGCCCACCAGCACCTCAACTTAGCCACAATGAAATAAAGGACACCCCCTGGTCTGAGTAGTCCCTCTGCCTCCCTGCAGTGCTCCTTACTGCACACATCTGGGTACATGATGACGGGCTCCCCTCAGGGCTCGCAGACTTCCCAGTAGGCAGGGGAATCCTGTGAGTGGAAAGGCTGAAGCTAGGTAGGCACTGGGTGCCCCCCTGTGATCTAACTGCCTTCCCACTCAGTACCTCAGTTTCTCCTGTGGTTTCCTGCACCAGGAGGGGTGAATCCGTGGGAAGGGAAGAAGCACCTCTGAAACCAGGCGATAGGATCCAAGGTGTGATAATTATAATTATAACACAGGATGCTCGCCCTCCCATTCCCCCCCGGCCCTACCCCACCCGCCACAGCGGATCTCAAAGCCACATCGGGGTGGGGCTCTTCCCTGGCACAGGTGGGGACCTGAAGAGAGGAAGGGGTTCGCCAAGGTGGAGGTGGAGAGAAGCAGGAGTTTGGGCAACTGGCCTGGCCCTTGAGGCAGCCCCTTGACCTACAGGAAATAGCCCTGGGAGAAGAGCTCACTGCTGTGGTTGCGGCCTGGAGCTGGGGTCACGGACCCCTGGCAGAGTGAAAGGCTGGGTCACAGCCCCCAAGTTTAGGCAAATCAGGCAGGATCTCTGCTTCCCTGACTCTTCCCTTAGCCTCTCCACCCCTCCTCTGGGATGAAGCAAGGGGAGCTAGATCCCAACAAATAGCCTTTCCATCCCACATTCAGGTCTTCACCAGACATGTGGTCCCTCCCCCTGAAATATGAGGGCTGTCCCAGCCAGAGGACAGGCTCGTGAGCCAAGACCCATGTTTGAGGAGCCCACGGACCACATGCAACTGGTGTCCATCCTCTGGTGTCGCACCTCCACCAGTTCCACTGGCACAGAGCCCGCTCCTATCAATGCTTCTCCACTTGAAACTTACAATTTAGTTAAGGAGATAAGATGCACACAAATTACGAGGACACAAGCTATAATAAAGTATGGGCAAAGGCTGAGGAGAACAGAAGGCAGGAAGATTAATGTCAGGGAAGGCCCAAAAGGCTTCGTGAAGAAGTGGCGTTTGAGGTCAGTTTTGAAAGGTGTGTTTGATTTGACAGGTAGAGCTGACCGAGCAATAGGAGATGTGAAATATCCCCTGCCCCTTACAGCTCTTGTTCTCCTTCCTGCCTTTCGCCAGATAGTCCTGCTGCAAGATTCAATCTGTATCTTATTTCTTCTCTAGTCTTTGTCTCTGTATTTCCCTGGGTTTCTAGCCTCAGTGTGTCAGGGATCTTGGCCCTTGCTTTCTGGAATTTTTCAGAGAATTCATGTTTCAGTGCCCCTGGCCTAGGTTGGCTGCTTTCACATAAGCTGGTAGTCATGTTCATGTGTCCCCCAAATGGAGACACCTGGTCTTCCAAGTATGGTTATATGTATAAGAATCTATAGCCAGAAGATTTGCAATCAGGGTCTCCCTGGTGGCGTGAGGGGTGAAGTCTCAGCACTATGCAGCTATTGGCAGTCACTGCAGCCTGATCCCTGGCCAAGGAGGTTTCCCTTATTGTGTAGCAGACAATTTCCTCACCCGCTGCTCCTCTCTGCACTGTGGTTCAGTAGATCTGCCTGTTCTGCTCCCCACTCTGACTGGTGAATCCTCTCATCCCCTGCATCTCTGGCCTACACCCCAGCTCTTGTATACATAAATGAATACATCTTTAAAAAAAGAGAGAGAGAGAGAATATTTGAAATCTAGGTGGAAATGGCAAAGTGCAGATTGTGGTCTTGTCTGCCGAACGTGGGCTAACTGAGCAAAGGCATGGTGGCAAGCATTCCTGCTGCTCAAGCAGTGCTGGTGCACTATTGGGATGCGGCCAGGTAACAAGAAGGTGTTAAAATTGGGAGAGGGCCCTGCCAGCGAGCCAGGAACCTGTGGAACAAAGTCCTCGCTCAATCCCTTGGCTTCTGTACATGGGTGGGGTCAGGCGGTCACTTAAGCTCCTTCTCAGGGGTTTTTGAGCTAGCTCCTCATCAGGGTGTCTGAGCAAACTGTGACTACCAAAGCTACGTGTCCTCAGGAGCCCCCTCCCCTCTCTGGCCTGTCTCCTCATCTGAAGGGTGAGAAATCTGGGCCAGTTCTGACCTTCGTTCATTCCGACTCCAGAACTGAACCCTGCAAGAGACAGGGAACATGGTCAGGCCCTGGGGAGGCTGACAGGGGTGTGGATGCTAGGGTTCCTTCCTACCCAGCAGAGCTTTGTCCATGTCCACCCTGGCCTGGTGCCCTACTCTGACCACTCAGGCCTTGCCCTCGCCTCCCTGCCTCTCCTACAGCCCCTACCACACGCTCCAAGGCAAAACCCGGAGACAAGATGGGATCCCCCCCAGTCCTGCCCTCCCTCCCTGGCTCCCATTAGCCAGCCCAGGCCGTGGGGGCGGTGGCTGCGAGTCTCTGTGCCAGGCCCAGCCCCCGGAGACGCACCTGTTCTGACCTGCTGAGCAGGTTCCCAGGTTTCTGCCGTCGTTGTTGGCCACGGCGTGGGAAGCTGCTCTGGGGGAGCTCAGAGCTCCCGATCACGGCTTCTTGGGGGCAGCTACGGCTGGGTGGGTAGAACGGGGCCAGCTCTCCTAGTGGAGACCCCAGAGGGAGAGGCAGAGGGCCTCGTGCCTGGAGGACTCGGGGACTTCCTGTCTTCTGGGTTGGTGCCCTCCCAGCTCTAGAGCCGGCTCCCAGGGAGAACGCGGTGGAACTTCAGAGACACTGGGCAGCCCTGTCTTTCAACTGATGGCCCTGTCCCTGGGAGCCGAGATGTGGGGGCCCGAGGCCTGGCTGCTGCTGCTGCTGCTGCTGGCGTCCTTTACAGGTAAGCCTGGCCTGAACCTCAGGACGCGCACTTGTCCCAGGGGGTGCTCTCCCTGGGGTGCCCCCCCCACATTCTTTTTCCTTTGACTCTGGACTGAAGAACCAATCTCTGTCCTACCCCCCCAACTGCCAGTGGTACCCCCAGAAGAACCAGGGAGGCCCTTTCCCTTCTTATCCCCTTCCAGCCCCCAGGTCAAGGCTCTGTCTGTGGTCCCTACTATCTCCCAAGCCTTGCACTGGCTGGGGCTGGCTCTGGGGGTAGAGATACAGTGAACCTATGCGGGTGGGCAGGGGGTGGAATGGGGGGCCTTTCACCCTAGCACTTCCTGGAGCCTCAGAAGTGCTGACTGGAACTGGGGCTGAGTCAGGGCTGAGCTGGTGTGTGCTGTCATCAGGGTGTAGGAAGCCTGATGCCGACAGCAGACAGGGTGCTTCTATCTCTTGTCTCCCCAGTGTTCTAGAATCCAGGATAGGTCACCTTCTGGGGGACGAGGGGTGGGGGCTGGAGCTCCTCTCACCGTGGCCCCCTCCCTGGGCACTGTTAGATGCCAGGTGGTGATAAGGTATGACTTAGGTGAGGCAGGGGGTGTCTAGGGCAAGATGTCTTTGGACGGTGTGGTCTCCTTTTGTTCATCCCTTGTCCCCCATTTTCTCAACTACATGCCCTGTGTTGCTCCTGTCTAATGACTCTATAGCAGATGTGAGTGATGTAAGCAAGAGGAAGAGTGTGTATAAGAATGCAGGTACCAGGAGACCAGTGGGGTGCCATAGGCTGTTCCTGGAAAGTAACAGCAAAATCTTTCTCCTTGGGATGACAGAGCCCTATCTAGAGGATAGTAGGGTCCCCAGTGTTAGGAGCAGTAGCAGAGAACCCCTGCTGTTCAAAGGCCCTGCAGAGATCCCCCCCCATCCCCAGCTGAAGCTATTGGGGGAGTGGGGTGAGATATTTGGTGGTGGCTGTTCTTGCTCTGATCCTCCAGTCACAGGATCAGGTGTTCAAATCCTCTACTCTGCCCCCACAGCTTCATTCCCACCTTTCAGACCGCACTGCTCACTTGCTCAGGCCCAGAGGGTGGGGCTGGTTCTGGGCCAAGGAGCTGAGCAGGGCTTCTCCTGTGGGATCTACCCACACCTAAAGAAAACTGAGATGTCTCCACACTTGGAAGGGATCAAAGAGCTCCCTCGTTTTATAGATGGGAAAACTGAGAGAAATAGGCGAGAGGGCTGTGAGATTAACCAGTGTTGGAGCACACCTGGGCAGCGTCTTGGTCTCTTGAGCCCTGCTGAAGGATGGCACCTCTACTGAGTGTGCGTGATGCACTGGTGGCCAGGTGCAGGCCCAGCCTTTTCTATCAAAGCTGCCCTTTCTTCGAGAAGCCCAGGGGAAGGAGGAAGACCCCCTTATGCTTAGGGCGGCACCCTTGACCTTACCCAATGCTACTGAGGGCCACTGCTGTTCTAAACTGCCTAGAGAGGTGGGTGATAGGAGAAGGTGGGACAATGGTGATGGGGGGCCCTCTGAGGGTGGGAACTCAGACCCCAGTGTTGGATGAGTCCGTTCCCATCCCCACCCATTGTGACTTCTCTGTGTGTGTGGACACTTCAGTCGGGGCTGGAGTATTTCTTGTCTCTGAAAAAGTCCAGTACTGGGAAGTCAAGAATCAGTATGGTTCTGGCCCCTTTTCTGCATTAGGATGCCAGGTGATCTTGGTCAATTGAGAAACTAGATTTCAGTAGACCAAGAGGTGAGACGAGAGGTGTGCTTCCAGCTTTGACGTTTTGTGGCTGTGACTGTGCAGCCCCTGACTGCAGAGCAGGTGGGGCTCAAGGGAAAGTGGTGGGCCTCGCTGTGCTGACTGGAGGGAAAAAGTCTGGGTCCCATCTCTAGGGGAACCAAGGGTAGCTGTTCCCAGGATGCTGCCTCTGCCCCTGCAATGCTGCAAATTAGTGCCCCCCCATCCCCCCCAGTCCCGGGCCATTAGGGCTCTGAGCCTCAGGGGCCGGGCCCCACCCTGGCAGGGAGAGGAGGCCTGGCTTGGGAGGCGCCACCACACCAGGGCTCTTTGTCTCTTCTTAATGGGATGAGTTTCCGGGTGAGGTCCCCTCCCCCATCTCCTGCCCCGGGGCTAAGGAGCCCCAATTTACAATACCCCTCCAATGAGATCCTACTTCCAGCTCCCTATCTGGGTCCAACAGGGCTCTGCAGGACTGAGGATGGGGTTCTCTGGGTTTGGAGGCTGAGGATCAACTTTCAGTCTGAGGTTAGTTTCCTAGAAAGGGAGGGGCCCCATCCCTGCTTTTCTCCTCCTGTTTACAGAAGGGGGCAGGCCCTTTCCTGTAGGACCTACCCAAACCCAGGGAAGCCCGAAAGCGAGGCCTGCTTCCCCGCCCAAGGTGAGAGAGCTGGGAGAATCCCAGGGAAGCCCTGTGGCCCCGCTGACCTTGGTCCCACCCTTGTATTTCAGGGAGCTGGGCTAAGGGGACCCAGGCACGGAGATGGCAATGAAGTACCCACAGTAGAGTCCTGGGTCCCTGCCTGTAACCACGGCCCCAGGGTCCGGGGGGGGGGGGTGTCTCCTGGCATAGTAATTGGGGTGCACAGCTGCATGGAGCAGGTCCAGTGAGGAGAGTAAGCCTAGGTTTTCTAAACTCCCAATTGGTTATTGCTGCAGAGAATGGTGGGGGTGGGGTGGAGCTGAGTCAGGAGAGCCTGGAGCTGGGGAACTGGGTGCTGCACCTGGGAACAGAATCTGCAATTCCAAGGTCAAGTTCAGAATCAGTCTCTTGGAGGAGGGCTAAAAGGGATGATTGGGACGACTTTCAGGGAGGGGAGCCTTTGGCTTCAAGAGCTTTCCCATAGATGTCTGTTCCCCACCCCCTTGTCCTGAGAGCTGGGTTGAGGCTGTGATTTGGGGTGGGGCAGAGCCGGCCACATTGGGGCTGGGGTTGACTGGCAAGATGGCAGGGGTGGGGGCTAGGATCTCAGGAGTTTGGGAGAAGCTGAATTCTGGGTCTCCCACCCACAGAGTGGCTGTTGTGGTGACTCAGCCCGGCTCAGACTCTGGCTCCGGGGGGTTTAGGGGACTTATCTGTGCTGGGAGCTGTGTCTGGGCCAGAGTGCGCAGGGGCTGCCTCAAGCCTGCCCTCTCCCATTGTTCTCATCTCCCTTTGTGATGGGTGCAGGCCCCCCTCCCCAGACTCTAATCTGTGGGTGGGCGCTTTGCCCGGGCTGGGAAGCTTCACTAAGCTGGGGGGCTTAGGACAATGGGGAGTAAGTGAGGGAGGGGGATGAAGGCAGAGAGAGAATTCCTGGTTTTCACAGCTCCTCAGCACTCCAAGGTTATTGGGGGAAGGGTGGAAGTAAAGGGGCTTGCGGGGTTGTTTATATCACCTGTCCTGAATGGGAGGCTCCAGCGCTCCCTTCCAGGTGTTATCTTAGCCCTAAGTGGCCCACATATTCCTGCTCTCTGTGGAAGAGTCTGTTGTTGTGGGCAAGGGGAGGCAAGAGTTAACAAAGCCGTGTGAGACCCTAGACAGCCTGGACCCCTCCCCCAGCCTCAGGCAGGATACCCCCCCTTCCCACCAAACCCACACCAGACAACCTTACCCTAGGCCTGGAGGAGAGCTGGTTTTTCTGGTGGTGGCAGCAGCAAACCCTGACAGAGATTCCCAGGGAGAGGCCTCCTTGGGGGGCCACAGGTGTTAGGGGCCCAAGGGAGTGGCTGGGGGTGGTGAGGAGGGTGGGAGTCCTTCTAGTTGGAACCTGAGGAGCAAGGGTAGACAGAGCTTTTGTTTTATTCTGTTGGGGAGCCCTTGATGGCAATTTCCCATCACCTGGGGGGACAGTGACCTCATCCCTGGGTACCTCCACCTGAGATGAATTTGCCCTGGAGTCTTGGGGCAAGGTGAGAAGGGCTGCCTGGGCCACAGTCCAGCGGTCTGGAGAGGTGCAGAGCCACTGAACAAGGGCAGGAGACAGACACGCGGAAGCCCAGGGAAATCAACATAAAAATATTTACTGTGTGTGCAGTTCCGGGGACAGGAATGCACTCCATGCACACGGAGCACGTGAGACACACATGGACGTGCACAGCTTCATTCACACACATCGGTCCATACCTCTGTGCTCTGGATACAGACAAGTGCGTGGATTCAGTTGGAAATAGAAGACCGAGCATATGTGCCAAGCACCTAAGTCCATGCAAGGAGACAGCTGATATGGATGGGAACGCACTCTACTGGCCAGGCCCTCGCCACAGATCCTACACTAAGACACAGGGACCCTTCCTTCCCCTTACAGATTCAGCACAGGACTCCCCCCACCCCGTAAGCCCCCATAGGTACTGGCAGGGCGTATGATGGAGAACGTTCCCCCATGAAGAAAAGTCTCCTTCCCCAAAGACACTGTTATCTATAGCTGCCAGCCTCAGTTTCCCCTCCTGAGATCAGAGGGGAGGCCTCACACAGATAGGGGAGTTGGGACCCGGGCACAGGTGGGGAGTGGCCTGCCATCCAAGGCAGGAATGGAGGGCCTGTCTGGGAGCAGGTGGGGTACACAGAGGGCAGGGCCCCAAAGAGGCCCGTGGGGGCCTGGCCAGGGTGGGGGAGGCCAGGGCAGGGATCCCGTCTGGCCAGTTGGGCCTGTTCTCTCCCTTGCGCAAGGTGGTGGCTGGTGGTGGCTGTTGCTGTGGCTGTTGCTGGGCCCGCTGCTGTGCTGCAGCGTCTGAATCACTCCGGCTCTGACCAGCATCTCGGTGCTTCTGGAGGAGGGGCGGCAGGGTCTGCGGGAGGAGGGCCCAGCCGGCAGAGCCCACTGGCCTCAGCAAACAATTTGCAGCAGAGGGTGTGTGGGCTTGGTCTGGCCTGGCCATTCCATGCCCGCGGGGTGACCTCACCGGCAGGCAGGCAGGCAGGCAGGCGGTGTGTCTCTTTACTCCGGTGACATCATCATGCTGACGCCGGGCGGGCACTGGGTGGGGAGAACGAAGAGGCAGACCTGGCCTACCTCAGCCTGGCAGTCTAGGCTTCTAGTTCATTTAGCCTAGGATAGGAATTCTAGACCCTGAATGCTCTCGTAGCCCGGTGTGTGTGCGCGCATGTGTGTGTGTGGTAAAAGAGCATATTGCCCCTAACTAAACAGTGGACTATTTAGGACATTGGGGGCTATAGGAGAGATCCAATGTCACCTTCCTGTTCTAGGGGTTCCCCCATTTTGCAAAGCTTTGGCTTATTTCTTGGGAGTAGGGATCTTGAAATCACAGGCAGGAACATGGAAGTCTAGGAGTGAGGTATGAGTTGGTTACAAAACACCTGTTGTTAGAAGGCATTCTGAGGGAAATGTGGGTGATTGGTGGTGGTGGGAGATGGTTGGCAAGTGTGGGGATGGGGATGGAGAGTATAATAGCATTTGAACAGAGATGTGCAGGGAAACCCCTCTCTCAAGTTTACCTCCTTGGCAGCCCTGCTCCTTGGTGCCAGAAGGAGGTGCCTGGGAGGGGTGTGAATGGCTAGCTGGACTCCTGGGCTGGGTTGGGTGGGACCAACATCAGCTTAGGCAGGTCAGGGCCCTGGTATCTGGCCCTGCAGGTCTGTCCCGTCCCATTCAGACCCTCCCAGCTCCCAACAGGATCCTCCCTCCCTCCACCCCTGCCAGCAGGGCCACAGGACCCCTTTCCTCTGCCCCAGGTTCTGAATCCCCCTTGTCATTGTGGTGAGGCTCCACCTCTTCCCTTTAGACTTGCTCCCTCTGTTCCCTCCTGCTCCCCTAGATCCAGTCCCAAGATGCTCCCACTGGCAGTGAGGCTGGCTAGCCAGCCCACCCCAAGGTTGCCATGCACAACCATCAACTGTCTATTTCTCTTCTTCCTGTATGTTTCTCCCATCCATCCATCCATCCATCCACCCATCCACCCATCCACCCATCCACCCATCCATCCACCCATCCACCCACCAATCCACCCATCCATCCATCCATCCATCCATTGGTCCGTCCATCCTCCCACCCATTCATTCATTCAATAAACATTAATTGAGCGCCAATTATAGACTAGGAATGCAGACCACACACCATTGAGCTTTAACTTAAAAAACTGCCCATGTGTGATGAGGGACCCATTTCCTACACTTGAGGTGCTTGGCCTGGTGGGAGAGGCAGACAAGAACATAGCAAAGATCATCCGTGGGAACAAGGACAGTGAAGGGATAAAAGTCAGGTGCTGAGGAGGGGACAGAAGGGCCCCTGACCTTGCCAGCGGTGGCTGGGGGAGGGAGGACTCCAGGAGGAAGTGATGTCTAAGCGTGTCCTAGAGGATGAGTAGGAGTTATCCAGACAGTGACGAGTAGGCGCTAGCAGACATAGGGAGGAGGTGCTCCAGGTGGGGCACAGGGTGAGCCAGGGAGGGCAGAGGTGTGTGAAGTACAGCCAGCAGCAGGGGCTGCACACATAGGGCGTTGCTGGTTACATAGTCTCAGGAGAGGAACTCCTGCGTCCCAGGCACCTCCACTTGCCCCCAGTCCGAGATTTCACGTGCTGTAGCCCTTGACTTATACCGAAGAGCTTCCAGCCAAGGCCCCACCTTCTTCCTAACTTAACCACCCTAGAAACCTAAGTCTTGTCTTTGAGTTTTCTCTCTTTTTTCTACTTCTGGTCAGCAACTAAATATTTTTTTTAAAAGATTTATTAATTTAGAACTGAGGTACAGGCCAGAAGTGCAAGGGGCGGTGAGAGGATTCACCAGAGACAGAGTGGGGAGCAGAACAGGCCGACTGACCAAGTACACTGCTGAGGGGAGCAGCGGGCGGGTCAGGCGGGGTCTGTGGCGCCACATGGGTCACTTCCGGAGCAGGCGGACATTGAACTCGTGCTGAAGTGGCTTTAGCTTCTTAGTGCTGCACTTTAACCCACTGCGCCACCAGGGAGGGCTGCAACTGAATCTTACCAAGTTTCTCCACCCAGGCAGCCCCACTGGATTCTGGCCACTTCTTGACCAAATCAAAATCCCTTTGCGCCATGTGCAAGGTCCTGGAGATTGCAGCCAACCAGGTTTTCTATTCCTGCTCAACACATAGCTGACCTTAGGTGTCCTTCCTTTCTGCTTTCTGAGCCAATCTGCCTCTCCATATCCCCACCCTGACGGCTGCCTACCTGGACCCTCACCTGGAATGCCTTTCAAGCTCTCTTCCTCTCCTAATCCCACTCAGCTAATGCATGAGGCCTTCCCCTGTGACCCAGGTCTGCAGTGGCTGTTCCGCCCCTCAAGTGGCCCGTCACACACACAGCTGAGACTAAGCCAGAAACCAGCACACGTGTCCATGTCTGTCTCCATGTGCTCTCTCCTGAACAGATTTCAGGTTCCATGAGCGTGGCCAATGGGTCCTCACTGGCAGGGAAGGATAGATGGCTGAATGTACCCACTGCTTGTCAGCGCAAGGAACATGCCCTCTCCGCGTGTCCCCATCTTACTCCTCTGACCCTGGCTACCGTCTGTCGACCCTGTCACTGTGTAACTGCCCTGACCTCATCTCTTTGGTCTCTGACCTGGGGCCTTTCTGTCTTCAGTGACTTGCTCATTCCTGCCTCTGAGCCTTAGATCGTGCCATTCCTCCCACATAGAATACCTTCTCTCTGGGAATCCACGTCTCTCATCTTCAAGCCATGAAAAGAATGTTCTAAAGGGCCTGCTGGGATGGACCCTTCCCACACTCAGGGCCCTTCCCAGCACCAACTGCCCCGGGCCTGCTGTGACTCCTGGAAGCATTTCCTTTGACCCCCCTTGGTAGACTGAGCCTTCTGTGAAAGTCTGTCTGTGGCTTTCCCTGTTTCTGTGCACATAAAATCCACTCCCTGAGAGGACGGCGAGTTTCTGAGGGCAGAGGCTGGGTGCCTCGTCTGGGCCCAGCCTCCCACCCTCCAATTCTGGATGCCAGCCTGGGCTGGAAGAGGGTGTGCCCTTTCCCTCTCTCCTCTGTGTGGCCTTAGGCAAGCACTTCCTCTCTCTGGGTCTCAGTTTCCTCATCTGTTAAATGGCATAATAACGCCCACCTTTTGGGAATGTTTTGTGGGCCGAATGAGGTAATGGACTAAACGCACTTAACGCGCTTTGCAAGCACAAAATGCTCCAAGTTCCGGCTGCCTTCCGTCATTACCCCATGAATAAGCATCCCCAGCTCAGGCTGCACCCCTCACCCTGGCTGTTCCTGTCTGACCCTTGCAGGCCGGTGCCGCGCAGGCGAGCTGGAGACCTCAGACGTAGTGACCGTGGTGCTGGGCCAGGACGCCAAGCTGCCCTGCTTCTACCGAGGGGACCCGGGCGAGCAGGTGGGCCAGGTGGCGTGGGCGCGAGTGGATGCGAGTGAGGGCGTCCGGGAGCTGGCACTGCTACACTCCAAATATGGGCTGCATGTGAGTGAGGCCTACGAGGGTCGCGTGGAGCAGCCGGCGCCCCCACGGAGCCCGCTGGATGGAGCGGTGCTGCTGCGCAACGCCGTGCAGGCGGATGAGGGCGAGTATGAGTGCCGCGTCAGCACCTTCCCTGCAGGCAGCTTCCAGGCACGGCTGCGGCTGCGCGTTCTGGGTAAGTGGAGTCCCACGTGGGCAGTCTGGGGGCGGCTGCTGTATGGGCTGGGACACTGGACCTTATTGGGAGACAAAAATGGATGAGGAGCAGAGTTGGGGTCCTGTGGGAAGTTGGGAGCCTTATCCAGCCCATCTTCTACCCAATCTGGAAATTCTCTGAGTGACTGGAACAGTTTGACGCTACAATTGTTAGGAGAATGAGCATCCTAGGAAGCTCTTCCTCTCCTCCTATTGACCTGGAATCTCCCCCCTCTGTTGCTTTCCTGCTGTAGGAATATGGCACAGGCTTATTTACTCCTGCATGATAGCCTTTCGAAGAACTGAGGTCCTTTGTCACACCCCACCCAAACTGACTCTTCTCCAAGTTAAACCTCCTATTTCTGCAACAGCTCCGCTAAAGACACTCATTCAAAACCTCCTTTGCTTTGAGAGTTTAAAACAGGGATCTTGGATCTCCCTGGTAGTGCAGGGGTTAAGCTTCAGCACTACAAAGCTATGGCCAGCCACTGTGGCCTGAGTTCAATCCCCGACCAGGGAGATGACCCACATGGCACAGCAGGCCTCTCTTGTCACTGCCACTGCTCCCCTCAGCAGGGTATTTCAGTGAATCTGCCTATTCTGCCCCCCACTCTGTCTCTGGTATATCTTCTCACCCAACTCTTGCACCTCTGGCCTACACCCCAGTTCTTGGATGCATAAATAGATAAAATAAATCTTTAAGAAATTAAAAATAAATAAAACAGGGATCTAGATGTGGACATGCAGACCTGCTGTGGCCAGTGTGACCCTATAACAGTGGGGCTCATCCTTGCTTTGAGCTGGACTGTTAGTGACGGTGGTCCACAATCACCTTCTAAACCACCACTGGACATTGTGGTCACTCAGTCCATGGATTCCCCAGACCTGTGGTCAATTTCAGTCTTTTCCAGTCTGCACGTGGGCTATTAATGTTACAAAGATAAAAACAAAGTTCTTGTTATAGTTTCCCTTTATCTACATGGAAGTTAGTAACACCAGCCTTGGAATGAGAAAACCTGAATGTGAATCCAGGCTCCGTCACTTACAACCGAAGATGGGGAACAAATCGTTGAACCTCCCTGAACTTCTGTCTCCCCACCTGTACAGTGGGGGTCACAATGCTACCTCATTGGTGTGTTGCCAGGATTCAAAGTTTGTAAAGTGTTTCGCATAACACTTTAAGTGCTTAACATAGTAAGTGCTTAATAAACAGTGGCTATTATTATTATTACATAGATGTTATCTGGTTAGGTTTTTTAATTACTTCATTATCTTTATTTAAAAATGACCCATGCACAAAATGATGTAAAAATAAACTATTATATTATTAAAAAATAAATGATCCATGCTCATTCTAAAATATTCAAACAGTGGAGAAAGACACCAAGTCAGCTGCAATTCTGCTACTCTGGTGTCCTTGTGGTGAAATAAGAAAGGGAGGCCTGAGGCTTTGCACCCCTGCGAGGGTGAATGGGGCTGGGGTGGGGACCTTGATTTTATTGTGCGGATGGTGACCCCCAGCATCCCTCCCCTCCGCAGTGCCTCCCCTTCCCTCACTGAACCCTGGTCCAGCGCTAGAAGAGGGCCAGGGCCTGACTCTGGCAGCCTCCTGCACAGCAGAGGGCAGCCCGGCCCCCAGCGTGACTTGGGACACGGAGGTCAAGGGCACGACGTCCAGTCGTTCCTTCAAGCACTCCCGCTCAGCAGCTGTCACTTCAGAGTTCCACCTGGTGCCCAGTCGCAGCATGAACAGGCAGCCTCTTACCTGCGTGGTGTCCCATCCTGGCCTGCTCCAGGACCAAAGGATCACCCACATCCTCCATGTGGCCTGTGAGTACTTGGATCCTGGCGAAGGATCCTTACGGTCTCCAAGAGGATGGGTAAGGTACCCGGAGCCCCGAGGCCCTGAACCACAGCAGTCTGGCCAGCCTGGGTCCCGGGGGCCACACAGTCCCAAGGTTAAAGACCTGAAGCCCATCCCACGTGACTTTGGCAAATCACTTAGACTCCTCTGACCCTCAGTGTCCTCTTCATAAAGGAATCTGTGCTGTTCCATGTAGTTATTGGGAGACTCAAATATAAGCATGGAATTGTAAGCACTTTGTAAAATGCAGTTTAGGATTTGAAGACAGACATGGGTCAAACTCTAGTTCTGCTTGTTACTGGTGTTACTCAGTCTTGACAGAGGCTTCATTTTCTTCATCAACAGAATGAGTATAATTACACCAACTTTACAGGGTTCTGATGGGAATTAGGAACCACGAATGAGGGCATGTTGCACCAGGCTTTGTCCACAGACGGTGCTCGTGAACCGGAGACTCTGTCTTCCCAGCATAGACGAACCTCGGGGTTGGCACCAAATGCCCAGCATTGGGCGCAACATAGGTCTTCAACCCACGTGTGTTAAAGAGATGAATCAACTAGTAAAGTTGCTAAGCCTCGGAAAATCGGGGCTCTTTACCATGTTCCTACGACTAGTGCTATGCTAGGGGTCACGGGGGGCTCAGAAAATGTACGATGCGTGGCTCTGCCGGGGGACACTCAAGCCTACTGCATGGGCAAACCCATGTGGACTCTCGGAGCTCAAGACGGGAGCGGGCCTGAGCACTGTGGGGCTAGGCCAGGTTTGGCAGCGGGAGCAAAAGGGAGGGGCTGTTTTTGGCAGGGCAGGGCGTGGGGTGGGGGCCTTTGAGAAAAGCGGGATCAAAGGCACTCTTTCCATTCTTTCTCTTCCCACCTTCTTCCAGTCCTTGCTGAGGCCTCCGTGAGGGGACTTGAGGACCAAAAGCAGTGGCAGGTGGGCAGAGAAGGAGCCACGCTCAAGTGCCTGAGTGAAGGACAGCCCCCGCCCACATACAACTGGACACGGTGAGGGCTTGGCCTGGGGAGACAGAGCTTGGAACCGGGCTTCTTCTCTCCCATGCCAGCATGTACTCGTTATGGACTGGGACAATATACTCTGAACCTTAAATAAATCAGGTCACGTGTTCAGACCCACATAAGAATGTGCATGGTCACCAAATATTATTATTGGCTTGTATCAGCAAGTCTAGACGATGTGGTCATTGGTAGGGAGTCAGCTAATAAATCTTTGGCTTTTCCCACTACCTTTTAAATTAGAAACTATAGCACAGTATTTAAAGATTGATGCTTAATGTGGATAAGACAAAAAGAGTGAGTTGGCTGTCACAGTTGTTAAACCAACACCCTAAAACCGCCACAGTGCTGCCAGCACCTCATAGGAACCTGTTCACCTCCACCAGTGGCCTCCAGGAGACCTCAGCTTTTCCCAGGGCCTGAGGTGCTGGGAGAATCAGAGCGGGTGCAGGTGCACATGTGTGTGGCCCCCCGAAAGCCATGTTCTCCCATGTGAGTGCTGTGCTGTGCGTGCGGCCTCTGCCTGGGCCGCGTTCCTGTGCCAGCCATGTGTCAAGGGTGCCAGGGCTGTGGTTGCGTTTTCCAAGTCCATCTGAGTCCTGCTAGGGATGGAGTGTCCAGACTGTGCGTTTTATATGTCTACCTGGTACCCAGTACAGGATGACGAGCTGCATGTGGGATGGCACGCATGTGGAGCTTCCCTGAATGTGTGTGGGGGGTGCCCGGGTCAGGCTGGGCAGCCTGGAGAAAGGGCCCCTGCCCAGACCTGCCTGGGGGAGGGAGGGGCACCGTGGGAACAGCCGGTGGCAATGGGTGACGTCATTGGGAGGGGGATAGAGAGCTGTCTGGGCACGTTGGGTGGTGGCAGCCTCAGCCTGCCTCAGCCAGCACCCAGCAGCTTCCCTGTCCTCCAGGCTGGACGGGCCTCTGCCCAGTGGGGTTCGAGCAGAAGGGGACACCCTGGGCTTTCCCCCACTGACCACAGAGCACAGCGGCACCTATGTCTGCCACGTCAGCAATGCGCTCTCCTCTAGAGATTCTCGGGTCACTGTGGATGTTGTTGGTAAGCGCTGGGGGTAAAGAAGGGGTGGGGGTGGGAGCGGGGGCAAGGGTCTGGTGGGGGAGCAGGACAGGGACCGTGAACCGGGAAAGCATTTGTTCAGAGGGGGCTGGGCCTGTGTCCTTTGCAGAGGGTCAGAGGGTGTGGCTTGGGAGGGATGCTGAGGCCAGTGGGCGAGTGGGGGGCCGTGGCTTCTGTGGTGGGTGAGCGCAGAGCCTCCAACAGTGCTGTCTCCCGCAGATCCTCAGGATTCCCACGGGAAGCAGTTGGACCTGGTGTCGGCCTCTGTGGTGGTGGTGGGCGTCATCGCCGCACTCCTGTTCTGCCTCCTGGTGGTGGTGATTGTGCTCATGTCTCGATACCATCGGCGCAAGGCCCAGCAGATGACCCAGAAATAGTAAGTCCTGCCACTGGGGATGCCATTGCATGTGGCACCCCACATGCAACTCTGGGCAGAAGAGGAGGCAAGCGGGGGGTGGGCTGGCACCAAGGGGAGTGACCTCTGGGGGACTTCTGGACCTAACTGGGGAGAAGTCTTGGGGGAGGCGAGAAGGTGCTTAGCGCCTGCTCCCTAGGAGGTGAGGCTAACCAACTGCCCGAGGGTGGGGGGTCCAGATCAGGTACCACCAAGTGCCCGCGCGTGTGTGCACAAACCCCAACTTTGCTCAGGCTCATGTGCTGGCCAGGTAAGTCTCCCCTGGGGAGGCTACCACTGCACTCAGCTCCTGACAAGGGCATGTCTTTCCAGTGAGGAGGAGCTGACCCTAACCAGGGAAAACTCTATCCGGAGACTGCACTCCCATCACTCAGACCCCAGGAGCCAGGTGTGTGCCAAGGCTGGATGCCTTCATGGGTTGGGGCCCCACTGCAAACTGGGAGCACAGCCCCCCCCCCAAGTCTGGCGCTGACTCATAGCTGGGGTTGGGTGGGGGTGGAGTTGGGGATGCAGAGCTGCATGGGTCTTCTGGGGTTCGCCCCACCCCAACGCTGGGGACTGCTCTGGGAAGCCACCATCAGTACTGGTTCCAGTGTGGGGTTATGGGGGGGTGGTTATGATGACGTTTGTGCCAAGGAGAGAATGAACGTGTCGGGTTGGAGGGGGGATGGTCGTTTGGGAGGAAGCAGGTGGAAGACAGAGGTGAGGGGGCTGAGGAGAGGAGGCTGAGCCCTGTTCTAACTCCTCCCCATGTCCGGGCCCTACAGCCGGAGGAGAGTGTAGGGCTGAGAGCCGAGGGCCACCCTGATAGTCTCAAGGACAACAGTAGCTGCTCTGTGATGGTGAGGCCCCCGGCCCCACCGGTGTCCCCACAAGTCTCCTTAGATCCCTCTCCTGGTCCCAGATGTGGGACTACAGCCCCGTGACCTGTCCTTTTCATCATAACCCTGGCTTGCACTGCCCAGCCCCACACCTCTGCTATGCCATGGTCCTCCCATCTCCCCTTGCCCTGCCTAACACTCCTGGCCCCTGGTCTCTGAACTCTGTACCTCTGAAACAACCATGACCCCTACTGGGCCTAAACCTCTCACCCCTCGTGCCCCAATGGCCCCATCAGACCAGGACACCCCGCGCCTGGATCCTGACCTGTCCTCTACCCTTGGTCTCCAGAGTGAAGAGCCAGAGGGTCGCAGCTACTCCACGTTGACCACCGTGCGGGAGATTGAAACGCAGACAGAGCTGCTGTCTCCAGGCTCTGGGCGGGCAGATGAAGAGGAAGACCGGGATGAAGGCATCAAGCAGGCCATGAATCATTTTGTTCAGGAGAATGGGACCCTTCGGGCCAAGCCCACGGGCAATGGCATCTACATCAACGGGCGCGGGCACCTGGTCTGACCCAGGCCTGCCTCCCTCCCTGGCTCCTTCTGCTGATGTTATGGATTTCCGCTCACCTTGGGGAGGAGGGGACCCTCCCTAAACGTCCCATTGCTTGAGGAAGCTGCTCCCCACCCCCAGTGACTGCTTGACCTTCTCCTCCAACCCTTCTGTTCGGCAGTGGGAGGGCTCCCTGGCCGAGTCCCTCCCGTGTGAGTGCAGGTCACTGCGTATGTCTGTGGTGTGTGAGTGTCACTGGCTGTGTGTGTGTGTGTGTGTGTGGAGAGGTGAGTGTGCCGTGGTGAGTGTGGTGTCAGAGTCCAGTGAACTGCGCGTGTGCCATCTGATGCTGGTGGCTGGGGAGCAACGTGGGACTGGTTTGTGTGTGGTGCGGCCCAGCGTGTGTGGTGTGGCTGTGTGACCTCTGCCTGAAACGCAGGTGTTTTCCTCAGACCCCAGAGCAGTATTAATGATGCAGAGGTTGGAGGAGAGAGGTGGAGACTTTGGCCAGACCCAGGTTGCGGGCAGAGCTGGAGCTGGAATCTGGCCTCCTGAGTGGGAGCAGGGCTCCCACCACCCAGGGGCGTTGGGGTGAGTGTGAAGCATCCCTAAGGGTTCTGCCAGAGGCTGGAACTGTTACAGAAGAAACCCTCTGCCCTCTGGTGGCCTTGGGACCTGCTCCATGTACATATTTTCTGTAAATAAACCTCCACAGGGGAGCTCTTTAAGATATACTGCTCCGAATCCTTTAATAAGAGAGAGAAAAACCTTACAAAAAAATACCTTGTGATTTATCTGGAGTGCTGAAAGTCCAGCTGACACAGGACTTGGGCACAGCCAGATCTTGCTTAGATCCCACCCAGGGGCTTGATTCCTGGTTGAGAAAGATGCTGTTCTAAGGCTTCTTAATCTAGGCAGCCTCTTCGGAGGGATCCAGAAGTTGGGTGGATCAGAACTAAGGGTGTGAGCCTGGTTGTTGGCTAAGGGACAGTAGGTTGAATCCTTGACCATCCTGTTCCTCAACACTCCCCCTGAACTCATCTCTTTACTTTGTGGTATTCACCATTGTTTGTAATCCCTTGGGAGTTGCTGGAACTGGGTGTCAGGGGTCCCGGTTCCATTGTGGTGTAGGGAGAGAGAAGTGATTACAGACATCGAAAGAGTGGGAGTTCATGGAGGGGAAGGAGCTGTTGGGGGCAAGAACGTCTCCTTTGCTGCAGGGGTTCTGGGTCACTAACTCAGGCTCTTCTGGCAGTTTCTCTGGGTGAGGCTGGCATTTGAGAAGGTCCATTTTTGCCTAGCCCACCCAAATATACTCCATCAGAATTCCTAGGTTTAGTGTCCAAATCTTAGTTGGCCTGAAACTGCTGCATTTTTAGACCAAAGAAGAGACTCCCATTCTTGGATCCCTGGCCAGCCCAGGGCTTTGGAGGGGTAGCCTGAAGATCCTGGGTACTGGTGTGTACATTTTGTGTAAATTTGTGCATATTTGTACATAAAATGATATTCTGTTTTTAAATAAACAGATAAAACCTCTTCTGCCAGTTTCCTATCTTGCCCCTGAACTGTGTGAGCCCTGAATCCCTGGACTCCTGTCTTAACAATATTGGTGCCCAAGTTGGGAGCAGTTAGGGTACCAAGGATTGGGAGAGAATGGGGGAAACCATGGCCTGCATGAGACCTTCAGGTAGGAGAGAGGAGCCATGAGCCCCTTCCAGGACAGCCAGGACCTCCATTTGCATGGTGGCCAACCTTCATCTGCTCCCACAGACCCAGGAGGGACACAGCAGTACCTGCGTTTTAAAGAAAAACGAAAGCCAGCTGGGTTCCACAGAACGCGAGAGTTGAGGATTCGAGACCATCTATTTCGCTGCCTTCATTTTCATACACACAGCTCAGTGAAGGAACAGACTCGGCTGAAGCAAGGCCCGCCTGGGCGGCCTCCCTCCCCGTGTGGCTGGCTTGGCCCAATGACGCTCCACGCCCGGGCCAGTCTCTGGTCGTCAGCTTGGACCCAAGTTCTGTTCTTCCAGGGTGTCAGCCACCTGCTCTCCCCAGGCAGCAGCTCTCCACCCAGCGAGGGCTCTGACGTCCCTCGCCTTGACCAATAAGCGCACCTTGCCATGGGGAGGTCTGCATGTCAGCCACCTCCCCCCACCCCACACCCTGTGGTTTCAAAGATGCGCTAACAGGAAGTGGGTTGGAGGAGTTGCATAGCTTCCTGTCCCCTTGCCCCCCTTCACAGCAACGGGGAAGGGCGAGTACCAAGCCGGGACAGGCCACGAGACCGCTTCTTGCCTGGGTCCTGGCAGCTTCCTCTTCCACAGCCACTTCCGTGTGACCAGGGCCCCAGAGGCCAGAGTTGCTGCCCGTTGCCCAGGCCACCCTCCACCTCCAGTTAAGAGCCCTGCCCCCCTGGGGCTGGGCCAAGCCCAGAGGCTGGGCTTTCATGGGGGACTGGTAGGTGAAAGGTCTTGGGGGACGGAGGTGGCTGGGCCTGAGCCCTGGGGCTCCGGCCATGAAGTCTCGGCAGAAAGGAAAGAAGAAGGGCAGTTCGAAGGAACGGGTGTTTGGGTGTGACCTGCAGGAGCACCTGCAGCACTCCGGCCAGGAGGGTAAGGAGCCACCCCAGAGGTGTTGGCGGGTGGGGTGGGGAGGTGCAGAGCGTTCCCAGCCCCACCTAGTTCAAGGACAGACGTGGCTTCTGATGTTCCTGGGGCAGAGGTAGTGCTTGGGTTCACCGCCTCCGAGGTTGATGAGGAAGGCAGGAAATAAGGCTCGGTGCAGAAGACAGGGTGGCTCCCTTCAGCAACTGCTGGGGTGGGAGATTCAGGAGTGTCAGAAACACTCTTGGGGATCTCAGGAGAGGACAGAGACTGGAGACCCAGGAGATGCAGGGGAAGCAGAATGCAGGGATGCTATTGGGTCAGGAGAAGGAGGTTTGGGCCAGGGCCAGGAGACTGGTGGCGGAGGGGCTGTGTCCATCCTTGGATCTGAATGAAGGAACCCCGGAGAGCCTGAGGAAGGTCCTTGGGGAGGATGGTGTTTCTGGCTGGAGGAGAGCACCCAGGGACAAAGTTAAAGGGTTCTCACACAGCCACTGGCTAGATGTGGAGTAGGAGAAGCCTTCTCCCGCTGTGATTCCTTGATCCCCTTTTCACCCAAAAGAGAAACCAATTCAAAGCTGAGGGCGAGGGTTGAAGCTACTGAAATGGGGAACGCCAAAGAGTCATCGATTTGAAGATGGGTGGGGGCACAAAGGAAGGCAGGTGTGGGGCTGTCTGCTGAACGCACCCAGCCTCATCTGAGTTGCTTTGGGGAGATTAGGGAGGGGGGGAGCCTGGAAGTCAGTCCAAGGACAATGACCAGGCTCCCTACTGAGCCTTACCTGGAGTAGTCATAAAAAAAGTTCATGATTTGAACTGAACTTGAACACAGGTTGCCCAGTCCAGCTTGTTTTTGGCACTTTTGAGCTCCTCCGATACACAGACATAATCACCCCACCCCCCACCCCAATCTGTCATTTCCTCTTCTCTTCTTCGTTCAAGGTCTAAGTAGGGAGGATGCTGGTGGTTCCCAGCTCATTTCCTGCGCTTAGCTCCACCTTGTGTCCCCAGAAACCTCCTTCCCTTTTTTCTTCCTCAAGGGGCCCCCCGTCTTCATTGGCCTTGGTTAAGGGAAAGCCCAGACTCCAAGAGTGTCAAACAGCTGAAACTTCTTTATGCCTCTCTCCTAACCGGGTGGAGCCTTCTTCAAGGAATTCCTCTGAAGAATGGTGATCTTGGTTGAGAGTCACATGGTTTCATTGGGGTTGGTGCTCTCCCAAACCCTCCATTCAGTCTCCTCATCACGGCCCCCCTCCCCTGTGGCCCCTCGGCCATGTTGAAACCCTGACGTCACAGCCAGGCAGACTCTACCCCAGAAGACCGCCTGTCTTCTGTCTGCATTTCTGCAGCAAAGGGGCATGTTTTCTTTTTGAGGTGGGCCCCTGGTTGCTGGGTCCTGACTTTAGTGAAGCCAGAGGGAGAGGGAAACACATCCTGCCCCCACAACACCTCATCTGAGTCCAAGTGGGAGCAGATCTTGGGCACCTGAGGACAGGGCCCCCTTCTCACATTCCCCAACTCTTTAGGGCACAGAAGTAGTGAATGAAAGGACAGAGTGGCTGCTGGAGTCTCCTTTTAATCCAACACCCAGCAAGAATGAAAGTCAGGCCAGTGGGGATTTGTGACTCAGTTAGTTGACCCCATTGTCAACTAACCCTTGCTTATACCCATATGTTTACATTCTTGCTCTAGACCACCATCCCAGCTCTTTGCCCTGGAGGGGTCTCTTCCATCCCCAAACCCTGTATGTGTTGAGTGTAACCGTTTCCTTCTCTGTATCTCTTTGATACCCTGCTTGGGTTTCTGATTCTCCAGGTCCCTAAACTTGAGGCCCACCTCTGTGGCCCACCCATCCTCTTGACATCTCTATTTTTGGTTCTATCACCCCAACCCTGTTTTGATTTTGACTTCCAGTTCTACCTCTCTGACCCTGTGATATCTTGCCACACCTCCTTGGCCTCAGGCAAGGAATCACAGTATAGGTCCTGAATCAAGCTGCCTTCTTTGTCTCACCCAAACTGTGTCTGTCTGAAGGGCAAAAGGTGTGGGCACCAGGTCATGTGAGAAGGGTTTAAAACAGTGGCTGATACATTTATTAATGGATGCTGCCTTTATATATTTCCATCTGACTTAATTTCACAAAACTCAGATGGCTGTAATACCCCAGACTGTCAAATGCCTTCATTTAGGGCCTCTTCTGAAGACTGAAAATCAAGAGTAAAATGGGAGGGGAAGACCCAGCCGTCCTTGTGGGGGAACTGGAGAGTAGCTGACGGTAGGCTATTTATGAGTCAACGGCCAATGTGGTGGCTGAAAGAGCTGGGGCAGCATGAGGCATTGACAGTGGAGTCTTCCCCACCTCTGCATTTGGTGCTGAGGACCAGGATTGGGGCACCCTGACAAGTCCTGAAGAGATGGGTCAGGCTGGGACTAAGGCGAGGCGCAAGAGTGTAAAGTTAAAGGAAACCTAACTGTCAAAATTGTGTACACGTACGGGTGGCATTTGTGCAGCCCAAAGAGAGAGCTTCCTTAGATTTTAGAAGCTGCCTGTGCAGAAAGGCAAAAGGTGTGGGCACCAGGTCATGTGAGAAGGGTTTAAAATAGCGCCTGATACATTTATTAATGGATGGCTCTTTATGCATTTCTATCTGCCTTAATTCACAAAACCCAAAACTTTATAATGAATGAGGAATGAAGTGGGTTGAAGGGAAAAACAGGGTAAAATCAGTACCCAGAAATGCATACCATTTCTCACTATGGACATTGAGCTTCCTCATGGTTAGAAAGGTAACATAATCAGGTAGAAGACTCAGAAAGCCTTAAGAAAAAGAAAAGAGACAGCATAGGAGAAACAGTTTTGTTCTGCCACTGACACCTGACAGAAATTGCTCTGGTGATTCTCAATTAGAGGGACTCAGTGCTTGGTCCTAGGCAATATTCTCTATTCAACACCAAGAGGTGCCAGCAATCCCCACAACTGATTGAATCCCTCACCGTTTCATTTAATAAGCGTTCATTGAGCGCCTGTTGTTTGGTGCAGTGCTGGGGAGGATGTTACCATGTCTCACAAGATACAGATACATAAGAAACTAAGAACAAAAGGCAATAAGTACGTAATTCTCATGTAAGCCAAGGACGGTGGCAGGACAACACAGATATGGACAAAAGATTCACAATCAGAGGTGATGTCTGAGGTGTGTTTGGGGGAATGCATAGGAGTTCACCAGGCAGAGACAGAGAGGGGAGTATTTCTAGGCAACAGATGAGCTAGGTACCAAGGCTGGCTTGAGGAGCACAGGGCAGGGTCACAGGCTTTGCTGGGGGACTGGCTGGAGCATGGGGTCAGGACCTGCAGTGGAAGGACTCCTATACCCTGCTGAGACGATTCTGTTTTATTTGGTATCTGTACTGGGCAATGGAGCCTGGGTTGGAGCAAGGTGCTTATGGAAGGAGTCAAAGCAGGGAAGTGCTTTGCAAAGATGACTCTGGAGTCAGCTGGCTTTGTGGAGAGGGCTCTGAAAGGTTTCCCAGGTCTGAGATGCCAATATGAGGATTATGAGACAGGGCACACTTAGCTCTTGTTTTTAGGAGCTCAGTCTAGGAGCAGGGATGGGCAAGGGGTTGAAAGAGCTAAGACAACAGTTTTTGCACTCTTGTATTTGAAGTCTGGTTGACACTGTACTCATGATTTCTTGAACACTCTATTTCCTTATATGTAAAACAGGAGTAGGAACTCTCAAGTTTCTGGGGGTTTCTTTTCTGAACTGGCCTGTCTGAAGGTCTGTTATGATTTTGTCTACCTTCTCGCCAGAAGGGAATATTGGTACTGTCCCAAGGAATCAATGTTCCTTTTTCTATTTTGTTGTTGTTGTTGTTGAGGTAAAAACACTGTATAGGTTTCATGGACACAGTTTCTCACCTCAGCAACTATATATCACACCACACCAGCCACCATGTGCCCAGTCTCCACCCACGCCCACAATTTGCCTTTAACCAGACTTATGTAAATAAACTTCTTAGACCAGTTCTTTCCTCCGACTCCCTTTCCAGCCAGATTGCTGCCCTATAAAAATGCTGGAGTAGCAACTGTTAATTATAGAGAGACAAATTTCAGTTTAACAAAGGCAGGACTTTCTAACAAAGGGCTGGGCAGCCTGGAGAGGCAGCGGCCCCCTCCCTGGGGCATGAGGGGACATTATGCTTCTCCTGAGGCTCCAGGCCCCATGGGGAGGAATGTTATAGAGGCATTGGCAAGTTGGAGCTGATGTCTTGCAAGAATCTTCTGGACCAGGTTTTATTTCATGAGTTTTGCTGTCAATCTTCCCCAGCGCCAAGCCCCACGCTTCTGTTTCTCAGGCTCCTTGGAGTGTGCTCTTCCCAGAACTCTGACTTCTTCTCTGTCTTTTGTTCCCAGTGCCCCAGGTGCTAAGGAGCTGTGCAGACTTTGTGGAGGAGCATGGCGTGGTGGATGGGATCTACCGCCTCTCAGGAGTCTCCTCCAACATCCAGAAGCTCCGGTGAGTGTGGCAATGAGGGGAGGGCTGTGGGGCCAGGAGGCTGGGGAGCAAGAAGGGATGGGATGTGGGGAGCAGAGATAGGAGTATTATCTCTAAGGGAGGTGCTGCTCTAAAGCAGTCTCTGCAGAAAGGAGAGACCATGCCCCCCACACCCAAGGCTAGTGCATGTGCACTCACCATTCACTCACATCCACACTCTCATAATCTCTCACACATTCTCATACACACACTCCTCCTTTCCCACATACACATACCCAGCTTTAAAAAGCCAGACATAAGGCTTCTCTGGTGGCACAAGGGGTTAAGTCTCAGCACTATGAAGTTACATTGTTTCTATAGCCACTGCAGCACAAGTTTGATCCCTGGCCAGGGAGCTGACCCACATGGCACAGCAGACCTCTGCTGACCTGCCCGCTGCTCCCCTCCGCAGTGTATTTCAGTAGATCTGCCTGTTCTGCTCCCCACTCTGTCTCTGGTGAATCCTCATCCACTGTTGTGGTGTAGCCTGGGATCTAAGACTGGCTAATGCTTTTAAATGATTGGGAAAAAACCCAAAAGTTAAGTCTCTTATTATATGAAATGCACATGTCAGGGCCCTTACTGAGGTCTCACTGGAACAGTCACATCACAAATGCAAACTCGCAGAGATTGCGTGACCTACAAAGTCAAGTAAGATGATCCACTGGACATTTATTGAAAATTTACCAATCCCCTGGCCTAAAATGCCACCTGAAATCATCCATAGGCAGCTCTTATTGTGTGAGGCAAAATGTGTCAGAGGTCTTACCACATTTATTTCTAAAAATCTCACAGGGGGGTCCTTCCTGGTGGTGCAAGGGATTAAGTCTCAGCACTAGGAAGCTGTTAGCAGTCACTGTAGGGCCAGTTTGGTCCCCGGCAAAGGAGCTGACCCACATGGCACAGCAGTCCTCTCCTTTCTCACCAGCTGCTCCCCTGAGCAGTGTGTTTCAGTCAATCTGCCTGCTCTGTCTGCTCCCCACTCTGTCTCTGGTGAGTCCTCTCACCCCTGGCACCTCTGGCCAGTACCCAGTTCTGTTACGCATAAATAAATACATCTTTTTAAAAAATCAGATATAATTCACTTACCATAAAATTCACCATTCAAAAATATGTGATTCAGCAATTTTTATATTTAAAATGTATGTATTAAAAGAAAGGTTACACATTATATATATATATTTATGGAAAATGCCTACATATTGTAATTAATATGATATATTGGCTTTTTTAAAGATTTATTTATTGATTTATGCATACAGAACTGGGATTCAGGCCAGAGGTACAGAGGGTAAGAGGATTCACCAGTGACAAAGTAGGGGTCAGAACAGGCAGATGTAACTGAAATACACTGCTGAGGGGAGCAGCAGGCGAGAGAGGAGCGGTCTGCTGCACCATGTGGGTCAGCTCCCTGGCCAGGGCAGTGGCTGTGCTTTAGCCTGTTGCGCCACCAGGGAGGGCCCTAATTTATTCTTTTATATATTAATTATATATGGTTATTTAAAATTTTATGCTATCAATAAATAATTTATGTGCTAAATATTTTTATTTATATATTAAAAACTAAGAAAGTACATTCACAAGATTGTACAACCACAATCACTTGATCATTTCAGAACATTTTATCACCCCAAAAGAAACCCTGGGCCCATGAGCAGTCACCCACACCTTTCTGTTCCCTAATCTGCTGTTTCCATGGATTTGCCAATCCTGGACAGTTCATGTAAATGGAGTCATATGACTGTAACTTTTGATGTTTAGCTCTTTTGACTTAAACGTATTTTCAGAGTTCATGGATGCTACTGCATGTGAGAGTCCTTTCGTTTCATTTTTGTGGCTGGATAATATTCTGTTGAATGGCTACTCCACATTTTGTTTATCCAGTTATCAGCTGATGGCTATTTGGGTTTTTTCCACCTTTTCACTATGATGAACATGCTACTCTGAACATTCAGACCCAAGTATTTGTGTGGATACATGGTTTCAGTTCTCTTGAGACTTTACCTAACAGTGCCGTTGTTGAGTCATATGGTAACTGCGTATTGAACTTTTTAAGGAACTGCCAAACTGGTTTCCATAGCTACAGAATTGCTTTACATTCTCACCAACAATGTAAGAAGGTTCCAATTTCTCCATATCCTCGCTTACATTTACTGTGTGACTTTTTAATTATAGTTGTCCTGTTGGGTATGAAGTGTTCTTGATTATCTGCATTACCGTAGCAACTAATAACATTGAACATCTCCTTATTTGCTGATAGGCCATTGTAGATCTTCTTTGGTGAAATGTTTGTTCAAATACTTTGCCCATTTTAAAGTTGGGCTATTTTTTCTTTTTTGAGTTGCAAGAGTGCTTTATATATTCTGAATATTAGATCCTTATTATGTCTACAATTTTTGAAAAGATTCATTTATTTATGCATACCAGAACTGGGGTATAAGCCTGAGGTGCAGGGGGTGAGAGGACTCACCAGAATGGGAAATAGAGGGGAGCAGTGGGTGGTCAGGAGAGGTCTGCTGCACCATGTGGGTCAGCTCTCTGGCCAGGAATCAAATGAGCTGCAGTGGCTTCCCATAGCTTCATAGTGCTGCGCTTTAACCCCTTGCACCACCAGGGAGGCTCCTATATCTACAATTTGCAAATATTTTGTCCCAGTCAATGGGTTGTCTTCACTTTCTTAGACACAGGAAAGTTTGTAATTTTGATGTTCAATGTATCTTATTTTTTCTGTGACTGCGAGTACTTTGGGTGTCAGATCTAAGAAACTGTTGCCTAATCCCAGGTCATGAAGAGTTATACTTATGTTGCTTTCTAAGAATTATATTCATTCATTTTTATATTTAACCCCCAAAAGCATTTAGGCTCAACACCCCATATCCACTGACACCAGCAAACCCAGATCTGTATTCCTATTTATGCACCGATCCATGAACATACCCTCAATGGCCTCACATGTCAGCATGTGCAAGGCCTTCCACTTGCCTCATGTATATACAATCCCCAACACCAACTGTCTCCTGTCCACATGCCACACATATTCACCCTGCCTGAGCCATCCCTACAGTCCCCACCTCTCCACACATCTCCTAATCTGCACTACACTGGACTACTCTGCACTCTCCAGGCAGGAGTTTGAAGCCGAAAGGAAACCAGACCTGCGGAAAGACGTTTACCTGCAGGACATACACTGCGTGTCCTCCCTGTGCAAGGCCTACTTCAGAGAACTGCCGGACCCCTTGCTCACTTACCGGCTCTATGACAAGTTCGCTGTGAGTTGAGAAGCAGGGGGTGGAAGAACAGGCTCTGGTTTTCACACCCTAAGTGTGTTCAGTGTCAGAATCCTAGTGATCTTGAATGATGCATACTATATTACTGGGGAAAAAAACCTTCTCCTTGAGCCACTTGTTACTTCCCCTCTTCCTTCTCCCTGATCCATGTCCTATCACTAAGGTCTGCAGACCCCAGGGTAAGGGGATTGAGGCTTGGGCAGAGCAGAGACAAGGTGACCAGAGCAGGATGATCGTGGAAAACACCTAGCCCAACCCTTCCTTCATGAAAACGAATGAGAGCCCTTCTTAGAAGTCAAAACTTTGTCTAGGATGCGCCACCTAGAAAAACTCTGGTTTCTGCTGAATAAGAAAACACATGAGAAAAATGCTATCCTGGATTGGGTAACACTTTAAAAATAAACACGTTGTATTGAGCACCCAGCATTTGGAGCTGCAAAGCAACAGCCCCACACCTTGTAACCAGGGGAGGAGCCTGGGCGGGCACAGACTTTCTAGGAGCCCTTGGGCTAACTCTCCAGCCCAGGGGCACCCACAGGATGGATAGATGTGCCACTGATAGATGCATTCCACTTCCAGAAGGTTTGCAATGAGGATGCTAAGGCAAAGAGTGACAAAAGCTTAAGGTCACAAAGTTATTAAGTGGCTTGACCAAGACTCATCGGCACGTCTTGTGGGACAGGCGGGCTACAGCTCAGACGCTTCCAGAGAGCCTGGCTCAGAGGTCGGGGACTGAGCACAGGACATGCTGGGTTACTGACTCCTACTCCTTGGACCTTGTCCCCAATCAGGAGGCTGTGGCAGTGCAGCTGGAGCCCGAGCGTTTGGTTAAGATCGTAGAGGTGCTGCAAGAACTCCCTACCCCAAATCACAGGTGGGCTCCCCCACACAGCCCAGATTCTCTCTCTACCCTGGGGCCCTCACTTGACCCTTCCTTTCTGGCTCCCGGGCCCCAGTCCTTCCCAAGGGGTTCCCATGTGCCACCTAGCCATGCTGTCCCCTTTCTGCAGGACTCTGGAGTTTCTCATGCGGCACCTGGTGCACATGGCCTCCTTCAGCGCCCAGACCAACATGCACGCCCGCAACCTGGCCATCGTGTGGGCCCCCAACCTGCTGAGGTGGGTATCTGGTGGGCCGTATGTCAGATACTTGTAGAGCCTGGAGGATGTACCTGATGGGGTGTGACTGTGGGTACATTGGAGAGGAGTTGGGGTCACACTGAGCCCAGCGAAGATTACATGAATGAGATGCACCGCACCCACTTGAGCCCCTTGTCTGAGAGTGAGTGAAGCAGATGTGAATTTTGAGGTGGATGTCCAATCCACTCTTGGACATCTTCTTCGAGGAAGGGACATTTGAGTCTTGCATCATCATGTGGTGTAAGAGGAAAAGACTGGGTTAAGACAGGAGAGAGAGGATGCGGCATTTTTAGGAGGAATTCAGATAGTGAAATGTGGGGATGGGTGGCGAGGAATAACCACATCTTGACAGGTCTAAGGACATAGAGGCCTCAGGCTTCAACGGGACAGCAGCTTTCATGGAGGTGCGTGTGCAATCCATCGTGGTCGAGTTCATCCTCACGCACGTGGACCAGCTCTTTGGGGGTGCTACTCTCTCTGGTTAGTGCCTGTTTCCCCCCCACTCCCCTCACCACTGTTTGTCTGGAGAACTATATCAGAGTTTTTGAGGGCCCCAAATATCCTCCAGTTCATCTCCCCATTTTGCAGATGAGAAAACTGAGACCTGATAGAGGGCCTTGTTTAGGGACACTTGCAGACACTGGAGAGACAATAGGGCACCTGGGACTTGAGCAGGCTTCTTCTACTCTTCATCCAGCGCATAGACTGACCTCTCAATTCCTGACCTGGCTCTCAAGGCTAGTGTCCTAGTGCCTGGTCATTCCTACCTCACCCCCCCAGGTCAAAGTCTAGGGGTCTCCTGGCTCCTTTGTCCCTGAAGACAACCTCTTAGAGAGTCAGGCATGGAGGGGTGTCTCCTGGGTTCTGGGTATCCCTGGCAGAGTTGTTGGTGAATGGGAGGGGACAGTGAAGAGCGAGGTACAGAGGGCTCTCTGGTCACTGCTCTGGCTGGCCAACTCTTCTGCTTTTCCCAGGTGGTGAGGGGGAGAGCGGATGGCGGTCACTTTCAGGAGCCCGTGCGTCAGGCAACCCCGAGGACGTTATGCCGAGGTCCCTGCCTTACAACCTGCCGAGCATCCTGCAGGCTGGTGATGGTCCCCCACAAATGCGACCCTACCATACTATCATCGAGATTACAGACCAAAAGTAAGGCCTCCATCTGGAGCCCCCTTCCCTGTATGGATCCCTGGGCCCTGACACCTCAGCAATCTCTCCATTCCCTCCAGGAGGAAGGGGTCTCTGAAGGTCAGGAAGTGGAGATCTATCTTCAATCTGGGTCGCTCGGGCCATGAAACCAAGCGCAAATTTCCTCGGGGGGCTGAGGATAGGGGTAAGTGTGGGGGAAAGTAGGAGGAACTACTTTTCCAGGCCAGGCCCTGGCTCTAGGCACATCTCTGTCTTGCAGAAGACAAGTCTGATAAGGGGACACTGCGGCCAGCCAAGAGCATGGACTCCCTGAGTGCTGCAGCCGGGGTGACTGATGGTGAGTGTAGGTGTCCCTGCTGTGTGTTTGTGTCTCTACATGTGCCAAATGTGCTCAATAATTGAAAAAAGCTGTAGTGAGTGCCTGTTAGGTTGTAGCCACAGTGCCGGATGTGAGGCTTCCAGAGATGCATTTGTCCTCTAATCTGGGTGTCTCCATATAAGTATGTGGAGGGACAGTGGGCTGTGTGTGTTTGTGTGGGAGGGGTCTGATGGCCATGACTGTATGTGCAGGAAGGAAAGGGGACTCCTTACGTATATTAAGTGGGATGACCTTGTGGACCAATGAGGGTTGACAGTGGTGGTCAAGGAAGCTGACCTGGAGCCTTCTAGGCTGTCCTGCTTTTCCACCTTGAGACAGCAGGGACTGTTCTCCAGCGCCTTTGGAGGCCTCCTAGTCCCTTGCATCTGGACTCACTGCCTGCCTCTTTCTACTCCACAGAGCCAGAGGGTATAGTACAACTCAACAGTCCCCGGCCAATTCCACTGCTGCCTGAGAGCTTTGAGATGGATTCTGTTGAGGCAACAGAGGGTGAACAAGAGACTGAGGCAGAGGGATTGAGCAGCATGAATTCTGAGCCAGGCACCCCTCCAACTGGCCGGCTGGCAATCTGCTCTGGAGGCAGTAGTCGTGCGGAGCGCTGTGCTGGTGTCCACATCTCAGAACCCTACAACGTCAACCTTCCTCTACACATCACTTCCATCCTCAACGTGCCCCCAAACATCATCTCTAACAACTCCTTGATCAGGCTTACCCGAGGCCTTGAATGTCCGGCTCTACAGCCCCGGCCTAGCCCTGCTGCTGGTCCTGGCCCTGGCCCTGGGCCTCCAGGTAAGGCCTCTGGGATTTGCCAGGTTTGGAAGGAGGGACCAGAACTTTAGGCTGAAAATCCAGATGTTGGGGGACTATTTCATGGAAGGTCAGAAGCTTCAGTCCTTTGAATTTGGGTAGTTTACCTTCAGCTGTTTTTTTGGATTTGAGGTTGGGAGAATCCGCAGTACTACCAGGTTGCATGAAATACATAGAGAGAGAATCTCTGGAAGACTTCAGAATTTGACATACTCAAGAATGGGAGTCTGTGTCAGACATGTACAGCAGGGATTATTAAGAGTTGGCGGGAATAGATAGTAGAGGAGAATGACGAGGCTAGCATTACTATTAACAGCTAACATTTACAGGGAACTTATTATGTTTTATATTAAGGACTCTGCAGGCATTAGCTTATTTTCCCATAGCCATAAGACACAAGTATTATTCACAGTAGAACTTGAGATTTAGATGAAATAATTTACTGTTGACTTAGGCGGGAGGTGGGAAAGTGGGGGACTGATTTTGCTCTCACTCCAGATCCAGAAGTGTCATGGATGAGAAGACGGCGGCAACAGAGGGTGGTGGGTAAGGAGATGGGCTATAGAATTAAGTAGACCTGGGTTCAAATTTTGACTGTGCCACCTGCTTGTGACCTTGGGTAGACTCTTTATGCTCTCTGTGTTCTGTCACATGGAAAATGGGGATAAACTATAGGACTGTTGTGAGGAAAGTAGGACAGTGCAGCACAAAATGTATCATATGGCGTACGACACCTGGAAAAAGGTCAGTGAGAGCAGTCATAAGCCATCTGCTAGGACATTTGGCCTGAGTGGTCAGCCACATGGAATTTCTATGTTGGGAGTGTTGACCCACACTCTAGCGAAGATAGGAAGGTCCACAAAGGAATGAGCCAGGGCTGGTCTTGACCTTTGTATTCTTGGAACTCTCTCTCTCCCAACAGATGAGAAGTCAGAGTCCAGACCAGTCCCAGGTCACCTGGATGCCTCAGGCCCAATGGACATGATCCCTGCTTTGGAGGACTGTCTGTCCCAGGAGGTGCAGGATAGCTTCTCCTTCCTCGAGGACTCAAGCAGTTCAGAGCCAGAGTGTGTGGGGGTGGAGGATGGGAACATGGTCAAGGCAGGAGCAACAGGAGCAGCCTTCTCCCCTGGGGAGGATGACTCTGGGATGGGCTACCTGGAGGAGCTCCTGGGAGTTGGGCCTCAGGTAAGGAGGAATTGTGCTGGGCTTGGGGGTGGCGAGGAAGCCGGAGGGTGGTCGGGACCACTGGTGCTGAGCCACTGTACTGTGCCTCCAGGTGGAGGAGTTTTCTGTGGAGCCCCCGCTGGATGACCTGTCTTTGGATGAGGCTCACTTTGTCCTGGCTCCAAGCTGCTGTTGCCCAAACTCTGCTGACTCCAGACCTGAGGCAGGGGAAGAAAGTGGGGAGGAAATCTTTTTGAGTGCCTTTGATGAGCTGAGTCCCCTTCTGGGGCCCAAACCCCCAAGCCAGGAGGGTCCAGGATATCTGGAGGAAAAGGTGGCTGGATGTGGGGAGGGAGGCTGGGGAGCTGGGGAGAACAAGGAGGCTGATCCTGGAAGAAGATGGGACATCAGAAAGGAAGCTGAGGGATGTGCAGAGAGTGAGGTAGAAGTTAGAGAGGCTGATGAGGAAGGAGGGGAGACAAAGGGAAGTCAACAGATGCTGGTTAGTTTGAAAGAAGATAGTGGGGAAGAGACAGAGTCTAAGAGGGAGAAGTCCAAAGGTGAGCAGGAGGATGAGAAAAAGGAGACAACTAAGCATGTGGAGGACACTGGAGGCAGGCAGGGTAAAGATAAGAAGGAAAGAAAGAGAGAGAGAGAAAAAGTGACTGAAGAAAGAGAGGAGGTCCAGGTAGAAGCTGCGAGAGACCCAGAGCCCACGGCCCAGGAAAGCCAAAGCCAGAGAAGCTGGGAAGTTGTACAGAAAGAAAAGGCTGAGGGAGGCACAGGAGATGAGGTCAAAGGACAGAGGAAGAATGGAGACCAAGAGGTAAGAGGAGATCAACAGGATGAAGATGGCAGAAGGGCAAAGTCAGCAGCTGAAGAAGAGGAGGTCAGCAAGGGCTGGGAGAGTGGGAGTAGAGAGGCTGAGGGAGACCAGAGTGCTGGAGATAACCATTTAGAAGAGGGGTCCCTTCCTGGAAGTTTGCGCGTAGTGTCCCTGCAGGTTGACAATGCCAAAGAGGACAATTCCCAGTCCTGTGAGATGGAACAGGCAGCCCCAGAACCACCCCAGCCAGAGGAAATGGAGCCCGCGGTGCAGACCAGCTCAGAAGTCTGCCATCTGTGCCCCTGTTCCTTTGGTTCAGCTGGTGGTGTGGGCATGCGCTTGGCTTCCACCCTGGTCCAGGTCCAACAGGTCCGTTCTGTGCCTGTGGTGCCCCCTAAACCACAGTTTGCCAAGATGCCCAGTACAATGTGTAGCAAGATCCATGTGGCACCTGCAAAGCAAAGCCCAAGACCTGGTCGACTTGATGGGACTCCTGGTGAAAGGGCTTTGGGGTCCCGAACCTCTCACTCCTCTTGGAGGAATGGGGGCAGTCTTTCCTTTGATGCTGCTGTGGCCTTAGCTCGGGAACGCCAGAAGACTGAGGCTCAGGGAGTACGACGGACCCAGACTTGTACAGGGGGTGGGGACTACAGCCTCCTCCCCAGAATCTCCCCCTGCAGCACTGTCCCTGCCCATTCTCCTCGGCCCCTTAGCTGCCTGGACCAGCCATCTGAAGGCAAAGAAGGGAGTGGACCCCAGTGTCGTCTTAGTCTTCCCCCCAGAGAACTCCTGCCCCCTGAGCCCATTATGCTCTCACTGTTCCAATCATGTACAATTGAAACACAGGATACCCCTGGAAAAGGTGAGGGACTGTGATTAGGACCAAAGTACTGGGTAAAGGGGACAGAAAGTCGGCTTGAATCTCTGGGGTGCTAGACTGTTGCTTAGCACCAGTTTGAGAAGCTGTAGTAGCCAACATTCTCGACTTTGGTTCTGCAGCTTCTCTTTTGGACTGTGGGAGGCACTGCACTCACTGGTTTACCTGAGTTTGTCTCAGACACAAAGCACTTATTCTTGAGGAGTTGTTTAACGAAGCCACCAATGACCAATGACCAGAGAGAGAGAGGTCATTGGCCGAAGGGTACAGAGAGTAGGTAGAGGTTTCTCAAAGTGAAGAATGAAGGGGGAACTCCAGCTAAGATCCCATCCTCTTCTGATGCTGTGAATTTCTTTTCATGGAAACTCTAGGTGGAGGCAGGGAAGGCACAGACTCTAGAGTTGTCCATTCTTTTTCTGTCCCCTGGAACCCTGGATACTTCCTGACCTTATTAACACCAGATTAGGAAGAAATTTTCCAGGAAGCTCTGTGAAGCCTTCAGTGTTTGTTGGAAAGACTGACCTCCTTTCCACTTATGTTCCCTCTGCCTTCAATCACCTTGAAGAAGGAAAGTCCTTATTCAACTCTGTCTGGCCTCTCCATTTCCCTTTAGCACTTCTTCCTATTTTGGGGAAAGGGAATGGTGTCACTCAGGCCCTAGCATCTAGTTTCCAGGTTGGAGTCACATACTAGCCAGTTAAAATGTTTCAGAATAAAGGATGTATTTTTACATGTTAGCAGTGTGGAGTCTCATTCTTACTGAAGCCTTTAGTTGTATTATTTGTTTAACCAAACATTGTTTCTTTGTTGTTGTTGTTTGGCTGCTTTCGTCAGTTGATGTCATGGAGACATGGCTAGAAACTGGAGCTGGATTCATGGTGGTTAGCGAGTAGGGAAGAGAAACTTACTTTACGTAATGCTCACTAGGTGCCAATGAAGGCTGAATAAAATAGTCTGTGTGCACATAATCTTTGTTTTTATTTAATGCACCCCTGATACTAGTATGTCCACTTTACAGATGAGAAAAGTAAGGCTAAGTTAAAAGACGTGCCAAAGAGGTTAGGTTAAGACGTGGGAGGAATAACATTGCAACCTGGGTTTGTCTGGCCCTAACGGATCAATTCTATTACACTTCATTCCTCCAAATCCATTAAAGGTAGACCCTAAGAATGAAATCAAGGTCCCTCTCACAAAAATTGGTAGCTTTTAAGGTATTTTGGTTAGTGACTGCTGATATTAACACAAAGAGGTATATCTAGATCCGTAGATGCGCAGATAAGCGCTCTCCTCCAGTGTAAGGCTCTCCAAAAGGTGTTCTGATCCAAGATGGCTTCCACAAGCCCTTGTTAAAGATGGCGCCTTCTGCCTCAGTCTCTCACTTGAAGGAAGTGGGGCTCTCTTCCTCTTCTCCTGGAACTAAAAAGACCCTGTGCCGTAGCACACGTTTTCTTCCCGTTCCTGACGTCCTTCTCCAGTCACTCAGAGTCATTCTTCCGTGAGACAGCGAACCACTACTACGTCGGCACCTTTCAGTCCGCAACAAGATGTCGCGAGCGGAAGTGGGCGGTACAAACGCCAGTAGGCGGGGCGAGTGTGGGAGAACTTCCGCCCCTCACTAACATGGCAGTGGGCAGGCAGTGCGCATGAGCAGCTGCCGATGGAGAGACCCGGGTCCGGAGAGCTAATACACTGTCGGGGGAGATCGGCGACTGAAGCAACCGAGGCCAGTAAGTGTGGGGCCGGCCGGGGGTCTGGAGACTAGGGCGGGAGGGCTGGCAAGGTGGCCAGCCGTGGTTTTGTGGTCTAGGAGGGCTGAGAAGACGCCTTTGTTTTGAGGGAGGGGGCCGAACCAGGTTCTTTATCTCGGGCCCCCTTTGTGGGCCGAACGCACCCCTAAGCTCTCCCTGCGCGGCCCGTGACTGCTGGGCTGACGGGGTCCCAGTGTCCCTGCCCTCTGCTAGCCACCGCGTCCCCCGATTCCTGTCTTCTGCGACCCAGGGCCCCGTACCCCGCCTCCTGCGTTCCGAGCCACCGCGCCCCTTGCTCCTGCGACCCAGACCCTCGCGTCCCCCCGCCCCTGCCTTCACTGCGCGCGGCGAGCTGGCGGGTCCCTGAGCCTGGGACTGGGCTCGCGCGCAGGACTGGCGGGTGGCCTGAGAGGCGACGTCGCGTTCTGGGGGAGCTCCAGGCGCCCGGCTTCTTTCGGGGATTGTTTTTCCCCCCCTTTGTGTCCAGACTTAGCCAGTTCTCTCTCTGGGCCCTTCTGGCCTGAGCGTGCACACACAATGTCCTATCTTGGTGTCCGCATCACAGTGCCTGAAGCTCAGGAAATGCTTCCGGATGGCCAGCTAAGGCTGGAATAAGTCGCCTCACCCCGCTGCTGGGTGCCCTCCGAGGCGCAGCACCTGACAGCTGTGGGTGATCGAGGCGCCTTCCGCGCCGGGTGCTAGCTTCATTGCCACCCCCTGCAGCCGTGCTGCAAGGTCGGAGGAGCGCTCTCGCCTCAATTTTGCGGATTGGGCGGTAGGTGGTCCTGAAACTGTAGTCGTCTACTTCCCTTTGGGGACTGTGATCTTCTTGCGGCGCAACTTCCTCTGGATAGTTTCACTTTCAGTTCCCTTTTTTTTTGGCGCGGGGGTGGTGGTGGAAGTTAACACTTCACATAAAATTGGGCTTTACAAGCCTCGTTTTTCCGTGAGAGGAAAGGTTTGGGGGACCTATGGGTGGAGAAGTTACAAAAATCCTACTCCTTTGGCAAAGGGATTATTTTATTGTTTTGTGCTATAATGTTTCTTTCTGGAGGTACCTTTCTGCTCAGCCTTTTGTTTTTCTTGCTCTCGGGTTAGGTGTGGGGGTCGTAGGCCTATGGCAATGGATTTCTCCCTTATTGTCTTTTCTCTCAGAACACTGAGCCTGAAGATTTAACTTTTTTTTTTTTGTAAGAATTATTCCTTTATTGTAAGATTTTCTTATTTTTGCATAGAACTGGGTGTAGACCAGAGGTGCAGGGGTTGGGGGGTGTGGAGGATTCACCAGAAATAGAGTGGGGAGCAGGTGGATCCACTGAAATACACTGCTGGCCCTCCCTGGTGACGCATCTGGTTAAAGCACAGCACTGAGAAGCTAAAGCCACTTCTGCACAAGTTCAATTCCCGTCTGACCCGCCCGCTGCTCCCCTCAGCAGTGTACTTCGTAGATCTATCTGCCTGTTCTACTCCCCACTCTGTCTCTGGTGAAGCCTCTCACTGCCCCTGAGCCTCTGGCCTGTACCCCAGTTCTGTATGCACAAATTAATAAATCTTAAAAAAAAAAAAAAGAAAAGAAATACACTGCTGAGGGGAGCAGCCCAGGAGGCAAGAGAGGTCTGCTGCCCCATGTGGATTTAGCTCCCTGGCAGTGAGATGGAACTCAGGCCACTTGTGGCGGGGGAAGGCTATCTAGGTGCTAGCTAACCCCTAGGCCAACAGGGAGACCGGATTTTCTCTTTCTTGCTGAGGCTCAGATGCTTTGGAGTACTAATAGCAACATTTTAGCAACTGTGTTATTCTATAGGAAGGCTTGATAAATAAAATGTTAAGCCCTGGTGGCCCAGCCAGTTAAAGCACAGCACTAAGAAGCTAAGACAACTTCAGCATGAGTTCGATCCCCGCTCGGGAGGTGACCCCATGGCAAGGCAGACCTCTTCTGACCTGCCTACTGCTCTCCACAGCAGTGTACTTTGTCAGTCGGCTTGTTCTGCTCCCTGCTCTGTCTTTGATGAAACCTTTCACTACCCCTGCTCCTCTGGCCTGTACCCAAGTTCTGTATGTATAAATAAATAGATTTGTTTTTTAAAAAAAAACATGTGGATCACCTCCTGGGTGGGATCGAACTCATGCTGAAGTGGTCTTAGCTTCTTAGTGCTGTGCTTTAACCCGCTGAGCCATAAGGGAGGGCCCTTAAAAAATAAATAATAAATAAAATGTTAAACCTTGAAGAGAATGCATTTGAGTTTAGAATCGTAACAAATGACATAAAGCAGATACCCCCAAACAAGAGCCTTGTCAATGGTATGGGGTCCAAGGGCCAGCCCGTAGCATTGGGTTTCAAGTTTCCCCTTCCTAGATTAGACAACAGAAATTTCATGGTACACAGTATGTGGCTGGGAAGCTTTGTGCTCATGACACTGTATTTTTTTGATAATCGAGGCCCTTCCTAATCCCCTGTCCTAATAGATCATAATAGCTTTAAAGGTAATCCATCCAGAAATATTGTTTCAGTCTTCCAGTGTCATCCCGCTGATATAATGGGGGGTGGGGAGATAGAAATACTTTGAAAATTGCTTTTTTTAATCACTGGAGTCCAGTTGGTATGAAAGTGAAGTGGGTGGTCCCCTTCACTGACTGGGTTGTGTCATCACGGAGCCTTGGTTCTAGAAACAGGAGGCTGTTCAGTTTTCGTGACTCACTATAAACTCCCTAATTTCTTCCAGGACTTAGCACTCAGGCCTGTGGAGATCTGAAGACCTCCAAAGCAGGACCAGATCCTCGGATGTGCCCCCTTACAGAGAGATGAAGGGGTGAGTGAAGAACTAGGGTCTAGGATGTGAGGGGGTTCCTGGAAGAATTCACATGTCTCAGATCACTGGCTCTGGAGTCAGGTCCAGTTCCATCACTTACAAGCAGAGTGATTTTCCCACTTACAAAGTACAGGTAGTATTACCTATCTCTCAGTGCCCTTCATATTAAATTAGATGGTTCCTGCTTCGATTTCAGCTCATGGCCTACCTCCATAGTAAGTACTAGCCGCTGTCACTCTAACCTAACTTAGTGTGTGTGGGGAAGGCCGTTGAGTTTGGGGACCATATATTATGGACCAATGAGCTCTTAATTCATCCTTCTTCCCTTATTTTTCCTTTTGTCCCTTCACAAACAGGCAGCAGAAGACAGCCGAAACTGAAGAGGGGACAGTACAGATTCAGGAAGGTGAGCATAGAATTTGACCTGAGACTAAGAACCCCACCCCCCACCCCCACGTGTCCCCCAGGCTATCTTCTGTGCACCTTTCCCTTCTAAATGACTTGCAAGTGGATCCCAGGGAGACAGGCAGGAGTGCACAGCCTTTCCTTGGCTCTTGTAACTCAGGCGCAGTGGCAACTGGGGAGGACCCCACCAGTGTGGCGATTGCCAGCATCCAGTCCGCTGCCACCTTCCCTGATCCCAACGTCAAGTACGTCTTCAGAACTGAGAATGGGGGCCAGGTAAGGGAGGGGGCAAGGTGGCTACAGGTTTATCTGGGGTGGGGATTGAGGGAGGTGATGGAATTTGTTGTGGGGAGACCTGACTAGGCATATGTGATGTAGATGTGGACTGTTTGGGGGGAGGGTGTCGGGATACAAGCTTTGGGGTAGAGATGGGTAATGGGTTGGGGAGACCTATTCTAAAACTTCTGTTTGAAGAATCTTTGCATCTTTGACTTGTTCGGGCCCTACCTAAGATCATCTTTATGAGGGGCTGTGGGAACCCCCGAACTTATTCTCTTATTCTCTCTTCCCCTCCTCTCCCTTTCTTCCCCATCTAGGTGATGTACAGAGTGATCCAGGTGTCCGAGGGGCAGCTGGATGGCCAGACTGAGGGCACTGGTGCCATCAGTGGCTACCCCGCCACTCAGTCTATGACTCAGGTACAGCGGTGTGGGCTGGGGATGCGGCTCGAGAACTGAGTTATAAGATGAAAAACAGAACCAACAGATTGGAGGGTGGCTAGAGATGGGGAAGGATTTAGGGCTGCCTGTTCACGGGCACTAGGCTGTTCCTTTCTAAATATTTCTCTCTCCCTTCCTCAAGGAATAGAAGCTGCAGAGCATTTCTTGGAGTGGCATTTGACTGTCACTGAATTCTGTTCTCTTCTCCCCTCCCAGGCAGTGATCCAGGGTGCCTTCACCAGTGATGATGCAGTTGACACAGAGGGGACAGCTGCTGAGACACACTATACTTACTTCCCCAGCACTGCTGTGGGAGACGGGGCAGGGGGCACCACATCAGGGAGTACGGCGGCTGTGGTTACCACCCAGGGCTCAGAGGCATTGCTGGGGCAGGCGACCCCTCCCGGCACTGGTGAGACACCTCGTGAGGGTGTGGGATGTGCTCATGACTCCCTAACAAACTAAGACCTGGGCAGGCTGTGAAGCTGGGGCTGGTCCGGCAGGAGGGAGCCTGTCTTTGTAAAGGGTACCCCAGCCCTGGCCTTGAAGCTCGAGGAGATTCCTGGCCCCATGTCCTGATAGACCCTGCATCTTCACAGGTCAGTTCTTTGTGATGATGTCACCACAGGAAGTGTTGCAAGGAGGGAGCCAGCGTTCCATTGCCCCCAGGACCCATCCCTACTCCCCGTGAGTAACTACCCCAAATGGACTGCATCTTTGCTGAACCTTATGTGATTTTTTTTTCAAATAATATAATAATTTATTTTTATATCATTTTATGCATTTTTCCATCTCAGTTGTAATCCCCATGAGCTTCCCATCATCTTATGTGATTCTTTACCCCTTAGCTCCAGTCTTATTTTTGACCTTCCTAATTCTGACCATCCCAACTCTGTTGTCAGGAAATCAGAAGCTCCCAGGACGACGCGGGATGAGAAGCGCAGGGCTCAGCATAATGAAGGTGGGTAGGATGCAGGTGTGAAGCTAGCAACAGTCTGGTAGGACTGGGCACAGCTGTAATGTCTGGGGAGAGGTTAGGTAATTGTGCCTTGAGGCCTGTAGTGAACGCTCTCTGAGTCACCTTGTCCCCCTTTACCTCACAGTGGAGCGTCGCCGCCGAGACAAGATTAACAACTGGATTGTGCAGTTGTCCAAGATCATCCCAGATTGCTCCATGGAGAGCACCAAGTCTGGCCAGGTCATGGAAAGACACTGGTAGTGGGCAGGATGCCTGAATTCTGTCTCCTGGTATTGTTTCCAGACATGGTGGAGAGTGGGCACACTTGGCTTTCCTGTTCTCTCTCTGCAATCTTTGTATCCCTGGGTGCTATTGTACCGCTGCCCTCAGGGGAAAATGAAGTCCAAAGTGTGAGGGTGCTTTGGGAAAGAAATCCAGGGTCTGATGTCATGTGCTCATTTTGATGGGCTTTTCTTGCAGAGTAAAGGTGGGATTCTATCCAAAGCCTGTGATTACATCCAGGAGCTTCGGCAGAGCAACCACCGCTTGTCTGAGGAGCTGCAGGGATTTGACCAGCTACAGCTGGACAACGATGTGCTTCGCCAGCAGGTCAGAACTCTGCCCCCAGGATCATCCACCCCCCTTGACATGGAGCCACTAAGCCAGTGTGGGCCTCCCGACTTTGTTCCCATCTTTGCCCCTTATGGGAGATATCTGAGTAAATGAGGGGCTTGCAGTGCCAGCTTTCACGCCCACTCCCCTTACTGCCTTATTTCTGTGTCAGGTGGAAGATCTTAAAAACAAGAACCTGCTGCTGCGAGCTCAGCTGCGGCACCATGGAGTCGAGGTCGTCATCAAGAATGACAGCAACTAATTGGGGGTTCAGGGCTTTGGACCTCCAGACGTCTTGAGAACTGCAGAACCAAGGAGTGGCAGGCTAACCCATGCCCTTTTCCTTCACTGCCCACCTCTGGCTTGGGACTGGGGGTGTTCAGAAGGTGTGGCTTTGGACAGAGGCCCTGAGATACAGGGGCCTGCAGGGTCATGAACCAGGGACACGTGTGGACATGCAGGGACAGCCTCACCACGCAGCCCCTGGAGCCCTCTGTCTCTCTTGCACAGTGCATGTGCTGCCTCTGTGCTGGATGCTGGGCACAGCGGGGCCGGTCCTGTGCTTGCTAACAGAGCCAGCAGAGACTGCTGACAAGCTCTGCTCCGATTTGCCCCAGGACTCTGGCAATTCCACTGGTTCTTCTTGTCTCTGGAACTCAGATGGGCATCTGAGGATACTGGGGAATAGGCTTTAGAGAAACATGGGGATAGGATGCTTAGCAGTGGCTGCTTCCCAGAAAGAGGAAATTGGCCTGCACACAGCTAAGGCCTACGAGGAAATCTCACATAGTCTCTGGAACCCGGGAGAACAGGCCCACTCTGGGCCTTCCACCTGTGGGGAGGTTTTTTTTTCTTTTTCTTTCTTTCTTTCTTTTTTTTTTTTTTAAGATAAAATGTTCAGAGCCACAGTTGTTTCTTGGTTTTCCTCCTTTTGTGGGCCCCATGACACAAGGGAGGAAGCACATTGCTCTTTGACCAGTAAGGGCTGGGCCAGGCTGAGGTGCTGCCCCTGCAGTATCTGTAAGTCCTAGCACTGTACCTGAACGATTCACTGTGCCCTAGCTCCTGGGCGGACCGCGAGAAGCCGCCCAAGCCCTCCAGCGCTAGGATTTCAGTGGCCGGCTAAGTCGGCACGTGTGCAGGTGCTGCGGGGGCGGGGCGGGGCGGGATGCTGTCCCTGTGTTTCCGGTTCCGGTCGCGCAGGGAGATGCTGCGGGTGCTCAACGGGCTGGGCTGGGTCACTCTCCAGCGACTCGGAGTTGCAGTGCGCACCATGGCTGGAGGTACCTGCGGGGGATGGCTTGGGCGCCCCCTGCCCTGCGTGTACCCCTGGAGGAACCTCCGCGTAGATGGCGCAAGGGGGGGAGAACTGAGGGCTCCTAGTGTCCTGCATGGGCTTAGCGTGGGGCGCAGGGGGGCAGAGCAGAGGGCTCTTCCAGAACTGCCTGTACTCCCGGTGGAGGTGCACGGGTCGGATGGACTGGGGCTTGGCCTGGAGGTCCTAACGCACATACCCCCTGGCGGGTGCTGCACATAAGGGGGAGACGTCGCTCACTGCTAACGTGCCCCCACCTCAGTGCCCACTGTTTCGCTCCCCGAATTGCGTTCGCTCCTGGCCTCGGGCCAGGCCCGGCTCATCGATGTGAGGACTCGGGAGGAGGCTGCTGCGGGGACCATCCCCAGCGCGCTCAACATTCCGGGTATGGGCTGGACTGGGGCACCGGGTGAAGTTGATGGGTCTGGAGGGTCTTAGCCAATGGGACTTCATGTAGGGTGTTGCGGGGGTGGGGGTGGGGTGGCGTGGCAGTCCTGCAATCTCTGTACTACCTCTGAGTTTTCTCGCACTGCTGATTGCTGACAGGAGGCGGATCTTGGCCTTAGAACTGGCCCTTCCTGTTTGAGGGGATAACAGGCTGGGAGGACCCCCCCATCCTCCCCCACCCCCCTTACCAGCTCTCTGCTCTGAGGCTGGATGCCAGAGTCTCCTTCCTCACAACTCTTGGGAAGTGGATCCCATCAGATCAAAGGTTGTTTGACTGATTTCCCTTGGGGACAGCAGGATGGTCTTGAGCTTGGAGGGTGTTGGCCATTGGGTGTTGTTTTCGGGGCCCCTTAAGACTTGTTCGACCTTCAGGCGTCCTTCCAGACCCAATCTCTGAACCTGAGAGCGCCACCCCTACCCTCTTGACTCCCCCTCCAGTGTCTGAGCTGGAAAGTGCCCTGCAGATGGAGCCAGCTGCTTTCCAGGCTTTGTATGCTGCTGAGAAACCAAGGCTGGAAGAGGAGAATCTCATTTTCTTCTGTCAGATTGGCAAGCGGGGCTTCCTTGCCACGCAGCTGGCCCAGGGCCTTGGATATGCAGGGTATGGGGAAAGGAGATTTGCTAACTGGGGAGGGATTGGGGGCCCCAGGTCTTCCTTCCCTCACCCTCTTTGTCTCCACAGGGCTCGCAACTATGCAGGAGCCTACAGAGAATGGTTGCAGAAAGAAGGGTAGCTGATGCCTTCCTGGTGGCACAGCCACTGGAGCCTGAATTCTGTCCCCAGCCAGGGAGCTGACCCATGTGGCTCAGGAGGCCTCTCCTGTCTCACCTGCTGCTCTCCTCAGTGTATTTCAGTACATCTGCCTGTTCTGCTCCCTACTCTGTCTTTGGTGAATCCTCTCACCCCCCACACCTCTAGTCTACACCCCAGTTCTTGTGTGCATAAATAAATAAATTCTTCAAAAAGAAAAATGGTTAGCTGGAAGGTGGTGTCCTGATCTTGCTCCCCCCTTCTCTGGGTGAGGAACGGACTGATTTGTTGGGTTGGGCATCTCTTTACAGTGCTGTGTGCATAAAAGCACCAAATAAATAGTTTTTGACCAAAGTATTAGGAGTAGGGCCGCCTTGGTGGAAGCCTGAAGCCCAGTTCTTATATGCATAAATAAATGAATCTTTATTTTAAAAAGATTGGTATTGGAAACACTGAATTTGTCAGGTAAACTGAAAACAGTTTCTAATCTTTATCTATACCTCTATTCAGTCCTGGATTCTTTCTCCTAGAATAATTGTTTTCAGCCTAGGATGCACCTCAGAATAACTGTTAGCTTAACAAAACAAATTAAGAAGATCTTAGCCACTACCCCAGATTAGGAAGCAGGGTGAAGATGAGATCTGGGGTAGTGGTTTTATAAGTGATTCTGATGGTCAGGAGCCAGGAACTCTGCTCTAGGCCAGTGACCTCAAACCTCCTAGCCTTACTGCCAAGACCACTTTACATGGTTTCTATTGTATTCTATATTCTACCAAAAATGGCAGAATATTTGCAATGGAGACTATGTCCTTTAAAGTTCTGCTATCTGGTCCTTTATTGGAAAGATTGCTATTGTGCTCTAGACCTTCAAATTTCCAGCCCCCAGCCTTGATTCCCTCAGGCTCTGTCCCTGGTTGAGAATCAAAGGAAGGTACCAGACTCCGTGAAGGAATGTCCAAGGATGCCACCTTCAGCCCATAGGTGTATCAGGCCAGGATCACAGCTGCGAAGAGTCCCTCCTTCAGGGTCCTAATTTTTAGCAACACTGCTCTCTGATCCCATACTAGCTAAAGCAAAATGTCATTGTAAAAAAATGAAAAAGCGGGCCTGGAGCAACAGGTAAGGACACAGCCACTTCAGTGCGAACTCAATCCCCAGCCCCGGAGGTGATCCACATGGCACGGCAGACCTCTCCTGACCCACCCACTGCTCCCCTCAGCAGTGTACTCCATCAATCTGCCTGTTCTGCTCCCAGCTCTGAGTCTGGTGAATCTTCTCACCACCCCTGCACCTCTGGCTTTGTTATGTATGCATAAATAAATCTTGAAAGAAAAAGCATGTGCTTTCCCAAGGAAAATTCAACAGAAGGTGTATAATTCCTCTCAAGTCACAGTGGGCTGCTTGTCTTTCCAGGCCTTTTAAGTATTTTAACAACAGAGTTTTGGCTTTTATTTGATTTTTAAACATGGTATTCTTTTCTTTGTGGGAGTGAAGTTTATAGGAGATGGACCAAATTTCCTGCTTTTTCAAATATCTAAGGAAATTCCCACAGATAGTTCATGCATCTCTGGCCTTTGCCCCACCTCCTTTTCCTCTTCCTTTCTGTCTTCTGATGATACCCAGCCTTCCTACATAGTTTAGATCAGTCTAGGCAACTCTATAATGTTTGCATTTGTCTAACCCCACCTTCTCTGTAACAGCTAGCCGACTCTTTCCTGGGATGACCAGAGTACATTTCTGTCTGGGTTTACTTGAACAGTGTAGATCTAGAGATGACAGCTGATATACATGAGTCAGTTCCTGGTCTCCCTGTGGTGTAAGGGGTTAAGTCTCAGCACTATGAAGCTAACAGAAGCCACTGCAGCCTGAGTTCTCCCCAGCCAGGGAGGTGACCCACATGGCACAGCAGACCTCTCCTGTCTCACCCGCTGTTTCAGTAGATTTGCCTGTTCTGCTCCCCACTCTGTCTCTGGTGAATCCTCTCCCCCCTCTCACCCACACCTCTGGTGTGCACCCCAGCTCTTGTATACATAAATAAATATTTTAAAAATCTGTTCCAGGGTCTGGTAAATGGGAGGTGTCAGTGACCCTTTACCCAAATCCCTCTGGTTCTCAGACTGAATGGGAAATTTGTTATTGGTCTTATTTTCATCTTTGTTTAAGTCGCTCACCCATTCTAGTAAAATTGTTTGCCCTCTTCAAGTATTATAATTTCATGTTAGCATGTAGAGATACACTTTACAATGAAATGCACAGTTCTGAAGTGTTAGGTTTGAGTTTGGACAATTGTATGACTACTGGTTACAACCATCTATACAAGATACATTATACTGAAATCCCCGATATTTCCCTTGTCCCCTCCATCAATTCTATGCTGACCCCCTTTCTAGGCAACCATAATCCAGTTTTCTACCTTCCTTTCTGGCCTGCCATCCTACAGTTTGCTGCCTTCAGTTTTGCTGAATGGGGTTAGTAGAAGATTCTGGAAGAAAACTGAGTTGGCTCACTCTATGACCATGCCCTCTGGCTTATCACTGTTAAGAGAATATTCTTGTTTTTCCTTCATTAGCTGTTTTGTTCCTAATCTGGAAAGATTGTCCCAAAGTGTTATCTGCCCTCTAACATTCTCCTTCCCTTTTCTCATAGCTAACTTTTTCAGCAGGTGAAATTGAGAAGCTGGAGTTGACTGTTCTGGTCCTTTCCTTTTCATTCTACATTTGTTCCTTCTCACAGTACTTGTGTTACAGGGCACCTCAGTGTGAACTGGGCCGCCTGTCTGTGGGGCCTCACCTGCGCACTTAAAATTCAGTTGTACTACAGACACACAAAAGGGTCAATAATGGGTTTATTTAAAAAGGGAAAAAGAAAAGGAAACAAGGGAGGGAAAGAGAGAGGGATACAAAGTAACTGGAATATCTTACCAGCTGACTTGGAGTTCTGGTAACAAAATAACTGAAAGCCCCAAGTCTGGAGCATGGGGTCCAGAGAGCTGCTTCCCAAGGTCCAGGGAGCTGTTAACCCATTATCGAACTGAGAGAACACCGTAGCAGATGGTGCCCTGTTTATCCCCCAAAGTCCCAGAATGCTGCTTAGCTTCACCCTTGGGTCCTAGAAGTTCTCTACCTGGTACTGCTGGGAGTTGTAGTTTCCAGTCACTGGAGTAGGGGGTAGGGTCTGGAAAGCTGGAGTAGGGGTGGAGTCCACAAAACCCTGCAGAGTTCCTTTAGGACCCTTTAGGACATCCTTCCCCTCAACACTTGTATCTTTTTTCTTTTTAAAGATTTATTTATTTATGCATACAAGAGCTGGGGTATAGGTCAGAGATGGAGGGGTGAGAGTGGGGAGCCGAACAGGCAGATATACTGAAATACACTGCTGAGGGGAGCAGCGGGTGAAACAGGAGAGGTCTGCTCGCCATGTGGGTCACCTTCCTGGCTGGGGATGGAACTTGTGCTGCAGTGGCTGCAGTTAGCTTCATAGTGCTGCACTTTAACCCCTTGTGCCACCAGGGAAGGCCTCTCACAGTATTTTTATCTACCCAGGTTTGTATTGACCAATATCTGTGTCATCATGGCTGCTACACTATTGGTTGTGAGCTCCTCCAAGGCAGGAGTTGACCTAGCCCTTCTCCAGTGCCTGGAATCAGAGTTCTCATAGGTATTTGTTGAGCCTCACTCACCTCCACCTTTCAGAATATTCTGATTTGAGCCTCTAAAACCTGAGTAATCTTGAAATAACATTTTAATCTTATCAATCAGAGATGATAATTTACAATAGGTCCTTGTTGCCTAGTGGCTCAAGCACAAAGAACCTTCTTTCCTTTTGAGCACTCTGTAGTCCCTGTTGGGCCTTTCCACACTCTCTGCCTTTCCACATTTACTTTTTTTTTTTAAAGATTTATTTATTCATACAGAACTGGGGTACACGCCAGAGATGCGGAGGGTGAGAGGATTCACCAGAGACAGAGTGGGGAGCAGAACAGGCAGATCAACGAAGTGCACTGCTAAGGGGAGCAGCGGGCCAGTCAGGAGAGGTCTGCCACGCCATGTGGTCACCTCCGGGGCAGGCGGGGATCGAATTCATGCGGAAGTGGCTTTAGCTTCTTAGTGCTGTGCTTTAACCCGCTGAGCCACCAGGGAGGGCCCACACTTACCTTTTAATGCCTGCTCCCAGCTGGCTTTGTTAGCCTCCTAAATGCACCCACCTCCCACCTCATCCTGGCCTTTACTTGCCATTTCCCCTGTTTGGGGAACTTCCAGTCTCTTTTACCACTCTGAATTTCATAAGAACTAGGAGAGTGTTTCTGGCAGAACACTTGTCCTCATCTAGAGGGCTTTTAAATTGAAGAAGAGAGAAGAATAACCAGATAAAATGACTTAGTTGAATTCCAAGAAGGACACACAGAGCAGTGGGAAAGGTGCACACCTCTCCTGGAGCACATGCCATGCTTGGGTCTTCCCTGTCTGACTTCGCACTTTAAGGGGGAGGGTCTCTCTATTTCATTGCTGTATAGCAAACAATTGCTGGCATGTAGGAGGCACTTGGCTGATATGTTCTTATTAAGGTATTTAGTAATGCTGAGAGGAAAAAATGCTACAGGAGAAAGTGCAGAACAGTATGTATGGTAGCATGTTGTTAAAGAGAAAAATCAAAAGCTAAAAATCTGTTCTGAGGTTCTAACTGTACTACCTGGGGGTCACAGCTCTTTATCTGGGCAAATCTCTCTCTTTAGATTGTTGTGTTTAAAGGGATAAGGGGGAGGATTGGGAGGGGGTTAAGTCTCAGCTCTATCACCACTAAGGCCTGAGTTCTATCCCCAGCCAGGGAGCTGACCCATATGGCGCAGCAGACCTCTCCTGTCTTACCTGCTGCCCCCCTCAGCAGTGTATTTCAGTCAACCTGCCGGTTCTGCTCCCCACTCTGTCTCTGGTGAATTTTCTTAACCACCACATCTCTTGATTACACCCCAAGTTACGCAAAATAAATAAATAAGTCCTCCCTGTTGGCATAATGGGTTAGCTGCACCACTGCAGCACGAGTTCATTCCCAGCTGGGGTGGAGACCCAATTGGCACAGCAGACCTCTCCTGCATCGCCCACTGTTCCCCTCAGCAGTGTATTTCAATAGATGTGTCCTGCCCCCCACTCTGTCTCTGGTGAAACCTCCCCCCCACCTTCCCCAAATCTCTGGCCTGCACCCCAACTCTTTTGTTTTAAAAATAATATAATAGTTTATTTTTACATCATTTTGTGCATTTTTTCATCTCAGTTGTAATCTCTGTGGGCTTCTGATCACCAAATCACCCTGTGCCATCACCATAGTCCAGTGCGTTTCCCTCCCCCCACTGTTTTTGATCCCATTCCCCATTCTACCCCCATAAAATACCTCTGCTATATAGCTGTTCATCATTATTATTATTATTATTTTCTCACCTGGTCTGTTATACTCCTGCTATGAGCGAAACCACTCGGTATTTTTCCTTTTCTTTCTGCCTTATTTCACTAAGCATGATCTTCTCCAGCTCCATCCATGTTGCTGCAAAAAACATGTGTTTATTTTTTTCTAGTTGCTGAGTAATATTCCATTGTGTATATGTACCACATCTCTTAATCCAGTGATCTACTTTTGGGCATTTGGGCTGCTTTCTTGTCTTTCCAATTGTAAATAAGGCAGCAATAAACATGGGGGATACACCCCAACACTTTGTATGCATATATATGTAAATCTTTTTTAAAAACATAGGCGTAATAGATATAAAGTACTTGCCATATTATAGGATAGGACTTTAGAGGTGCATATTATATGAACACCAAATATAAAAGGGTAAATAAAGGCACTGAATAATAAACAAGAAGGAAAAAACAGCGCAGATACTGCAGGTGGGTATAAAGGAAATGTTAACTGGCAGTGGAAACATATGTCATATTACAAAGTATTTAATAGGGGCAGATGTAAGTGCACATCTTTAATTTTTACAAAGTGAACACACTAATGACCCTGTGATTAGAAAACACACATTGCATGATTTGAATCATTAAACTCAGTGAGACTTGTTTTATGACCAAGTACATGGTCAATTTTTTATAAATATCCCATCAATACTTATAAAGGGTATATTCTACAGTATCTGGGCACAGTTTTTCTTGTTTATTTTGTTCAGATCTATAGCTCTACTGGTTTTATTTTTGGTCTGCTTGTTCTGTCAGCTACTTTCTGAGGTGTATTTGAATTGTACACTATGATTGGTATTTGATTTGTCAATTTGGATATGATTTGTCAATTTCTTGTAGTTATGTCATTTTTACTTTTCATATTTTGAGAACTTACTAGCTGTGTAAACTTTTAAAGTCATTATTGTTGTTTCCTTCTGACCAGATCCCTTACTCATTAAGTACCTCTTTATCTCTGCTGTTGTTTCCTCCTTGAAAGTCTGTTTTGTCTATTAATACAACCATACCGGCTACATTTTGGTTATTTTTTGCATGGGAGTAATAGACTCTCCTGGAATTCATATTAACCAAAGAAGCAAGCAGTAAGCACCGTTAGATGCAAGAAATATGCTATAGAAAAGCATAATTTTAAAATTAAGAGAAAATATACACCTTGTGGTGAGAGACTAAAGAGTATGAATCTAAAACGTTGAGATCTCAGAAACCAGTGGGAAACCCTCCCAGTTCTCTATTTGTAGAGTTTCCATTTCTTTCTTTTTTGTTTTTTTTTAAGATTTATTTACTTATGCATACAGAGCTAGGGTACAGGCCAGAGGTGCAGGGGTGGTGAGAGGATTCACCAGAGACAGAGTGGGGAGCAGAACAGGCCAACTGATGAAGTACACTGCTGAGGGGAGCAGTGGGTGGGTCAGGAGAGGTCTGCCACGCCATGTGGTCACCTCCAGGGCAGGCAAGGATGAAACTCATGCTGAAGTAGCTTTAGCTTCTGAATGCTGTGCTTTAACCCGCTGCGCCACCAGGGAGGGCTGAGTTTCCATTTCTAATTGAAGTTGTTCTGGAGATGTTGGGTTTTAACAGTGGGATCCTTGGATTAATTCTGGGGAAAATTCCACCAGAGGTCCCTTTTCAGTGATACTGGAGAGTTTCTCCACAAGACAGAGACATTAGTTGTTTCCAAAAGGGCAGGTTTATTATAAAAGGGAAAAAAGAATAAAGAACACTTGCAGGGACTCCCTGATGGTGCAGGGGTTAAGTCTCAGTGCTATCAAACTATAGCCAGCCACTGTGATATGAGTCTCATCCCTGGCCAGGGAGCTGACCCACATGGCACAGCAGACCTTTCTGACCCCAGCCAACTGCTCCCCTCAGCAGTGTTATTCAGTTGATCTGCCTGTTCTGCTCCCCACTCTGTCTCTGGTGAATCCTTTCACCACCCCTGTCCCCACACTTCTGGCCTATACACCAGTTCTGGTATGCATAAATAAATAAATAAATGAAGTACACCTGCATAGACAAGCAAGTAGAGAATGTTGCCCCCTAAATGGGCAGATTTGCTAAAAGAGAGGCCTGCATAGTTGCAGGCAGCCTTGAGAGGAAAGGTCAGAGGGAGGTCAGTAAATACCTGGTGCCAGCATGGTCACCGGTCATGGGCAGGCAGGAAGGATGCTGCCCTGCAGAGGGAGAGCTGGTGGTGTGGTGCCCGGGCACCTATATTGGCACAGGGAAAAGGTTGGTGAAAAGAAGCACCTGCAATAGTTACGGGTGGTCAGAGGACGGCTGTTCCTTGCCAGTGCGGAGACTGCCCTGATACAGGCCTTTTCTCTTTGGGAGGGGCTCATTCCTTTGTGGGGTGGTTTGTCTGGTTGATCTTTTTTGACCTGCTCCATTTCTGACCTGGGCTGTCCTAGGCAACCTGGTGGTCCCCCGCTCCCGGGATGTCATCATATTGATGCCGAACTTAGTGCGGACCCCCGATGGGCATACCGCACTACAGCCCAGAACTCCTGGGCTCAAGCGATTCTCCAGCCTCAGCTTCCCGAGTAGCTGGGACTACAGCCACATGCCACCACGCCCGGTTGGTTGATCCTTTTTAAAGATTTATTTTATTTATGCATACAAGAACTGGGGTGTAGGCCAGAGGTGCAGGGAATGAAAGGGTTCAGCAAAGACAGAATGGGGAGCAGAACAGGAAGGTTTACTGAAACACATTGCTGAGGGGAAGCAAGTAGCAAAACAGGAGATGTCTGCTGTGGCCATGTGGGTCAGCTCCCAGGCCAGGGATCAGACTCCCTGCTGACAGCTTCATAGTTTTGGGACTTAACATCTTGAACCACTGGGGAGGCCCTGTTTTGGTTGGTTTTGACTAACTACCTAGAATTTGAAAAGGATCAGATTCTACACTGGCCCTCAGTCTCCATATCCTCACCATATCCTGTTGTCTACAGCCCATGACACCTAACAGCAGTCTAACACATGCTTGGGTCTGCAACCCTGCAACCGACACTTAAGGATTTCTATGTTCTATAGCTGATTTAATCACTATGCTAATCACTTTTACCCCCACTTTCAGCTCTTAGCTTTGTGTGAGCCAGGTTTCTGGTCTTATGGTGCCTTCTTTCCAATGTTTCTATTTTTCTCCATTATAATCATACCCCTCAAACTTTCAAGTCCTCTCATTAATTGACTATCAAAATTCCCTTAATCCCTGTGACTTTATGTCCCTCTGAATCCAGTATAGCTCCCATGCATGGGTCCGGTCATCATTTTCATCACTTCTTTGCATAGGTAGGAATAAACTTTCCAAGAAAGTTTAAAACCTAAATTAAGAAAAGTAAAACACAATAAAATACCTTTAAAGAAGACTGGCAGAAATAAAAGGCTTTAAAACAATTCTTGGATAGGAAGACTACATGTCATAAATATGTCGACAACAGCCAGAAAAGCTAGAAAGAACATCGAAGAGGGGGATTTAAGTCTATGGATATCAAAATATAGGATTAATCAGGGTCTCCATGGTGGCACAGGGGTTTAAATCTCAGCACTATGAAACTGTCCATGGCCACTGCAGAACAAGTTCGATCCCTGGCCAGGGAGCTGACCCACATGGTGCAGCAGACCTCTCCTGTCTCATCCACTGCTCCCCTCATCAGTGTATTTCAGTAGAGCTGCCTGTTCTATTCCCCACTGTCTCTGGTGAAACCTCTTACCCTCCCCCCCAACCATACCTCTGGCCTACACCCCAACTCCTGTATGAATAAATAAACCTTTAAAAAAGAACTTTAAAAATCACTACTTTGCAAATCTTTTTACATTCCTCCTGCTTTCTCCATCCACTTGTTTATGAAAATCTCAGCCACCATCAAACCCAGCTAACCATTTACTCTTTCTTTCCTGCAGTCAAACATCAAGAATTAAAACTATAACAATTTGATTGATGGTTCTTTAAATTATGTCCAAAATATCTGGTAGGCAATTACCACTCATCAGTCCTAGTAGTCTTCTCTAGTATGTTCAGTTTCTGTCATTATTTTGTCCCACTTTTTAGGCCTCCTAAATTCTCTTTTCCTCTGCTCTTAGCTACTGGCTTTGTCTCATAATCTACTGAGGATAGGGAAATCAGACTAATTTGCATCATCCCACTAACAGTTGTACCCAGTACACTGTAAACTTTTGTGATAATGGATGTTTGTTTATGCTCCCTTTTAATTTCTAAGTTCCTCAATTGATGTCGTCTCCTCAGCCTACTCCTTACAGATTGGACCCAGCCCTCTGATCCACTGAAATACTTTCAAGGTCACCCATGCACAACACACGGATTAGTCATTAGAAGTAGGTGGCCCTGGGAAGGGAATGAACCTTTGAGCTTGGTGCTTCTCTTCCGTGGAGGCAATTCCCAAAGAGGTCCACACTGGGGGAATAAAGTCCTCCCTGCCAGAAGGGAGTCTAATAGCTCATCATCACAGCAGCTACTAATATATATTTCATGTGTACAAAACTTTACATTCCAAAAAGGGTGAAAAAATTTTAAAAATCAGGATTAAGGGAAAATTGCAGAGCATGGTCAGATGAATTCAGGAATACACATCAATTTTTGGACTCAGATTGCAAATTTGGAGTTGGTCTTCCTAGAAACCAAAGCAAAATGACTAGCCAGATTGGGTCATTAAAATTCAAGGTTCCCACAGGATAAGAACATGACAAAAGCATGGGATCTATCCTAGGAGCATCTGGCAATGTAAACACCCAGAGGAATATTAGTGTTTTTTTTTTTTTAATTTATTTATGCATACAAGAACTGGAGTACAGGCCAGAGCTACAGGGGGTAAAAGGATTCACCAGAGACAGAGTGGGGAGCAGAACAGACAGACTGACTGAAATACACTGCTGAGGAGCACCAGGCAATACATGAGAGGTCTGCCCCACCATGTGGGTTAACTCCATGGCCAGGGATTGAACTCTTGCTGCAGTGGCTGTGGATAGGGCTCACAGTGCTGTGCTTTAACCTACTGAGCCACCAGGGAGGGCCCTATTAGTGTTTTATGCCAGTTTGGAACGAGGTCATTTCCGGATTCTGTTTTCAATTCCATCCTTACTCAACATTTTTATTGCCTTTAGGATTAGATAATAAAAAACATGTTTTAAAACATTCACATAACACACATTTCAGGTGCAACTGTTAATATATTGAATGATAGAATCCAGTTTTATGTTTCATATTTTAGAATTTTCTTCTTTGCAGACAAATTCATCATTCTAGTTTACAAATGCTCTTTTTAAAAAAAATATTTATTTTGTAATTTATGCATACAAGAACTGAGGTGTAGGCCAGAGATGTGGAGGTTGAGAGGGGACAGAGTGGGGAGCAGAACAGGTGGATCTATTGAAATACACTGCTGAGGGGAGCAGCGGGCGGGACAGGAGAGGTCTGCTTTGCCATGTGGATTAGCTCCTGGCCAGGATCTAACTCATGCCACAGTGGCTGGTGATAGCTTGATAGCACTAAAACTTAATCCCTGTGCCACTGGGGGGGGGGCAGTTAACTTTACTTATATCTATTTCTCTAAACAAATTTGCCTCTTTTCACTTGTATCTGAGGTCAGTGAGGTTTTTGCTGGGGCTAGTGTGCTGGTCTAGTGGCCGGGACTCAGCGCTGCCACCACAGCCTGGGATCCGTTCCTGGCCGGGAGACTAGACCTGAAAACCTGAAATTACAGTATCAATAGTACATGCATTATGTTATTTAATCCTTATTTTGCCACAAGGTAAGTGATATTACTACTATCATAACTACCTTCTGGATGCAGAAAGTTTTAGAGAGACATGAACTTACTAAAGACAGAAAAAAATTGGGGAAATGGTTTTGAACGAACTGAGATCTGTAGAAAGATGATTTCTCTAGCGCCTGGTTTAGTTCTTGGTACAACAGCCAACAAAGAATTATCCAAAGGAGACTCATTGGGAATGGAGCCGTGGGCTTATGAAATGCTGCCCTATGAAGACTATTTGAAGGATATAAAGATGTTTAGCTTGGAGAAGACTTAGAAAATACATCTAAAGTATCTTAAAATACTTGAAGGAATGCCAGCCGTTTGCAAAGAGTAACAAGGCATTTTGTGCTAGAAGTTAAAAGGAACTTTTATTAAAAGGAATTTTAACAGTTAAGAATTGTAAGGGGGAAAAAAAAAGAATTGTAAGGGGGCGCCCCCCTGGTGGTGCAAAGGGTTAAAGCACACTATGAAGCTATCCACAGCCACTGCAGCATGAGTTCCATCTCCTGCCAGGGAGGTGCCCCAGACCTCTCCTGTCTCGCCTATTGCTCTCTTAAGCAGTGTATTTCAGTCAACGTGTGTGTTCTACTCCCTACTCTGTCTCTGCTGAATCCTCTCACCCACACACCTCTGATCTATACCCCAGTTCTTATATGCATAAATAAATCTTTACAAAAATATGCAAAAAAAGAGAGAATTGTGCAAAAAGGGGAATAGTCTGCCTTTAGAATTTTTAGAAGCATTTAAGCAAAGGATCTACACATTCTCTATAGCTGTATGGACCTTCCTGTGAAGTGTAAGAGGCAGACCCAAATGACCTCCGTGATGATCCTTCTATTTCAGGGTCTTAGAGTTCCTTAAAATTCTTCCTAAAGCTGTACAAAATTATGTAAAAATAAACTGCTATAAAAAATAAAAAATAAATAAAATAAATAAAAAATAGAAAGCATTAAAAAAAATTCTTCCTAAAGCTCCCTATTTTTAAAGTTTCCCTTGACAATCACAGCCCACAGGCTTAGTTCCCGCCGTTGCTCTCTACTCTGCTACATAACTTGGCATATACTTCTCTCTTCAACACTTTAAATTCCTTTGAGGGTAAAGAGCAGAGCTTTGCACAGCAGTATAGTATAGTGATACTAAAGTAATATGAAGTTTCTTACTGGTTAGATATTGTCTTGTTTCCTGTATTAGTCTTGGAAGCAGACTGTAAACCATATGAAACCAGGGATTATTGTTTATGTTTATTTATATTCCCCTGCAACTCCCATAAGGTGGGATAAACTTTGAGAAACTTTGCTTTAAGTTGGGTGAAACCAGATGTGGACATTTGACCCAAGAGCAACGACAAAGGAATAAGCACAAAGTTGAAAGTAGTAAGTCAAAGAATACCTTGGTTTTGGGGAAAAAAGTAGAATTTTTACTTTTAATAAGTTAATGTTCAGAAAATTTTTCCTACAAGCAACCTTAAGTCAGTTAAAATTAAATCACTGGAAAACAGACACTAGAAACAGTAGAGCATGTGTTTCAGTTAAACACTGATGTAACAGAAACAATGTTGTAAACCAGTGTTACTTCAATAAAAAATAATGTAATAACATAAATGTTGACAGAAGATTGACTGTAGATACAGTCGAAAGAAACCGGGCTTAGTCACCACGCAACTATCACAGTGAGAAGGTAGTATTGATAATTCTGAAAGGTAGGCTTGGAGGACAGAACAAACATTTGTTCAGAACACCCAGTCAGTGATATTTACAGAGTATCGGTCGTCACGGTTTCTATGATATGGGTGTGTTTGGTAGACGCATGTTTACAGTTCTTGAGATAATGAAATTCTGCTTTGCCCACTTGAGGTGAATTCTTTCTTCTCCCTTTGAGTTCCTTCTTTCCTTTTCCTTCTGTCTGGGCAACCCAACTACAAGCCCGTGAATGCTGCGGGGCTGACAAAGGAACACGGCTCAGAGCGTTTTCCCCGCCCTCTGCCTTTCCACATAGTGTGCGCTTTTCACTTATCAAAGGTCGGACCAAGGTTTCTGTGGTCCCCAACAATTTACACTCCAACATCAAAGCTAGGCACGCCAGACTTCCCCAGCTCCTGCTGTGAAGTCTTCCACGCTTCTCCAGCCCAGTTCAGAGCTCCGCCAGTCGGAATCCTCAGTGCAGGAACACCGCCCAACCCAGCGTCCTCACCTGCCGAAGGTGCGCGGTCACCTCCTGACCGACAGTCCCCTGAGCCAATCAGACTCGGCTAGGGCTAGGAGGGCGCCCATTTGTCACCATAAGGAGTCGCGGGTCGCGTCGCACCTGGCAGCGGTGAGTCACTCGGCGGAGCGGCGTATCCCTCCACCAATCGGGTCGCACAGGGGAGGGGCTCCGACCTATGGGGCGAGAGGGCGGGGCTGGGCGGGCCCCACCTGGCGGTGGAGCTCAGATCGGGCGCTACTTTGGGCGAAGCGCGTGTGTCCCGGGCTCCGAGGCGCTTTTCTTCGTGGTGCTGATCGCTATGGGGTCTGAGACGAGAGCAGGGAGGACGCCGTGGCTGCTCTTCACGTTGGTGATCCTGCGTAAGTTACCCGAGTTCGGCAGAAGTCGGTGGGTCGGTCATTAGGTGGAAGAGAGTGCTCCCCACGCCCTTTCCCGCGGGAGGGGAGGAGTTCCGAAACCTGCCGGCTTTCTTCGGGTCTCTTTTAAACCTGGCCGGGGTCCTCTTCGGCCGACTCCCTTTCTGCCAGGGCTGGGGGTGGCTCCCCTCCCCCACACCGATGAACTGTGACCGCATTCCGTACACCCACCCCGAGGGAGACACCCCCTCCGCACACTCCCCTCAAATAACGGGGAGGGCTGGGGGCACGTGCTTCCACCCAGCGATCCCCTTCCACACGCACCTGGGGAGGGCCACCCTGCACTCGCTCATGCAACAACCCCGGAAAAGCCGGGACCCTCTCACACCACGATTCCCTTGGCCCCTGACTGTCCTGTTCCCGAAGGGTTTAAAGAGAAAACCTAATGGAGGTGGTTGGGCGGAAGTCTCATTTCCTGGCTGTTGTTGAGCTGTCTCTTTAGCCCTTCTAGATCTTTGGGTGGTGGTTGCTTTGGGGCAAGTCGGTGCAAAGTTTGAAGAGGAAATCTGAAGTGGCTTAGAGCACATCATTCAAAGTTTCTCTGGGAGAACTATCCCAAGAGTCCATAACAAATGTTGTTGACTGTGCGGCCATTCCCCAGGGCTGACCAGGCTGTTGGTTGGCTGGATCCTCCTCAGAGTCCTAACTCTGCCCTCCCCCTGGCAGCCTAGAGTTTTTGTTTCCTTTGTAAACTCCCTTTCCTGTGGAACAATGAGGCTCACTTGCTGGGGCTTGCCGCTGTCTATGGATATGTTTGTGCCTTAGTCAACCTGTGTCAGCACCTCTAAGTGTGTCTGTCTGATCCCTGAATGTCTGTGTGCGTGCTTGTGTGGATAACTGTCAGTGTTCTGTAGGAGTCTGTTTTCTATTTGAGGTTCATGTTTTAAGACGTGTAAAAGAAATGAATGCTCACAACTAATTATTGGTGGTCATAAAGTGATTTATTTTGCTTGATTTTTAAGGGTGGAAACAGATTCCCTGGCCTTACACAGGTGCACTGACCTTTCATTTTTGCTCTTATCACAAAAACATAAACCCTAGGGATGGGTTGGACCAACGGCACTTCCAGTTTTCATTCTGTTGTACAGATAAGGAAGTCAGTCCAAAGAAGGGAAGTGACTTTTCCAGATTGACGAACCTGAGAGTGGAGTTTCTTAACCCCCTTCTTCCATTCCTGGGTGCAGAAACCCACTCTCCATGATGGTGGGACATCAGCTAGGGCTACTGTTCCAGAGTTGGCTATCTTTTTAAAATTAATTAATTTATTTATGCATAGAAGAGCTGGGGTGTAGGTTAGAGGTACAGGGGGATGAGAGGATTCACCAGAAGGTGGGGAAAAGAACAGGAGGTTCTACTGAAATACATTGTTGAGGGGAACTGGGGGTAATAACAGGAGAGGTCTTCTATGCAATGTGGGTCACTTCCTTGGCCAGGGATCAAACTCAGGCTGCAGAAGTGATAGTGCTGAGACTTGGTCCGTAGGCTACCAGGGAGGTGCTCCCCCACACCCAATTCTGTTATCTTTTTTTTTTAAAGATTTATTTATTTATACAGAACTGGGGTACAGGCCAGAGGTGTGGGGGTGAGAGGATTCACCAGAGACAGAGTGGGGAGCAGAACAGGAGGACTGGCTGAAATATACTGTGGAGGGGAACAGCCGGCCAGTCAGGAGAGGTCTGTCATATCATGTGGGGCACCTCCCTGGCCAGGATGGAACTCAATGCTGTAGTGGCTTTGATAGCTTCAGAATGCTGTGCTTTAACCCATTGCACCACCAGGGAGGGCCCCAATTCTGCTATCTTAATTACTTTTCAGGTTAATCTTTTCTTTCACCTCTTCCTTTCATTCTGCTCGTCTCTTTTTTTCCTCCAATTTCTATTATTTCCCCACTCCCACCTATTTACTTCTGACTGAATCGTAGAGCTGCTACTAACACTTATAGTCATTTTTTGGTTCTGTTTTGTGGCTAATAGTAAAGACTCTGCCAACAATATACTACTGTTCTATGTTCTAATACATGCCTCCTCCTCCCCCCCTTTCCTTGACTTTTTCTAAGTCAGTCGCTGGATTTGTGACCATATTTGTCAGGATTATAAGCTTTCCAGAATCTGTGACCTTCTCTCCTTTCGTTTTCTCTCTCTCCCTACTTTTCTATATTGTTTGTGAAAATTACACAAGACTTACCATTAGCACTGAAAGTATTCATTGTGCTTTATTGAGCATGGGGATGGCGTTGACGTCAGGAACCCAAGCAGAGGCTCTGGAGGACCCTAAGGTGCTACAGTGTTAACTTGACGGGACAATGCATCTTGGGAAGTATGTGCAGTGCGTGGAGAACCTGACCTTGTTACATTTAAATTGGCCTAGACTTGGGGTGGGGGAAGTGATTTGATTATGAAATGAGGATGACAGTAAGAACCTGGCCACTCCACCTGGGTTCCAGCTTGACTCTGCTTTATTGTGTCTTAGTCTTTTCATCTGTAAAACAGGAGTAAGGATATTTGTCCTAACCTTGTCCGGCGGATCAACCTGGATAATAGCTACATTACATAGACATGAAGGGATTATTATTGGGCAGCTATTACCCCCTTTGGGTTTTGTTAGGATGAAATAATGCTGTCCCTAGTTGAGTAGGTCAAAGGAAGCAGGGAGTGGAATCCAAATGGCAGGAGTAGAAAATGTAGGGTATCTTTTGTGGGCATCTAATCTGTCCTCTGCTTCTGGGATGTCAGAAGCATGTATAAGATGCCTGAGTGTTTCCCTTCTCCCCTCCTGGGTGCCACTGTGGATGCTGCCATCAGGGAGGAAGAAGAAAGGGCAAGTAAAGACCCAGTTCCAGTCTGGGAATCTAGTGGGGGATGGTCTGAGCCTACTGGGACAAAGATGGGAGACTGAACCCTGGGACAACTGTGCTTGGGGACCCTAAACTGGTGATAGAAAATGCCATTTCCCCTCCCCCTCTGCAGAGAGCCTCTCCTTAGCAAATTTTTGACTTTGGTGTAACCACAGAGAGAAGGAGGAACCTGCGCTCCCTCTCTGTCTGGAGCATCCTGCCTTCATCCTGGTGATCCGGGAAGGAGAATGTTGCCCAGTCTGGCAGCCCCCCGGTCCTGCTGGGTCCTGCTGTATCGTGCGCAAGCTCTTTAACTTTGCTGATCAGGGCTAGCCTTACTCAAAACTGTAGCTTTTGAATCTCACTTCTCCCTCCTGCTCTTCCTTCCCCTTTCCAGGAAGGAGTTGTTTCCGAATCTAGAAACCAGTGACTGACAACTGCTGCGACCAGGAAATAAGTGGTAGTGGAATTCTGGCACCTTAGTCTTTTCCTCTCCATTCCGAACACTTACACTGCATGCTTCTCTTTATAACAGGGACTGGTCTGGCGCGGCAGACCTCTCCTGGCCCGCCCGCTGCTCCCCTCAGCAGTGTACTTCATAGATCTGCCTGTTCTGTTCCCTGCTCTGTCTCTGGTGAAGCCTCTCACCGCCCCTGAGCCTCTGGCCTGTACCCCAGTTCTGTATGCACAAATAAATAAATCTTTAAAAAAAAAGAAAAAGAAAAAAAAATAGAAATGGGGTCTCCTATCTTGTAATCTTCACTCCTTTCTTCCCCATAGTTTCTTAAATATCTGTCCAGTGTTAAATACAAGCGTATATAAATAAGTGTTTGCTTCTACTTCCCCCCTTTTTTTTTATACATGCTCTTGTACATCTTGTACATTATCCTGCATCTTGTTTATTTCACTTACTACACCCTATAAATCTTGTCATGTTGGTATGATGGCCTTCAGCCTTAGGATTTTCCCAACCTCTTCCCCGCCCCTGCCTCCCCCCAACTCCCATCTGGTTAAGGGCATCAAGAGCCTTTTCTGTGGACACAGAAATGGCTGACACTTATTTATTATTGTTATTATTAAGATAGATTTAAAAGCTTCACACAGTGGTGGAATAGGAAATCATGGAACTTGGGTTTTACACCTGCCAGCACTAACGAGAGACTGTGGGACTCTCTAAACTTAGACCAGCTTCCTTTTCAGGAAGGACTGATGGCCACTCAGATGGAATTGTGGGAGAGGCTTTGGCCTTGTGAGGGGAATGTGGGAAGCAGAGTTAGTGGATGTGGGGGGGTGGGGAGGGGGTGTTGGTTTCCAGGCATTGAAAACTCAGAGTTCATCTGCCTGTGACTCCCTGATAAGCAGAGTTTCTGTCCCAAGTCCGCCTGGTGTTGTTTGTTTCACAACCTGGGGGTGGGACTGGAGGAAGCAGCTGGCTGGCAGGAAGTTTGATGCCAGCTCCTGGAGTGAGCCCTTGTCTGGGGGAGAAGGGCACGGAAGGGGAGTGGAAAGGGGAGGTGGGGGAGGGAGGAGCCTAGCAGGTAGAACTGGAAATTCTGCTGAGGGCTGGAGGCAGCTTGAAGTGAACACTCTCCCTGCTCTGCCATTACCATTTTCAGCCCAAGGCCATGCCAGGTGACCCACGTCTCTGAAAGTGCAGCCAAGGATGGCTGATTAGACCTAGCCTCTCCTGTTGTTGGGTTCATAAAATCCTTGCCCACGCATTCCTTATCTGGCCCTCCCCAGCCTCCAGGAGTGAGTCAGTGTGCAGCGAGTGGTGGAGGGAAGGACCAGCGGGAAGGAGTTCCAGGTCCAGGTTCTCATTGTATTGCAATGTCAAATACATTTGTTAACCCAGCTGACATTGGTGTTTACTATGTACTGAGCTCTGTTCTAGAGGTTAGAAGTAAAGAATAAATAACACCAGCTCTGACAGAGCCAGAGGTACTGGTAATGCTTAATTCACATTAGGTAAACCCGGCAAGCTATTATAGTTGCTGGTGGCTTTTGGAGTCTCTGTCACATCCTCCCATAAAGCTGGAGGTTCCTGTGAGACTCAGAAACCTAGTAGGGAGGTTGGGTGAATGCGTAGAAAACCCAGAGACTGCCTCATTAACTTCCCTTCTTTTCTTTCCTTAAGAGAAAAAAAAAATCAAGTCATGGCATGAAAGCAACTTTTGGAAAGTTATAATAATTAACAAAGTTTTCTCTAAAACAGCAGTAGAAAGAAGTAGGTTTGGGTTTGATCTGATAGAAGAGATAGATAGTTCGTAGTGGGTTCTGTTTTGCATTTGGAGATCTCTACCCTCTGATCACCTTCTCATCTCAATTACTTCTCCTGGCAAAACTGTGCTGAGGAGGATAAAAATGTATCCTGGTCTCTCTGTTCCCAGGAACTAGATAAATACCAACTAAGTAAGACACAGAGCACATGGTAGTTATCAAAGTACAAAATGTTTTGGGAGTATAGAGAAGAGAGTTACTTTCTAAAAGATAATTTTATTGATAAGTGATACATGCTCAGTGTAGAGAAATAGGAAAACCTAGAAGAAAATTAAGAAAATAAATCGTATATAGCCCTACTAACTAGAGAAAAACACTGTTGGTGTTTCATCCAGCCTCTTATGCTGAATACATGTATATTTTAAGCAAAATATGCTTTAAATATAATAATTTATTCTTTTTTTTTTTAAGATTTATTTTGGGGTATAAGACAGCGGTGTGAGGGGTGAGAAGATTCACCAGAGACAGGACAGAGTAGGGAGCAGAACAGGCAGATTGTCTGAGACACACTGTTGAGGCAGGAGAGGTCTGCTGCGCCATGTGGGTCAGCTCCCTGGCTGGGGATCGACTCATGCTGCAGTGGTTGTGATAGCTTCATAGTGCTGAGACTCAACTGCTTGTGCCACCAGGGAAGCCCCTAAATATAATCTATGGTTCTCCCATAATTAACTACTGATCTTTTGTTGGGCATTTTGATTGTTTCTTTGCTATACTAAATAAAATTAAATTGTCCGGTGCATAAATCTTTACATTTAACTTTGATTATTTTCTTAGGCTACATTCGAGATGTTAGGGAGAGATTATAACTGGGAAGAGGCATAATGGGTCAGAGGACATTTGAACCGGATCTTGAAGGCCAGGTGGTCTTTTCTTGCTTGTCTAGTGGAGATGCTGTGGAGTGTTATCATTTGGGAGCCTTAGAATTAGACAGACTTGTGTTAAGATTCCAGCCTTGCTATTTGTAGTTCTGTGACTTGTCTTCTAAGCCTCAGGATGTCTCATCTGTAAAATGGGGTGATAGCAGTGGTACTTAGAGGGTTTTTGTGAGAATTTAATGAGAAATTGTACATCAAACAATAGCCCTACCTTGAGAGCTCACCTGGTGGCAGGTGTCACTGCTGCTACCCCACCATTGCATTATAAGACCTTGTCCAGATTCCAGAGCAGAGATCTTAGACTCTACTCCAGTCCCAGTAAGAGAAAGTATGTGGGATGAGATAAATATATAGACAGGTGTGTCCATTTTGGAGAATGTAATTTGCCACTGATTTATTATCAGATACATAAGTGACTTTCAGGAAATCTCAAGTCTCAAAGGTTTATGTACCACCAACTTTCTTATTATTCCTTTTTTTTAAAATATAGATTTGTCTATTCATGCTACAAGTGCTGGGGTATAGGCTAGAGGCATGTGGTGTGAGATGATTCACCAGAGACAGTAGGAAGCAGGACAGGCAGGTCTGAAATACACTGTTGGGGGGAGCAAAAGGTGAGGCAGGAGAGGTCTGCTGCGCCATACGTAGGTCAGCTCCCTGGTGGGGATTGAACCCAGGCCTCAGTGATGATAGTTCCGAGACTTAACCCCCTAGGCCACCAGGGAAACTCCATAATTGGCTGTTTTGTTGTTGTTGTTTTAAGATTTATTTATTTATGCATACAGAACTGGGGTACAGGCCAGAGGCTCACGGGCGGTGAGAGGCTTCACCAGAGACGGAGTGGGGAGCAGAACAGGCAGATTGATCAAGTACACTGCTGAGGGAGGCAGCGGGTGGGTCAGGAGAGGTCTGCTGCGCCACGTATGTAGGTCACCTCGCTGCACCATATGGGTCACCTCCGGGTGGGGATCGAACTCATGCTGAAGTGGCTTTAGCCTCTTAGTGCTGTGCTTTAACCCATTGTGCCACCAGGGAGGGCCCATAATTGGCTGTTTTTATGTTGTTAAATTTACCACAGTTTTGCTGTCTCTGGGTTTTGTGTCAGAGTTAACTGAGCTAACACCTTTTCATGGAGGGTCAGAAGAATTTACCTGTGCCTTTCCTAGGACCTTTAGCTTTCACATTTTTCATTTGGATCACTAATACATTTGGAATTCATTTTTGTGTGTGGAATGAGGTATGGTTATAATTTTAGCTTTTTCAAAATGGTTATCTAGTTGTTTCAACACCATTTGCTCTAGTAATTTGAGATGCTTTCTCTTTTGACATTTACTTAAATCATTCTTTGCTTCCTGGTATGGATAGTTCCTGTTATGTTTTAAATCATCCATCTCTTCCCACCCACCCTCCCTTTCCTCTGGCCTCTTCTTGCTGGCTTTGTTTCATTTTTCTTTGCTTGTGTGATCTGCCTGGTTTCCCCCCTCCTCCTCCTATTTTATTCTCCTTTGCCACTTTATTTTATTTATGCATACAAGAACTGGGATACAGGCCTGGCATGGGGTTGGGGTGGGGAGGGGTTTGGGAATGAGGATTCACCAAGGACAGAGCCGAGAGCAGAACAAGCAGATCTACTGAAGGCCGGCTCCCTGCCCAGGCTCCCTGCCCCTTAGCTACCTGCCAATAGCTTCATACTGCTGGGCTTTAACCCCTTGCACACCAGGGAGCCCTCATCCTCTCCACTTTTCCCTAAATTAAAACATTTCTACAGGGCCCTCCTTCGCACAGTGGGTTAACTGCAGCACTACAAAGCTAGCAGCAGCTGCTTCAGCACGAGTTCTGCCCCTGGCCAGGGAAGGTGACCACATGGCCCAGCAGATCTCCTACTTTGCCCACTGCTCCCCTCAATAGTGTACCTGTCAATCTGCCTGTTCTGCTCCCATCTGTCTCTGGCGAATCTGCTCACCACCCTTGCGTCTCTGGCCTGTGCCCCAGTTCTGTATGCATAAATAAATCTTTAAAAAAAAACATTTATACATACTTGCAAATTACAGTAATACAGAACATGGAAAGGAAACGTCACCTTGTCTCATTTCAGATTATGCATTTGGTCAAGTGTTTGGTGTTTGTGCTAAGAGGTTTTTTTTTTTTTCATGCTTATACTCAGATTATTTTTATATTTGGACATAGTCCTGTACCACTATGAATTGGTCTACAATGAACCTTGGAAATGTGCATTTTACAGAGTTGTGTGATGTATCATGACCTGGAGCTCCAGTTAACTCTTAACTCTTGTAAGACGAGGCCAAAAATAATATTAATCTCAGCGTTACTACAAGGACTTAGAAGAGTGCCTGGCATGACATGTTAACTGCCACTATTTTATCCAGCAGTCTTTTTTGGGTATGTTCAGTTACTGGGGATTCAGCCTGATGGCCCCTGCTAATACCCCTCTTGGACCGTTGTATTAGCTAGGGCTGCCATAACAAATGCCAGAGAGTGGCTAAAACTACTGTGTAACCCTCACTTAACTTCCAAAAGATAGATTCTTGGAAACTGCAACTTTGTGTTTTTTGTTTGTTTGTATTTTATGCATACAAAAACTGGGGGGTAGGCCAGAGGTGCAGGAGGTAAAAATGAGAAGATTCACCAGAGACAGAGTGGGGAGCAAAACAGGCAGATGAGGGGAGCCAGCAAGGCAGGAGAGGTTTGCTGTGCCATGTGGGTCACCTCCAGGCCTCTGGGGACAGCGCTGAGACTTTAACCCCTGCATCAGCAGGAAGGCCCAAAGCTCCAACTTTGAATGAAACAGTATGTAACAAAGCCAATTTGACATTAGGCTAATTAATATAAATAAGATCTAAGTTCCCACAGCATATTTCTCGTCACAGAACATAGTAAACTTCTAAATAAAGACCCCAAGACTCCTAATATTCAATGTTCATTCGTTTTCATTCATTCATTTTCCAACTTGCTTATTCCAATTTAGGGTCTTGGGTGGCTAGAGCCTGGCTTGGCAGCTATAGGTCATTTTAACTTAATATCTCTAAAAGTTCTCTCACCAGATACAGTCACATCCTGAGAGACGGGGTACCGATTTTGAGGGAACACAATTTAGCTCATAACAACCACGACTATTTTGGAGATCAGCTGCAAAAAGAGCAACATTCTGGCCTTGGGCTTTCTCAGCAGTGACTTTGTGTTATAAGAAGCTTCCTGGTTGCTCAGTGGCCATGAGGACAATGGGGTGTTATAAATGGGTTGACTGCTTTCTCCAGCATTTGCTCATTAGAAGACTTCCTTGTGATTTTACTGAATTTGTCCTTGCATACACGTCCCCTGAAAGTATGAAACCACTCTGCCTTTATGTGTACATACATACAGGGTGCTGCAACCCAGAGTAGAAACCAATCCCTTTTAGCAAAAGGGCAGGTGGAAATTGCCAATGTGTGGGCACTTTTAATTCTGTGTTAAAACAATGAAGCGCAGGCCCTCCCTGGTGGCGCAGCGGGTTAAAGCACAGCACTAAGAAGCTAAAGCCACTTCTGCAGGAGTTCGATCCCCACCTGCCCCCAGACGTGACAGACCTCTCCTGACTCGCCTGCTGCTCCCCTCAGCAGTGTGTTTCAGTGGATCTGCCTGTTCTGCTCCCCACTCTGTCTCTGGTGAATCCTCTCACTGCCCCTGCACCTCTGGCCTGTACTCCAGTTCTGTATGCACAAATAAATAAATCTTAAAAAAAAAAAGAAGCAAAAATATAAGCCCTTATTTTTAAGTTATGAAACTGAAGAATTAAAAAAACACAAGCCCTTTGCATGTATTAAAATCTAGGACAGTCTTTGGAACTTGTTTATTTTCCTTTGGGTGAACTTCATCTGCCACTTTGAAAGATGGGCTTATCTTTGTAGATAAGCCTTGACAAGTAGATGTTCTAGTGAGTGCTCTGCTGTGGCCTAATTTAAGGCCCTGTTGTCAGTCTATACCAGGCATTTTGCTAAGTGCTGAGTGCTCAGAATAACTGCACACTCCCTGCTCCCGGGGGCTCCCTGTCTGGTGAGGACACATGTGCACAGTTGATGTCATAACGGGGAAGTGCACTGACAGTTTTTCAGGGGTTCTTTTCTCTGAGAAACTTGGGTTTGATAAGGACTGGGAGTGGGGCAGGTCATTTCCCAGAAAAAAACTACAGATGAATTGCTTCTGAGCAGACGGCAAAAGAGGGGAAAAGGTGCTCCAGAAAGCAGAAGATCAGGAGTAGCATGAGCAAAGCCGGCGATTGTGAAATAGTTGCCTTTTCTGGGAATTGTAAGTAGTTTTGTATGCCCAGAGGGCAAATTATAGTGTGTACAGAAGTGATGAATATGATAAACTGAAAACAAGGTCAGTAGTACAGGAACTTTTTCACTTGGTGAAGGATTTAAATTTTATCTTAAAGGTGATGGAATCATTGAAGGTTTGAAGCAGATGTCAGATTGACATGTTTAGCAAAGCTATGTAGTAGCATGTAGCACCACTGGAATTATAGACTGCCTCAGTTTGAATCCATACCTCCATAACTGCTCTGGGCCTGTTTCCCCACGTAGAAAATTGAGGTGATAACAACACCCCGTCTCCCAAAGTTGTAGATTCAATGATTGTCTAAGTGATGTGTTCACAGCAAGCAGTGCCTAGCTTATTTATAGTAATAAGCTCAATAGCTGTGAGCTCTTCCTCCGGCAGTGGGAACGAGGGTGGGTTTGAATGGATTATGATAAGGCAGGCAGACCAGTTGCGATTCGATTCTTAGAGTGACGGTGGGTTTACAAAATGGCAATGGGTATGTACAGGAGGAACCAAATTTGAGGAAGGATTGGGAACTGACTTACCCTGGTTTGGTTAGCATGAAAGAGAGGCAGTGATGGCCTGAGTGCTGAGGAAGTGGGGGTGCTGCCAGTCTGGACAGAGGCAGGAAGAGGAGGCTGAAGATGTCACCGGCACTGTGAGATGGCAGGAGGGGTGTGTGAGGTCCAGGTGTAGATGTGATAGGTTTGCAGTGCAGGCAAGGGGCGGTGCTACTATGTGGATGAATTTTGTGCTGTTTGAAACTTCCTGGAGAGGCCCTCCCTGGTGGCGCAACAGGCGCACAGCACTAGGAAGCCATCTGCAGCCACTGAAGCACAAGTTTGATCCCCAGCCAGGGAGCTGACCCACATGGTGTGGCAGACCTCTCCTGACCCACCTACAGCTCCCCTCAGCTGTGTACTTCATCAGTCAGCCTGTTCTGCTCCCCACTCTGTCTCCGGTGAATCCTCGCCCCCACCCCCCACACCTCTGGCCAGTATCCCAGTTCTTGTATGCACAAATAAATAAATAAATATATTTTTTTAAAAAGCTGAGTGGTATTCTGTTGGGTATAAATATACAATATCTACATCTAGTCATCTATGATGGGTGTTTAGATTTTGGTTAATGTGAATAGTGTTATGAACAAGGGGAAGCATATCTTTTTATTTTTTAAAAAAATATTTATTTATTTATTCATGCATAAAAGAACTGGGATATAGGCCAGGGGGAGAAGAGAAAAGGGGTGAGAGGACTCAACATAGACAGAGTAGGGAACAGAGCAAGCAGATTTACTGAAATGCACTGCTGAGGGGAGCAGCAAGCAAGACAGGAGAGGTCTGCTGCGCCATGTGGGTCACCTCCCTGGCTGGGGACCAAACTTGTGCTGCAGTGGCTGCCAGTGGCTTCATAGTGCTACAACTTAACCCACCCTTGCACCACCAGGGAGGTTCAGATAATAATACAGATATAATACTTACCTGGTACTTCTTCTGGTCACTGTTGTAGATATTTTATTTGTATTAGCTTGTTTAACTCTCAGCAACAGTGTTTTGATGTAGAAACTGTTATTATCCCCATTTTACCAATGCACAAAGTGAGGTTCAGACTGACTATGTCTTGCCTGTATTGCATGGCCTGTGAGTAACTAAGCTGTGGCTTGGGTGCCGGCAGGCGGCTTGCAGGGGCCTGTTCAGAGCTGGGGAGAGAAGCCCAGACAGTGGATCATCCTGTGTGGCTTGGTGCTGAAGCTGGATTTGACTGCAGTGGGGTCAGCTGCCACCGTGGAGTCTAGCTTGGGGTGAGACCACAGGCAGCCAGACCTCTGCAGGCCCTCACCAGAGGGCAGCGAGGCCCTGAGGGGAAGGCCTGTACTTTAAACCAAAGAAGCCAGACTGGGGAGTGGTGATCCTGATTGATGAAGGGAAGGGGAAGATGCTGTAGCCACTGTGTGTGTGTCTATACACAATGTCGTATGTAAATGTTTAGATCTGATGGCCAGAGAGGACTCAAAAAAAAGGAACTTTAAACTCAAGTGTTACACAAATAGCCATCAAATTCATATGCTGTGATTTTCTTTTTCGTGTGTGTGTGTGTGTCCCTCTATTTTAAAAGCAGGTTTTTACTTTAATTAGAAGCTGTTCTTTATTTGGGTGGTGTCATAGATTGTGTCCTTAGGAAGCTGACTCTGAAATATCAATTACTGTGCTGAGACATTTATTAGGGAGTGCTCTTGGGATCCACACCTGGAGAGGAGGGGAGCAGGTCTGGGCCAAGGGGGAGTCACAGCTTGGCCTAGTTCTGCTGCACAGGGAGCTTTGGAGCCTCAATAGGCTTTATTGCTGGGTTGTGGAGCTGGGGCTTTATTGTTTCTCCTCCCCCTGACCAGGCAGTGGGGGTGCAGCTGTGCCTGTCCCTGGGCAGAGGGTGCCCCTGGGGGTAGGATGCCCGTGGCCGATACCCCTGGGTGAGGCAGCAGCTTCTCCGCAGCTGGTGGCTGAGGAAGGGCTTTCTTCTGGCAGGTCTCCCAGCCACCTGGCCAGTGAGTCCCTTGCTCCTGAAAAGGCATATGGTTTAAGCATCACAGTTGTAAGATTTGAAAGTCTAAAAAGCAGAGAAGGCAAACTTGAGCAAAAAATGAAGACATCTCATTGGTCAGCTTTCTTGAATAAGAGAGTCCTCAATTTTGGTTCAGTGAAGGTTGCTGAATTTAATGTCTGTGTCTGTTATGACATTTGCTTAAATGTATTAAGGTATAATGTCAAACCTACAGATATAGGGTAATAGTGCCAGAAATAATTTATAGGCAAAATGGACCTGACTTTGATTTTCAGTTTTTTTAAAAAAAGATTTATTGGCCCTCCCTGGTGGCGCAGCTGGTTAATGCACTGCGAAAGAAGCTCAAACCACTTCCGCATGAGTTCGATCCCAACCTGCCCCAGAGGAGATCCACATGGCATGGCAGACCTCTCCTGACCCACCCACTGCTCCCCTCAGCAGTGTACTTCATTGATCTGCCTGTTCTGCTCCCCGCTCTATCCCTGGTGAATTCTCTTACCCTCAGCATCTCTGGCCTGTACCCCAGCTCTGTATGAATAAATCAATAAATCTTTAAAAAAAAAAAGATTTATTTATGCATGCATGCAAGAACTGGGGTACAAGCCAGAGGGGCTGAGGTGGTGGGGGGTGGTGAGAGGATTCACCAGAGACACAGTGGTCAGCAGAACAGGTGGATCTACTGAAATACATAGTAGAGGGGAGCAGTAGGCAAGACAGGAGAGGTCAGCTCCCTGGCCGTGTGGGTCAGTTCCCTGGCCAGGGATCGGCCTGAGCCATCAAAATTAAAGAGCCAGAGTCTTAACCTCTAAGCCACAGAGGCCCTAGCCTGCTTTTGAAAAGGTGACGTTTTACTCCATAGTTGGCTTCTGGTAGGCAATGGCTTTTCCGAGACAGCCTGATTTATAAAGACTTATACTAAGGAAAGGACAGGACAGGGGTGGGGGATGGGGAGGATGTGGGGGTTGGTTTAGTGATAACCATGTGCCTGCCAATCTGAGCCCTTCCATCTCCTTGCTATGAGCTCTTGGCTCAGCCACTTCACCCTTTAGACACTTAATTTTCTCTTCTTTAAAAATGTGGGAGATGGGCCCTCCCTGGTGGCGCAGCGGTCAAAGCACTGCATTGAGAAGCTAAAGCCACGTCCGCATGAGTTCGATTCCCGCCTGCCCCGGAGGTGACCACATGGCGCGGCAGACCTCTCCTGACCTGCCCGCTGCTCCCCTCAGCAGTGTACTTCATTGATTTGCCTGTTCTGCTCCCCGCTCTGTCTCTGGTGAAGCCTCTCACCACCCCTGAGCCTCTGGCCTGTACCCCAGTTCTGTATGCACAAATAAATAAACCTTTAAAAAAAAATGTGGGAGATACTACTTATCCATACTAATTCAGTGTCATAAAAGTATTCTCTAAATGTTAATGCTAAGCAACAAAAAAAGCCTAAAGGACTGCAGGAAACACCTAGAACCCTTCATCTTTTGGATGAGACAGGTAGTGTCGAGACTGTTTTCAGTTATATCAGTAGTAGATCAAGGAGGAATGTCTCCCGAGGAAGACAGGACAGGTGTCAGTTGTGCGTGAGCTTGAGTCTTGAGTGCCAGGTATATTAAGTGTCATGTTTGGAGAATCTGCTGACTGACAGTGGGCTTATCTATGGATGTGGGGCCCCTCTGGTTAGGCCTCGCCTCTTCCCTCTACCCTCACATACCTACTCTGCCAGGTGGGAGATTTGGACGGCTCCCCAGAGCCAGGTCCTGGTCTTGAGCTGTGTGATCATAGGTAAGCTTCTTCTCATAGGCTAAGTTCCTCATGGAAAATGGGGTAATAACACTTGTCCTGCTGATTTGTCATGCTTGTTTCAAGGATCAAATGATACAGTGGATGCAAGAACACGTTCAGAAGCCCTGAGTGCCCTACAGATGTCAAGGATTATTATTATTATCCTCTGCATTGCTCCTCCCTCCCGCCCTTGCCTCCAGCTTTGTGGGCTTCCTGCCAGAATCCTCTTGACAAGTGGCTGCGTGACTTGTTGAGAAGCTTTCTTGCTTTCTCCCAACCATGAGATGTCATTTGGGAAGCTGCTCTGGTAGTCAGAGGGATCTCTAATTAGATTAGTTGGGAGGCAGAGAAGGCAAAATTAAAAATGAAATAAATCTCATTTGCAAGAAATATTTCCTTTCCACTGATAAAAGAATATTGCCTTGTAGTTATAGCAAAAAGCATATGTGAAGATATTTGGGATACTGGCCAGAGCTGGGAGAGCTTCAGCCCCTTTGCCTTAAGCTCTTGGCCTGGAAGTGCTGGAGAGCAGCTTTGGATGCCTGCCAAGCAGGCTGCTCTGCTCTCTGCACCCCTTTCTCTGATGTGCCCTTCTCTCTTCCCAGGCTCCCTGGCATTGGGCTGGGGTGACGTGCACAGCGCGAATCCTAAAATTGAAGTTGCTGAGAATAATCGTGAGTTGGCGGGGGTGGGGGGGTGGGCTAGAGGGTAGGGAGGAGAAGACCCCCAGGAACCTGGGTAACATCCCATCAAAACTGCAATAGGGGGCCGGGTCCCCCTCGTCTCCACTTGCCACCCTTCCTTCCTGCCTCACACTTTGGTCCTGTCTGCAGCCGTCACACTGTCCTGCTCCTTCTCGGGCTTCTCCTCGCCCCGTGTAGAGTGGAAGTTTACCAACAGGACCGGCACCACCCTTGTCTGCCATGACAGTAAGATCACAGGTGAGTGAGTCTCCTCCTTCCTGGTGACCTGCTGTGGAGGGATGGGTTATGCCTGGGTTTGGGGGCGTAAAGTGGAGGGAAGGTACGTGCCCAGGGGCTCACGTGCCCCCTGCCTGCCCATCACCCTTCCTTGGGGGTACAGGACAATCCTTGTGCCTTAGATGTCACTGTCACCAGAGACTCTCAGCTCTCCAGCTCACTCTGCTCCTTCTTCCTCTCCCTGGTAGCTTCCTTTGAGGACCGGGTCACACTCTCAGGTGCTGACCTCCACTTCAAATCTGTGACCCGGAATGACAATGGGACATACACCTGTATGGTCACTGATCATGATGGCAACACCTATGGGGAGGTCAACGTCTATCTCACTGTGCTGGGTATGTATCACTTGTCTCTGTGGGCTTGGCATCCATCGCCTCTCTAAATGCTCAGAAGCTCCACCAACTTAGGAGCTGGTGGGTGGGTGGCGTTCAGGGTCACACACATTGCCTCCAAGGGGAGGGCTCCCCTTGAAATGATCTAAGCGCATGAAAGGAAGGAGGCTAGAGCTGAATGGGGTTTCGTCCCAGGCCCTATTTAGACTCCAGCAGCCCTCGCTGGACTGTCACCACACTCTCTCCCTTCCCAGTGCCTCCATCCAAGCCAACAGTCAGCATCCCCTCATCTGCCACCATTGGGAGCCGGGCGGTGCTGATCTGCTCAGAGAATGACGGTTCCCCACCCTCCAAGTACTACTGGTTCAAGAACGGGGTGCCGTTACCTTTAGAGCCCAAGAACAACCGCGCTTTCAGCAACTCTTCTTATACCCTGAATGAACACACAGGGGAGCTGGTATGGAAGGGGCGAGTCGTGAGGGGCATGGCTATGGGTTCCCTGAAGGTGGGGAGGGAGAATTAGCAATATTCATGGGGAACCCGGCCTTGGGGCCAGGAGACACCAAAGATAAGAACAGGGCTTCTTCAAACAGAGAGCTAATTTGTCTTGTTTTCAGATCTTTGATCCTCTGACTGCCACTGATAGTGGAGACTACTCTTGCCAGGCACAGAATGGGTTCGGGTCACCCATGAAGTCGGATGTGGTGCACATGGAAGCTGGTGAGCGAGGGTGGCTCGAGCCGCCTCGGGGTGGAGATCTGCATTCTACCCTGAGTGGTGCCTGGACTGCCCAGGCTGGTGCCTGACCTTGTCTGTGTTTCACAGTGGAGTTGAACGTGGGGGGCATTGTGGCGGCTGTCCTGGTAACCCTCATTCTCCTTGGATTGTTGATCTTTGGCATCTGGTTTGCCCATAGCCGAGGCTACTTTGACAGTAAGTGTTCGCCCTCACGAGCTCTCTTTTGAGTCCCCCTCCCTGGGGCAGGAGCAGTGTGCCAAACCTGTCTTCCTGCACTGTGGGGTCTTCTAGCCTGCAAAGGTCATGGTCCTGTTTCTTCTCTTTCAGAAGCAAAGAAAGGGTGAGTGAGCACCGCCATGGACGCTTCCGGGCTGAGGACATGATGGTCACTTTTGGAAGCTGAGCTGGGCCCAGGGGAAGGGGTTGGAGGTGGAGGCAGCCAGCCGGGAGGGAAGACAGTGGATTGTGGCCCCGGGCCTGTCCTTTCTCCCTGGACCTACTACCCCACCCACCCCACTTCTGGAAAGCTCTCAGCTGTAGCCTCTGAAGCTGGCAGGCTGGGGTACAGATAAGAGCTGAGCACCTTGTCTTCTGGCCTGTCTGCAGGACCTCAAGTAAGAAGGTGATTTATAACCAGCCCAGCACCCGCAGTGAGGTGAGGATGCTGTCCTGTGAGGGGGGTGGGGCTCCAGCTGGAGTTGGGGTTCTGGCCTGTGCTCTGTGTTGGAGGAGTTATATACCAAAGACTATGGAGAGGTGACTGGATGTTTTGTTTCCCCAGGGGGATTTCAAGCAAACCTCTTCCTTCCTGGTGTGACCCTGGCCCCTGGTGTGACCCTGGCCGTCTGTCTCCTGTCCTCTGCTCGCCTTCCTCAGGTGCTACAGACTCTGGCCCTGACTCTAGTTCACAGGATGCCTTGCTTCTCACCCCCACCGTGGCCTCTTTTATTTTCCGGAGGATGTGTTTTTAATACTGCCAGCCCCTTACTCTTTCACGTTCCCCACTAACTTCCCACCACTGCTGAGTGGCCTGGACTTGTTTAAAGTTTTCGTTCCCCACCCCCACAAGGGACGAGGCAACAGTCACCAGTGATGCCTGTTGATTTCCCTGTGCTGGCCACTCACTCCCCACTGGCCTATAGTGGCCCTTGAATGGGAATCTTGAGCCCAGGTCCTTGGCTTTCCTCTGAGGCTGGTCCCAGCTTTTCTAATGGGGACAGGCGGCTGGAACAGCAGAAATGAGTGTTTTGAGGTGACATAGCGTCTCTTCGTTCACCGGAGCCCACTCTTCTGTCTTCTACGAAGACCCTGTTGAACACCAGCAGGCCAACCTGACTGTCGGTAGCAAACAGGAGCCTTTGTTGAGAACATGCTGAGCTTTCAGGAGATACAGCTGTAAAGCCGTAAACCGCTGATGTAAAGAGCTGGAGCTGTTTCTCAAGCCATCCCTCTTCCCTTGGCTGGAACAATGGGACAGATCCTTTTACGATGTCTGCAGGGATATTTTAGGGACCTGTGAGATTGTCTTAGCTGAGCTCGAGTGTGCATGATGTGTGTGCGTGCCTGCATTACCTTAGCTCTGTGGTGATACTAAAAGGGAGGAGGGCTTCTGAGTTCTTTGATGAGGTTGTGTGTGTGCACGTGTGTTTATCTGTATATAGCTGGCTATTGTTGGAAATAAAAATCTGGTATGTCAGAGCTGCTTCTTGTAGGGAATGGGGGCAGCAAAGTGCCCTGGCTTCTTTGTACAAACAGATCCCTTAAAGCTCTGCCTCCAGCTTCCTGTGCTGTCCCCACCCTGCTTCCTCCCTAGTTCCTGTGCAAGGCAGAGCTACCAAGCACTGGACCACATTCCAGAGCAACCTGAGACACACCTTGCTCAAGTGGGAGTTGCCAGGGCCAGGCTGCTGCTGGGGTGCTGATGGGGTACTGGCCTCTTAATCCCAGTGAGAGGACAAAGTTCCCCCTCCAACCTCACTCCAGCTAGGTGCACTGAGGGGCTTCTCTCAGACCTCAGGAAAGCCCTCTCCAAGGCCTGTGGCAGGGGATTCTCACACTTGGAGAAGAACCGCTTTAGTAGTAGGATAGAATAGTGACTACTCTATTTAGTGGGGTAGATGCTTGAGAAAATCTGAATGAACAATTAAGGACAAGCAGGTGGCCCATCATTGCTGTCTTCCTTCCCATCTGGACCCTTCCTTGCCCTTAAGTTTCTACTTTCCTCTACCACAATCCCTAGTCTATTTATTAACTAGCAAGAGGGCAAATTGGGGTCCTCATCTTGCTTTATTTCTTTCACTGGTGGGGTATTAAATGCTAGTAGGCCCGGTTCTATTGCTTAGTTGAAAACCCCTAGCAGAATTAGGAGTTTCTTCGCTGTCAGAGGCAAAAGGAACAACATCAAATGAAACCATCCATTAAGGGTCATGCATCAATAGAAAAAAATAAAATTTCCAGATGGAAATAAAATCTAATTAGACAATAAAAGATCATAAAACGGTTCAGTAAGAATAAGATTTTTACAGTATGTTTCAGTTCCCTGTTAGGGCCAGGGATGGGGAGGGAGGCCACAGGGAAAGATGAGTCAGGGCTCCTGTGGGTCTGAGGTGAGTGGCTGCCTCCTCCCAGGTCACTGTCTCGAGTGAGTCAGTTATAATCTGCTGTGGACTTTTTTGTCTCCACTTGTAACAACTTGGGAAACATCGTGTCTGCTTTCATTTTAGAATGTTGAAACTAATTTTTGTAATAAATGTTTATTTTTCACATTGACTTTGTTTAAATCCTGCATTAAAAGAATTGGGATTCCCAGAATGACTTGGACATTCAAAGTCTTCCTGATAGTTTTATTAAGCGGTAAGGGGGGCTCTCCCTGGTGGCGCAACTGGTTAAAGTGCAGTACTATGAAGCTATCACAGTTTCTGCAGCATGAATTTAATCCCGGGCCAGGGAGGTGACCACATAGCACAGCAGACCTCTCCTGACCCGCCCACTTTTCCCCTCGGGAGTGCATCTCAGTAGAATTGCCTGTTGTGCTCCCCACTCTGTCTCTGGTAAATCCTCTCACTGCCCCTGCATCTCTGGCCTACACCCCAGTTCTTATATGCATAAATAAATATTTTTTAAAAAGTAGTGGTCACCTGGGTTTGCACTGTGACTAAATGTCACGTGACCTCACTATCCCAACAGGATCTGCAGGACAGAGACTGGTATAAATATTGACAAATGGAGAGGCTATGACTGCCACCTTCTGGAACAAAAGACAGACCTTTGCATTTTACCAGGTGGAAACCAGGAGGATTGCATTTATGAATGACAAAGGTTTAGAGGGAACATCCACTTCCTGTGCTTGCAAGGGGAACATCCTAAAAGCTCTCAATGGACAGAAATGATTAACTCCCTTATAAATTGAAATCAGTAGTGAAAAGTATAAGCGTCTGCCTTTGGGTCAAAGAACTCAATGTTTTATGTATAAGTTTGGCTGTAGAATGTCTGGAACTAGGGAGGCACTTTTTGCTGGTGGAGCCAGGCTTCTTTCTCTAGCTCTGGGTTAGGGGCCACACTTCAGATAGTTACAATTAAACGACTACTTTCAGAAGCACTCTAGATGGTGAAGGGACTTAAAGTGATGCCATAGAAACCCATGCATGGTGTCCTGAAACTAATGTTGGCATCATTTACACCAGTTACTCCTCAATTTAAAAATTAAGTGCAGAGGACTAGGGAAGTGGGAAGCCATGCCATCTAGACATTTCTGACCGCTAACTCCGAGAATCAGAGACTCAGGCAAGGCAAAATTAGTCTTTAGGTAGTTGAAGGTTACTGTAGGAGTGGCCTCCAGGGAGAAAAGTAGGACCAACGATAGTATTCCCAAAATACTGGAAGCAGCTGATGTAATTCAGAATGTGCCTTTCAGAGCTTTAAGGTGGGAGTGCTCAGAATGCTGGTTTTGGAACCAGGCAGACTTTGATTCCAGCCTATTTTGTGACCTTGACAAAATTTTCTGTTTTGTCATCTAAGAGGAATTTACTACCTACCCTATGAAGTTTTTTTTTTTTTTTTTTTTGAAAGATGTATTTAGACATACAAGAGCTGGAGTGCAGGCTGAAGGCTGTGGGGGAGAGTGAGAGGATATTCACCAGAGACAGAGTGGGGAGCAGACAGAGCAGGCAGATTGACTGAAGTACACTGCCGAGGGGAGCAGCTGGTGAGATCCAAGAGGTTTGCTGCACCATGTAGCTCACAACCAAACTGGCCCTGCAGTGACTGCTAAAAGCTTCCTAGTGCTGAGACTTAGTTCCTTGCACCACCAGGGAGGACTCCCTGTGAGGTTTTTAGAAACAAATGCGGCAAGGCCTATGAGGCACTTTACCTCACACAATAAGAGCTGCCCAGGGATGACTTCAGGTGGCATTTTAGGCCAGGGGGTTGGCCAATTTTCAGTAAATGTCCAGAGGATCATCTTATTTGACTTTGCAGATCTCACAGTTTCTGTGAGTTTGCATTTGTGATGTGGCTGTTCCAGGGAGGCCTCACTAAGGCCCTGGCATGTGTGTTTCATATAAGAGACTTAATTTTTGTTTTTTTCCCAATCATTTAAAAACATTAGCCAGTCTTAGATCCCACGCTGCACCAAAACGGGATAGGCTGGCAATTGGTTTTTCTTCAGAGTTGAAATGAAAAGAGAGCCTCTAAACCCCTATTTGGTTTTGAATGCTTAAAGATTCCTGTGGTGCAGGTTAACGACATCCTGGGGGAGGGGAGAGGCCCAGAAGATCAAGTGGGTGGGAACCGTCTGACAAGAATGAGGTGGAGTCAGCAGAGCTGGCAGAGGCAGAGTGACCTGGAAGCTTGATAGTGACGGGGGTTGGGGGTTGGGGGGTGGGGAGGCCCCACCTGGCCAGACACCGCTATACATCCAGTTATAAAACCACAAAAACCCAGTTTCTGTTTCTAGAGGATTCTTAGAACTGTAGTAAAACTACATGGGAATAATAATCAACAGGTTTGGTCACACATCTATTATGACTTACGGCTCCTTGACAGAGTCCTAAGGACAGGGAGCGTATGTCGAGTGTTGGTGCCAGGGTCCAGCATACTGTGAGGAGCAATAAATAGTGAATGAACAAATACCAAGTTCTCTATTATGTTGTCTTCCACCAGCATCATCGCTTCATGTCATTTGTTCACAAACCAAATGCAAACAAGCAGAGTTGGGGAACAGAGGCCCCCAGACCCTGGATTTTAGGGTGCTGGTACCAAAAACATTTTGTTCTTGGTATGTGGGCAGTGGGGTCCGTGAAGTAGGAAGCCGACCAAAAAGAGAATAAAATAACCCTTTTCCTTGCCTCTGCTGTGCTAAGTCCTTTCGAGGGCTGGGCTCCGGGTTCATGGCTGGTCTAAGGTCTCAGGAGAAGTGGCTGCAACTCTTGTCTTTTGTTTGTGTAAAAGACAACACAATTATTATGCATACAAAAACTGAAACCAGAGGAGGAAGGGGTGAGAGGACTCCCAGAGACAGAGTGGGGAGCAGAACAGGCAGGTCCTTGAAACACACTGCTGAGGGGGGCAGCAGACTAGGCAGGAGAGGTCTGCTGTGCCATGTGGGTCATCTCCCTGGCCGGGGATCGAACTCAAGCTGCTGTGGCTGCAGAGAGCTTCCTAGTGATGTGTCTTAACCCCTTGAGCCACCAGGGAGGCCCCCAGCTCTAGCCTTTTAAGGCTGCCCATTTTGTCCACATAGGCGGCTCTTTCCTTTTCCTTAATAAACTCACCATGTGCTGATGGGAAAAAAAAAGTGATGCGTCTGCAAACAACACATTGAAGTCTTCCCCAGAGACATCAACCTATATAAAGAAGTCTAAATTCAGGGCCTGGTGGCGCAGGGGTTAAAGCTATCACCAGCCACTGAACTCCCTCAGCAGTGTATTTCAGAGCATCTGCCTCTTCTGCTCCCCACTCTGTCTCAGGTGAATCCTCTCACATACACACCCCCGGGGCCTACACTCCAGCTCTTGTATACATAAATAAATCTTTAAAAAAGAAAAAGTAAGAGGACCAGGCCCAACTGCCTGAATGCTGTAAAGCTGCCCTTGGCTGCTCAGCTCTGTACCTGGTTCCCAGCAGCTCCCCTGCTCAGGAAGTCTGGTTCCCAGCATACCGACAGTTGTAATCCAAGGCATTTGAGTTCTGTTCGCCTTGCAGATGGAGGAGTGGGTGGACTTTGCTCAGGACATCACTCATGGCTCTTCACTGTTCCTCTGACACAAGTCCCCAAAAGAGGTAGTGTTAGGAGGGTGTAGTCTTTGGAGAAGCTTATGTCATGAAGGCTGAGCCTCATGAATGGTATTGATAGTAAGGAGGCATCACAAGACTTGGAGTCTGGGGCAGGAGGGATTAGCACAGCCTTTGTCCCAGCTATAGAGAAACCAAGATCCTCAGGCCCCAAGGCCTTGGTTACAAAGCATAAGATCTAAGCAGGTAGCAGACTGCTATAGTCTGTGTCTACCACAGACCCAAAAGGTGAAAGATAAAGATATGGAGGTTGAGTCCACTGTGGGATCTCCTGTCCCTTTCAGGTTCTATTCAAAGTCAACAAACCAAGGCTCACTAGGAGTGAGCCATGGAAAGAAGATATCTGTCTTCTTCCAGTCTCTGCACTGGCTCTCCTAGCCGTCCTCTGCCCACCTGTCACTATGCAGGTGCTCCTTTCCAGCCTCTCCCTCCCTCTGCAGGGCAGCAGCCACCTGCCTGCCCATGACCTGCACCTGCCTGGACTTCTCTGCATTGACCTTGGTTAGCAGAGGCTGCTCTCCTAAAGCCACCCTCCTGCGACCATGCAGGCCTCTCTCAGCAAGCCTGTCCCTTTCAGGGCAGCTCTTCCTGCCCACTTGTGCCTATGCCATTGTCCGAGACGCCTGTCCTTTTCCCTAATTAGCCTGCTCTTTAAATATATCTGCGTTCTCTGTCCCATGGAGACACTCGCCTGGGAACTTGCCGCGTGCTGCTGGAAGAGGAGCTGTGGTGAAATGTTTCCCAGAGTGAACTCAAGGACCCTGCACTAACTCCAAAAAATGAAGGGGAGCTCAGCACTGCACAGGAGAGATCTGCTGTGCCACGTGGGCCAGCTCCCTGGCTGGGGATCAAACTCATGCTGCAGGGCTCAAGATAGCTTCATAGTGCTGAGGCTTAACCCCTTGTGACACCAGGGAGGACCTCAGTGCTTCTTTCAATTAAAGACTCAGTGAGCGACCTGCCATGTCTGATGGAGGAAGGAATGCAGGGGAGGCATCACGAGACTGAGTCACACAAAGGGGACAGGTAGAAGGGACTAGTGCAGCAACTGACACAGCCATAACATCAAGGTCCTCAGGCACCAAAGCCTGATGTCCAGGATGTCCGGGATGCCTGGATGCCTCCAAGAGGTCCCAGCAGATAACAGACTGTTGGGGGGTGTGCCCGAAGCTCAGACCCAAAAGGTAAAAGATAAGGACGTGGAGAGGAAGCTCATCAGGAAATCTCCGGTCCTCTCAAGTTCTACCTAGGCTAGCAAAGAGTGAGCCCCTCCCAAGGAGAAACTGCCTATATCAGGGCAGTCTCTGCACCAGCACGGGGCAGCTGTACCACTGCCCACCTGTGCCTGTGCAGGTGCTTCTTCCCACCCGCTCTCTCCCTCTGCGGGCAGCAGCCTCCTTGCCTGCCCGTGACCATGCCGGGACTCCTCTGCATTGACCTCCGCAGGGGAGGCCGCTCTCTCCTTAGGCCGTCTGTCTGCAACCATGCAGGCCTCTCCCTCTGCAAGCCTGTCCCTTTCGGGGCAGCTCTTCCTGCCCACTTGCACCTCTGCAAGTGTCTTTTCCTCTCCTGTCTCTTTCTAATACACTTACTCTTTAAATATAACCGAGTCTCTGTCTCATGAAGAATCTCGTGTGTGCCGCTGAAACGGGAGCTCTGGTGAAACCTTTCCCAGAGTGAACCAAGAACCCTGAACTCAAAAGACGACATCAATGTCCATCCTGCAAGAATGCAAGAAGACTGCGACGGGGAATAAAGCCCTCACCAAACCATGCTGGCACACTGAGCCCAGATTTACAGACTTCAGAACTATGAAGAACAAGCTCCTGTTGTTTGTAAACTGCCCAGTGTGTGGTATTTTGTTACAGCAGCCCAAACTAGTAATATGCTGTTGGGGACAGGAGAATTCCCCCTTTCTCTCTTGACTTTTCTAACCTGGCCAAATAATCAAATCAAGAGCATACAGAGTAACAGGAGACAAAGATAAATTTATGGAACTCCAACGATGTGAGTTTCAAAATGGCACCCAAGTAATGGGGGTGGACATAATCTCCTGAAGTAAGGAAAGGAAAGAGGACATAAACCTGAGAGAAGGGTATTCACAGGAATGCAGAGATGTTGGAAAACAAAGTTTGCCATGTAAATATACTTCTTAGGTGAAGAGCTCTTTCTGGTGACTTCTTCCAGGCTTCTGGGCTTCTTCCCCCCTGAAAATTTAGGCAATTTAGGAGGAGGTACAAAAACTCTACCTGAGCCCACTGGGTTTTCATCATCACTTTTTTTTTTTTATTAAAGATTTATTTATTTATTCATACAGAACTGGGGTACAGGCCAGAGGCTCAGGGGCTGAGAGGCTTCACCCGAGACAGAGTGGGGAGCAGAAAGGCAGATTGATGAAGTACACCACTGAGGGGAGCAGCGGGCGGGTCAGGAGAGGTCTGCAGCGCCATGTGGTCCCCTCCGGGGCAGGCGGGAATCAAACTCATGCTGAAGTGGCTTTAACTTCTCAGTGCAGTGCTTTAACCCACTGTTCCACCAGGGAGGGCCTTCACCATCACTTTTAACTAAAATAACTCCAAACCAAAGTGTGGCACTCTGGGGCCATGCATTTTGCTCCCTCTTTAACACATACACCTCCTATGTGCATGGGAAACCCAAGAAAACTGAGCAACTCTGCAAAATGGCCTAAAGCCACCACCTTAACTGAAGTCAGCTAAAGACAAAGGATCAAAGGATGTCAGGGGAAGTGACAAGAGAGGGACAGTAAACTGGGTTGTTGGTTTGGATTTAAAGTGCTACCTACTCTGCTAAGAGATAAAGAGACTTGGCCTTTCTCCTCTACCCAAAGAGCCGCTTTATAAATGCAGATTTCCCTTATTCACCTTATAATTGGAGACTTCCCTTCTTAATGTTCATGTGTCTTATAAATGGGTAGCTTCTCAGTTTTCAGAGGTTTTCTTTGCTGTTTCTTAAAAGAACCAGTCTGAAATAATATTTTGGGGTGGCAAATTTTGTTCACCTTAAACACCCTCTGAGGAATGTCAGTGGACAAAAGGACTAAAGTACAGATGAAATGAGGTTGGTAAGGCCTGAAGTCCAGTGTTTGCATGACAAACACCAAGTCCCATACCTTTCCTCTGACTGTAACTTGGAGATGAGAGGCACTCTACTGTTATAAGAGGACACAGTGAAAATTAACTCTGTGCCAACCAGTGGTGTTCACAGGCAACTCCACATTCTCTCTAATTTTTTACCTTTTTTTTTAAAAAAGAGATTTATTATTTATTTATGCCTACAGAACTGGGTACAGGCCATAGGTGCAGGGGTGGTGAGAGGATTCAGAGCGGGGAGCAGATTGGGCAGATTGACAAGCACACTGCTGAGGGGAGCAGTGGGCAGGTCAGGAGAAGTCTGCTGCGCCATGTGGGTCACCTCAGGGGCGGGGGATGGAACTCATGGTGAAGTGGCTTTAGCTTCTTAGTGCTGTGCTTTAACCTTCTGAGCCACCAGGGAGGGCCCTAATTTTTTTTATCTAAGTTTTCTTGATGCATACAGGAACTGGAGTGCAAGCCAGAGGTGGTGGTGAGGTGAGACAGTTCACCAGAGAGAATGGGAGAACAAATGGATTCACTGAAAATGCACTGCTGAGGGAAGCAGCAGGTGAGACAGGAGAGGTCTGCTGAACCATGTGGGGGGCGGGGTGGGTGTTGTGGCTTCAGTGGCTGCTGATAGCGATCAGACTTAACACCTTTTGCCACCAGGGAGACCCCAAGGATAATTACATTTTAAATATCATTGACTGACTCACTTCTCCTACTTATATAAACTAAATGACATGGGATTAAAGAATTGCAATTTGGGGTACACAAGTTGAGGTAGAAACCTGAAAAAGTCAGGGAGCTTTGAGGGGAAAAAAATGTAGGGCAACGTAAGTAATGTTAAAAATAGAAAATAGGGCCCTCCATGGTGGTGCAAGGGGTTAAAGCCCAGCACCATGAAGCTGCAGCAGCCAGTTCACCTCAGATCCCCACCCAGGAGCTGACCCATATGGCGCCTAGGAGCTGACCCATATGGTGCCCAAGAGCTGACCCATATGGCGCCCAGGAGCTGACCCATATGGCGCCCAGGAGCTGACCCATATGGCGCCCAGGAGCTGACGCATATGGTGTGGCAGACCTCTCCTGACCTGCCCCTCTTCCCTCAGCAGTGTGTTTCATCAATCTGCCTGTTCTGTTCCCCACTCTGCCTCTGGTGTACCCCAGTTCTGTACGCATAAATAAGTAAATCTTTGGAAAACACAAACAAAGCAACGGGGCACAAGAGGTTAAATCTCAGCACTATCAAGCTATCCACAGCCACTAAGGCACTGTTACAGAGCAGGGGGAGGGGCACCCCAAGATCCCCAGACCTGATGCTCTAAATAGATTCTGCCATCTGCCACATCAAGACAAAACATATGACTTTTTAAAAAAAAATATTACTTATGCATATATGACCTGGGGTGTAGGCAGTTGTGGGTGTGGCAGATGAGAGGATTCACCAGAGACAGGCTGGGGAGCAGAACAGGCAGATAGACTAAGTACACTGCTGAGGGGAGCAGCAGGAGAGACAGGAGGGGTCTGCTGTGCCATGTAGGTCACTCCCTGGCTGGGGATCGAGCTCATGTTGCGGTGGCTCGTGATAGCCTGATAGTGTGGTGTCTTTAACCCCTGTGACAGCAGGGAGGCCCAAAACATGAGACTTTTAATGGAAAGGAACTTTAGTACCGTTGGTGTACAGTACATAAAAGAGCAAGAATATAGTTTCTAAAGAAAGCACCTAAAGTTACCCATCCTTTTGTGGTTAAAGTCCACGCAAATGGGATTGGCCCAAAGCAAGGCCTGAAAGTCCATTACAAGTCTAAAAGCACCTTCTGGCCGGGTCCACAGAAAAGGGTCCCAGACAAGTCTGCCAGGAAAAGAGTAAAATCATAGTCAAGTTAAATGCTGCCATAGTCAGCCTCCCCATGGGTCTCTCACCCACATCTCTTTCAACCAGACCAGGGCCAAGAAACAAGCATGGTTTCTTCCTCACATGCTTGCTGCTCCATGTGGCTTCCTCAGGTCTCCTTCTGGCTCTCCGTCTTGCTTCCTTCCTCCTCAGATTCCTTCGGTTCTCTCTTTTCCTTTCTCAGCTCCACCCTCCTCCTGGGTGGGGCAGGGAACCTGGAACATCCCCTTTTCCTGGGGACCACCTTGTTACACTTTAAAAAAAAAAGATTTATTTATTTATGCATAAAAGAACTGGAGTATAGGCCAGAGGTGTGGGGGTAAGAGGATTCACCAGAAACTGAGTGGGGAGCAGAACAGGCAGATCTGCTGAAACACACTGCTGAGGGAGCAACAGGAGAGACAGGAGAAGTCTGCTGTGCCATGTGGGTCAGCTTCCCAGCTGGGAATTGAACTCCTGCTACAGTGGCTGGAAATAGCGTCATAGCTCTGCGCTTGAACTCCTTGTGATGACGTCATTTTTTGGAGTTAGTGCAGGGTCCTTGGGTTCACTCTGGGAAAGGTTTCACCAGAGTCCCCTTTCAGGCAGCACACAGTGAGTTCCCATGTGAGTTTCTCTATGAGACAGACACAGTTATATTTAAAGAGTAAGTTTATTAGGGAAAAGGACAGAGGAGTAAAGGACACTTTCGTAGGCACAAGCGGGCAGTAAGAGCTGCCCTGAAAGGGACAGACTTGCTGAGAGGCAGGTAGGCGGCCTCAGGAGAGAGGTCTCTGCTGAGGGAAGTCAGTGCAGAGAAGCCCAGGTGTACAGGTCACGGGCAGGCAGGAGGCTGCTGCCCTGCACAGGGAGAGAGGGGGTGGAGAGGAGCACCTGATAGTCACAGGTGTGCAGAGGATGGCTGACCCTGTGCTGGTGCAGAGACTGCACTGACATAGACCTCTTCTCTTTGGGAGGGGCTCACTCCTTGTGAGCCTCGGTTTGTTGATTTTGAATAGAATGTGAAAGGGAAAGGATAGCCCACAGTGGGCTCCATCTCCATATCTTTATCTTTCAGCTTTTGGGTCTGTGATAGAAGCAGCCTACAGCAGTTTGCTACCTGCTTAGATCTTATGCTTTGTAATGAAGGCCTTGGGGCCTGAGGATCTTGGTTTCTCTATAGCTGGGTCAATGGGTGTGCTAATCCCTTCTGCCCAGACTCCTTGTGTGAGTCACTACTGTGATGCCTCCATCACATCCATCAGTGCCACCAGGGAGGCCCCAGGGAGAGTAGTGACCTTGGGTTAACTCTAGAAAAGTTCCCCTTTGAGCAACTGGTGAGTTTCCCAGGCAAGATGTCTCTAGATGAGACAGAGAAAGTTGGTAGTTTTATTATAAAAAGGAGAGAAGAATAAGGAATACTTGCATAGACACAAGTGAGCGGGGAGAGGAGCAGATTTGCTAAAAGAGAGGCCTGCAGAGCCATGGGCAGCCTGGGGGGACAGTGAGGAGCGCTCCAGTGCCAGCACGGTCTCAGGTCACAGGCAGGCAGGAAGGCTGCTGCCCTGCAGAGGGAGAGCTGGCGGCGAGGGGCATCTACATGGGCACAGTGGCCAAGAAGGGCCACTGCTCCTGCTCTACGAACGGAAAAGTTGGTGAAAAGAAACACCTGCAAGAGTTACAGGTGGGAGAGGATGGCTGCCCCCTGCCAGTGCAGAGGTGTCCTGATACAGGCTTTTTCTCTTTGGGAGGGGCTCACTCCTTTGTGGAGTAGTTTTGTTACAGGGCAGGGAGAGGGGCACACCTGAACCCCCAAACCTGCCTGCTCTAAATAGTTTCTGCCATCTGCTGCATCAAGACAAAACATATAAGACTTTAATGAAAAGGAATTTTAATGCAGTGAGTACACAATACAGAAGACAAAGAATATAATTTCTAAATCAAACACCTGAAGTGACCCATCCCCTTGTGGGTAAAGTCAACCCAACAGGGACTGGTCCAGAGCAAGGCCTGAAAGCCCGCCACAAGACTAAATTAGCTTCTGGCTGGGACTCATAGAAAAGGATCACCCCATGGCCAGACAAATCTGGGAGGAAAAGAGCAAAATTAAAATCGATAAAAAAGCACCGCCATAGTCACCTCTCCACAGGTCTCTCACCCACATCTGCCTTAGCCAGTCCAGGGCCAGGAAACAAGCCCGGCTTCTTCCTCACATGCTCGCTGCTCCATGTGGCTTCCTCAGGTCTCCTTCTGGCTCGCCATGCTGCTGCTGCCTTCTTTCTCTTTTTTTCCCTCCACTCAGTTCCACCCTCCTGGGTGGAGCAGGGAACCTGGAACTTCCCCTTGTCCTAGGGACCACCCTGTTACAATTTGTGTTTTTGATTTTGAATGAGTATGTAGAATTTGAAAAGGATCAAAAACTGGGGCGTGAAGAGCACCTGGGACTATGCTGATGGCACAGGGGTGAAGTGATGGTGGGAAGCACGTGGGGATTACAACCGAGATGAAGAAAATGTACCAGATGAAGAATGATGTAAAATAAGTAACTAAAAAGGGATTTGAAAAGGATCAGATCCTACAATGGCCCTCACCCCCCCCACCCTCGCCTGGGGTCTGCACCCAGCACACCCTAACTGCAGAGACCCGCTGGGTTCTGCCTCAGCGCCCTGCGACTTCCGTTTCTGTAGCTGGTTTGAGACTATGTTAATCACTTCTAGCCCACACCCAGCTGCCGGAGTTGTGGGAGCCAGTTTTCTGGCCTCTGGCGCCTCCTTTCCAACTTTGTTTTACCTTCCTCAGTTTCTAACTTTCCTAAAAGTATAATCCTAGGTCAATCTGGTGTTTCCTAATCAGCATTGGTTAAGTCATCTGCATGACAATTGTCCTCTTGACTTTTCCCTGAAGGAAGGTGATTTTACCTGAAATAATCTTTTCTCTTGTTAATGATGTTCTCCAGCTCACTTTCTGTGATGAGTACCCTTCATTTTGTGGAAAGCCACGCCATGTGGGTCTTCTCCCTGGTGGGAAATTGAATTCATGCCCAGTGGCTTCAGAGAGCTTCACAGTGCTGCACTTTAACCCTTTGCGCCACCAGGGAGGGCCCAAATTTTGTTTTTTAACAGTGATTACAGAGCTGATTAGTGTGAACAAGCTGAAGTGTTTATAGATAACTGGTTACTGTTTTTCTGAAGAGGATGGAAAGGAAATTGACTGAAATTAGACTCCAGTAAAAAATGATAAAGATCTCTAGAAATTATTTTGAAGGATATATTGTTAAATGAAAAAAGTGAGGCTTTTTTTTGTAATAAAGGAGGGGAAATAAGATTATGTAGGGGCCCTCCCTGGTGGCGCAGCGGGTTAAAGCGCGGCACTAGGAAACTGAGGCCACTTCCGCATGAGTTCAATCCCCGCCTGCCCCGGAGGCGACCACATGGCGTGGCAGACCTCTCCTGACCCGCCCGCTGCTCCCCTCAGCAGTGTACTTCGTCGATCTGCCTGTTCTGCTCCCTGCTTTGTCTCTGGTGAATCCTCTCACCCTCCACATCTCTGGCCTGTACCCCAGCTCTGTACGAATAAATAAATAAAATCTTAAAAAAAAATTAAAAAAAAAAAAAAAAGATTATGTAGGGAGGGGCCCTCTCTGGTGGAGCAAAGTATTAGAGTGTAGCACTATGGAAGCTAGCTGCAGCCACCTCAGCACGAGTTTGATCCCTGGCCAGGGAGCTGACCCACATGGTGCAGCAGACTTCTCCTGGCTTGCCAGCTTCTCCCCTCAGCAATGTACTTCATCATTCTGCCTGTTCTGTTCCTCACTCTGTCTCTGGTGAATCCTCTTACCGCCCTTGCTCCTCTGGCCTATACCCCAGTTCTGTATGCATAAATAAATAAATCTTAAAAAAAAAGATTGTGTAGGGAGGAAATATTTTCTTTTAGCCATCTAGATTCCAAATTCTGTGACTGGTCTAACGAAATGGATATGACATAAAATAGATTAACAGGGAGAAAAATGACAAAGCTGTGAGATTCGAATTCAGAGAATTAAAGCATCACTATCATGCTGACTTAAGAAAAGGTCTGCCCCTTTCTTAAGTCAGCATGATAGAGATGCTTTAATTTTTTAAAGGCAAAGAAGAAAATTCAGTGGAGAGTGAGAAGGAAGGAAATGTGATGAATAACAGGTTCCCTACTATTCAGATAATTTTTTAGGTGAAAAAGTTATCTCCTGGAATGGCTTTATACCTGCACAGATTTCTTTCCAATACAGACTTGTGCTTCCAATGGAAAGTGGGGCAGGGAGGTTAAGGGTTTTCTTTTTAGGATTTTGACTGCATTCAGCTCAAGGTAATCTACAAGTCAAAGTGACTGCTTTGGTAGAGGCCTTTATTCTGGACCTCTTAAAAATCACATCTACTTATGATTATTAGGTTTTGCAGAAACAATACCCAGGAAAAAATTACAAGTTAATGAATTTGGCACTTTTATCTAGTTTTGACTATGTTAACATTTTGACATAAAAATAAATCTACAAGGAAAAATATGAATTACACAGGAATGCTTATCAAAGAAACTCTATACCAGCACAAAGAAGATGGGGGTTGATGATGCTTGATTGCTGTTACTGAAATGATGCACGAAAATCCAATAAAACAGCATGATAGATTGCCAGTCTTGCACATTTGGAAAGAAGGAAGTAAAGGACGGGTCTTCCAAAATGTTTGGACCAGCTTCCCCAAGATTTCCGGAAGAGGTTTTCTCCAATGTATGTGGTCAATTGAGGACCATCAGTCTTCAAGAGACACCACTGGCATTATCTTAACTACCTCCAAGAATGAAATGACCAAGAGTTAGGTCATTCCAAGAAGTCATCTTTCTAGTGGAGAAACCTCTCTGTACAGCAGGCACCTAGTTATGGAGCATCTGGTTTTATCATGAGTCACCCTCATCATGTGATACACCCTCTTCCTCTCATTATGTGGGCCAGGCATGTCCTCCCCACCCTTGTTCACCCCTTTCATAAATGTGGGGATGAAAACTCATGTCTGTCCTCTTTAGGATTTGAGGCAGCCTAGTAAAAAATTTTGAGTTGGTAGGATGAAGTGCCCTAAGTTCTGTTTGAACAGGTGGACTAAATCATGAACTGGTGAATCCGGTCCAATTTGGCCCACTATGCTGGCCATAAGGCACCATGCTTGACAAAAAGCGCTAGATCCTGACTCATGATTATCTCACAATTTCCTGGAGGGAGAAAGCTGAGAGCCCACATGCATAGCTGGAATGTAACCCATCTGCGCATGCCTGGCACACTCCAACCCAGAACAAGCTAGATGCTGCCACTCCTCTTGCCTGGTGGCTGGACCTGCCCTTTAAATGTCCCCTCCTAGTCCCTCTGGAGAGCTAGGTGAGTTCTTCTTTCCTGCATTGGCTCCCTCATGCATGAATTTCTCTCTAATAAAGTCTTTCCTGACTCACTTACGCCTAATGCTTTCTGGTGAATTTTTCCCCTAGAGGGCAAAGGGCCTATTCTTTTGGGTTGTGGTTATAACAAATTTACATGCATGTAAATTCTCCATATATAGGTAATTCATTTGTTTTTCTCCTACTAATCTGTATGATGTTGTTTTGATTATTCGACCAGCCACAGAAGAATATAGAAGGGTAGGAATATATAAATGTTGCACCATGCATAAAGGGAGAGGCTCAAAATAGCACAGTGGATGAGTGCCACTTCCAGGACAGCCGTGCCTTGGACTACGACTCCCAGCATGCCATGAGCAGGATATTCTGACGTGGCGGGGGAATGATTGAAGAGGATAGAATGGGTATGAGAGGTGTAATGAAGAAAGGGGGAAACATGCAGAGGAGAGGCCCTTGAAGAAGAGCCTCATGGATGAGAGATGTGGGGAGTGGCTCCTGGGCCTTGGCAGAAACAGGGAACTGTCATCTTAACCTCAAGGTGGATGCTATGGTATTTTTTCAATTTCAGGTCTCTCCTGTCCAGTCTCCTGGCGACCTTCCTAACCCCTGTGGTTTCCTTCCAGAAGGTGCCTTATGCTTGTGACAAGCTTTTGGATTTCAGTTTTATTTTTGCCTTGGGCTGAGGCATTTGCCCATGAGGGGGTGGCTAATAGCTGGAGTTTTATGGCAATCTGTTTCTTCTCTCTGTCCACATCAATTAAAGATCTTTCACACTAAGAGTACTTTCTTTGCCTTCGCGAATGTGTATGGTTGGATCCCTCACAAGGTGCCTTGGAACACTTCGGGGTCCTTGGGTACCTATTATTGGTCACCTGGTTGCAGAGAGACTTAAATATGGTAGCTGGAGAATCAAGTCTAAGAGCCCCTGGGACACTGACTAAAGGAAAAATCTCCGGAAGCAGACAACTAGAGAGTAAAGAGGCTTGGCACCCTTTGGGAGCCTGAAAATCCAGGGGGAACAATGAGACATGTGACTAAGAAAGCTTACAACCTGTCATAGAAACAGCTAGGGAGCTGGGAGGCACTGCTGCAGGCATTTAGAAGGTCCTGCCCTAAACCAGTTTGTGGATTCCACAGAACTCTTGTGAAAGATAAACAAAACCCACAGTAATTAAAAGATGAGGACAGATTTTATTCAGGAGTAACAACTGCAATAAGAATTGGGGTCCAGGGACCTCCCTGGTGGCGCAGGGGTTAAGGTCTCAGCACTATGAAGCTATCACCAGCTGTTGAGGCAGGAGTTCCATCCCTGGCCAGGGAGGTGATACCCATGGCGTAGCAGACCTCCTGTCTTGCCCGCTGCTTCCCTCAGCAGTGTACTTGTCAGTCGGCCTGTTCTGCTTCCCACGTTGTCTCTGGTGAATCCTCTAACCACTGCACCTCTGGCTTACACCCCAGTTCTTGTATGCATCGATGAATAAAATCTTTATTTATTTTTAAAGATTTATTTATTGATGCATATAGAACGCAGGTGCAGGGGCGATGAAAGGATTCACCAGAGACAAGAGTGGGGAGCAGAACAGTCTGATGGATGAAGTACACTGCTGAGGAGAGCAGCGGGCGGGTCACGAGAGGTCTGCCGCACCATGTGGGTCACCTCCGGGGCTGTGGATCCAACTTGCACTGAAGCAGCTGTGGCTAGGTTGCAGTGATGGTCCTAGGTCCTAACCCGCTGCGCCACTAGGGAGGGCTAATAAATAAAATCTTAAAAAAAAAAAAAAAGAACTAAGGTCCAGTCAGAACTGAGCAGAATGTTGTGGATTAAAGGCGGGGCTGTGCTAATGGGCCTTGAGGGGGCCGGTTAGCAGGTCTCGGCCATCAGCCTTGGTTAATGGTGTTCACCCCAAGCCCTATTTCCTGTCAGGTCTGCGGACAACGGTCTGGGTGGCCGAGATTTACATCTCAAAGGGTTTGAGGCAGAATTTACAAGTTCAAATGTGCTAAAGTAATTGCTGGAAGAAGTATATCTGCTGGCCAGACTTGGGCTGGAACAAGCAGGGCAAATTCCTAGCAGCACTGAGCTTTTCTGGGAAAGCGTTTTAAGGGAGTTTGGGGTTATTCTGGGGTCACAGCCCTAACGTGCTAGATGACACGACAGAGCTGGTCAAGGAGAGTCTCTGCCATGGGACCCTTCTGGGCAGTGCTGGCCCTCAGGGCTGTTGGCCGCAATGAGATACCAATCAGTGGGCCCCGTTCATAACTTGTCTGGGCGACAAAGACAACGCAAGCCGGGGACTCGGCCAGGACACCCAGTCTCTTCATTTGCTCCCACTGGGCCCAGACCCAGCGGCCCCTCCGGGGACGGAAGAACCTGAGTCAGCGCTTTGCGGGGGACGCGGCAAAGGAGCCACCTAGTGGCTGTGGGTCCTCCCGTCGTCGCGCGGCCGAGAGCTGCTTTCTCCCGGGTGCCACTCACAGGGGTGAGGACACAGGAAGGCGAGGTTTCGGGGTCTGCGCCGAGAGCTCAGGCTGGCGGGGAGCGCGCGAGGAGCCGGGGGGCTGAGGAAGTTGGGGGGGCGGCTATTTCTGTATCCGTGCAGGGCGTGAGCACCCGGCCAGCTGGGCGGAGAACCCCGACTCTGGTTTCCTGCAGCGGTGATGGCACCGGCCCCGCCCCTCACCCACCACAGCTCTGAGCCGAGGAAATCCGGCCCGACCGGTCTGCTCTTTGTGAGACAGAATTAAAGAACTGGAAAGGCGAGGGTGAGGCACTCCCCACGAAGTGTGTTAAATCTACATCACAAAGAGGGGCGGGCGGGGAGCACCCCTGGAACTAGGGAGCATTGCAGGTTTGTGTGTGTGTGTGTGTGGGTTAGGAGGGTGGATGGGGGAAAGTAAGTGAGAAGAGAGAAAGGAGATTATGAGCGGTGTTACTGAGATTAAGGGTTTATCCCCTTCTGTGTCCCTCGGGGACAATGTGAAGAGCCCCCTCCCCCCCTATTATTTGTACCTAATTGAATTGTGATTTTTCTAAATCTATCCCTTCAGGGGCTGTACCATCACCGATTGTTAAGCTGTTATTATGGCTACAAAATTGTGACGCATATTGCTAACACTGTCAGGGCTGCTTGTGTTCTTCTGTCTCTGAGTTGTGTCCTCAGCTCATAAATTGAAGTTCTGATTCCTCAGACCTTTAGACTATGACTGCATTTGGAGCGGTAATTTTAAGCGGTAATTCAGGTTAATTGCAGTCAGTGGGGTGGCTTCTAATCCTCTGTGACTGGCGTCCTTATAAGGCTTCTATAAGGCTAGAACAGGACACAAGTCCAGACAGAGGGATGGCCATGTGAGGACAGGGCAAGCAGGTGGCCTCTGGAGGCCCAGGAGAGAGGCCGGAGCAGGACACGACCCTGCCGACACCTGTGGTCTTGGACTCCCAGCCTCCAGAGCTGTGAGAAAAGGCTTCTGTTGTTTTAGCTGCTCCATCTGTGGTATTTTGTCATGGCAGCCGGGCAGGCTTGTCCAGCTGTACGGAAGAAGGCTGCCACTGAGCACATGCTTCCACAGGAGCACAATCTAGCTTCGACCGTGTCCTCTCGTCCTTGCTGGTTAATCCAGGCCTCTATCTGACTTTGCAGAAAGACTTTGGGGCCCCTTTGTTTATTTACTTATCTAAAAGATTAAAAAAAATGCATACAAGAATTGGGGTGTAGGACAGAGGTGCCGGCAGAGGGAAGGGCAGGTAGTTAGAGGATTCCAGAGACACAGTGGGGAGCAGAACAGGCAGATCCAGCTGAGGGAAATATACAGCTGAGGGAGAAGCAGGAGGGACTGGAGCTGTGCCCATGGGGTCAGCTCCCTGGCCCAGGATCCAACTCTTACTGGTGGCTGCTGATAGCTTGAGAGTGCTGAGACTTTAACCCCTGCACCACCAGGGAGGCCCTGGGGTCCGTTTGTATGTATCCTAACTCCTTGGAGAGTCAGACCTAAAGGCACCTGCACGTTTCTCCACAACTGTAGGATTCATTACCTGCCAAAGTTTCCTGTAGCTCATTTCCACTGAGGTGGCCTTTTGGGATTGGATATGGTAGGTCCACTTAGGAAGCTTTCTCATGCTAGGTGCTCCCCAAGCTCCTGATTTTCTTTTGTCCAGAACAGAAAGGAGACAGGGAATTACAGGTAGCATTTCTGTTTCATATCTATTTAAAAAAAATTTATTTATTTATGCACACAAGAACAGGGTCTGGGCCAGAGGTGCGGGAATGGGGGGTTGGGTGAGAGGATTTACCAGAGACAGAGTAGGGAGCAGAATAGTTGGATCTACTGAAATACACTGCTGAGGGGAGTAGCAGCTGGGTCAGGAGAGGTCTGCTGCACCATGTGGGTCACCTGGCCAGGGATTGAACTCGAAGTTTCATATTTATTAAATTATAGTGAAAACCAAAACATGGCCCTCCCTGGTGGTGCAGTGGGTTAAAGTGCAGCACTGCAAGCTGGCCGTAGTCTCTTCCATGAGAGTTCGATTCCCCGGCCCTAGAGGTGACCCACATGGTGCACACACCTCTCCTGTCTCCCCTGCTGCTCCACTCAGCAATGTACTTCCTCAGTCTGTCTGTTCTGCTTCCCACTCTGGCTCCGGTGAATCCTCTCGCCGCCTCTGCACCTCTTGCCTGTACCCCAGTTCTATATGCATAAATAAATAAATATTAAATAAATATTAGAAAGAAAACCAAAACACAAACAAATATCCACTTTTCGCTCAGGGAGGGACCTTGAGAAAGGAGTGCATACATAGACTACTGGTGGTATAAAAGGTTACAACTTTTTTTTAGATTTATTATAGCAGCATTTTTCAATGGCCATAAAATTGTTCACACCCTGAAGTTCAGTAATCCCTTTCATGGGAATCTGCCCTAAGGAAATAATTAAACAGCAGCAAAAGTTCATATGCATATATGTATGAAAGATGTTCATTGTAGCATGATTTGGAAGAGTAAAAAATTGGAAAGAAACCAAATTCTCAACAATAAGCAAATTGTTAGGTTAGAACACACAAAGGCCAATGGAATATTATGCAGCTATTAAAAGCGATAATTATGAAGAGCATGTAGAAACATGACAAATGTTTATGGTTTTTGCACATATACTTATTGAGAAAAAGGAGAGTGCAAGGCAACATTCAGTTTATAATTATGTCTGTGTGAGAAAAATACCACATTGGCAAAAATTGAGTGAAGATAAAAATGATAAAAGAAAAAAATAGGTCCCTCCCTGGTGGCCCAGTGGGCTGGAGCTTTGCACTGCGAAGCTAAGCCAAGCCATGACCACTTCAGTGCGAGTTCCATCCCCACCTTGGAGGTGACCCACATGCCGTAGGGGACCTCTCCTGTCTTGCCTGTTGCTCCCCTCAACAGTGTACTTCATCGATCTACCTGTTCTGCTCCCCTCTGTCTCTGGTGAATCCTCTCACTGCTCCTGCACCTCTGGCCTGTAACCAATTCTGTATGCATAAATATAATAAATATTTAAAAATAAAAAAGGAAAAAATAAAATTATTTTCTTAGGGTGGTAAGGTTATGAATTTTTTTGTTTATTTTGTTTTAGAAAGTTTATTTGAGGGCCCTCCCTAGTGGCACAAGGGGTTAAAGTGCTATCTGCAGTCACTGCAGCACAGATTTGATCCTGACCCACATGGCATAGAAGACCTCTCCTGTCTCATCCACTGCTCCTCTTGTTACAGGGCAGGAAGAGGGGCACCCCTGAGCCTCTAAACCTGCCCGCTCTAAATAGGTTCTGCTATCCACCATATCAAAACAAAACATATAAGACTTTTAATGGAAAGGAACTTTAATACAATTAATGTGCAATACAGAAATCAAACACCCCAAATTACCCATCCCCTGTGGGTAAAAGTCTAACCAAAAAGGATTGGCTCAAAGCAAGGCTTGAAAGCCTGCTACAAGTCTAAAGCACCGTACAGTGGAGACCCATAGAAAAGGGTTAGAAATGGCCAAACAAGACTGGGAAGAAAAGAGCAAAATCAAAATCAAGATAAACACTGCCATAGTCAACCTCCCACACGTCTCTCACCCACATCTGTTTCACCCACTCCAGACCAAGAAGAAGCAAGTGTATTTTCTTCACATGTCTCTCTGCTCCATGTACCTCCCTCAGGTCTCTTTCTGGCTCTCTATCCTGCTTCCTTCCTCCTCAGTCTCTGCTCCAGATTCTTCTTCCTGCTCAGCTCCACCTTCCTTTGGGTGGGGCAGGGAACCTGGAACCTCCCCTTTCTCTGGAGACCACCCAGTTATACTCTCAGCAGTGTCCTTCAGTATGTCTTCCTGTTCTGCTCCTCATCTGTCTCTGGTGAATCTCTCAGCCCCTGTACCTCTGGCCTGTATCCCAGTTCTTGTATGAGTAAATAAATAAATCTGTTTTTCTTTTTAAAGAAAGTTTATTTGAAGTATATATTATAGTATACTTTATATATAAAGAAATGATCTAGTTATATAGACCCATCAACATATAATTTGAGAGCCTCCCTGATGGTCTAGGGTTCAGTCTTAGCACCATCACCAAGATGGCCCATCACAGTGGCCTGAGTTCGACCCCCCGCCAGGGAGGTGACCCACATGGCACGGCAGACCTCTCCTGACCCGCCCGCTGCTCCCCTCAGCAGTTTACTTCAGTAGATATGTCTGTTCTGCTCCCCACTCTGTCTCTGGTGAATCCTCTCATTTCCTGTACTTCTGGCTTGCACCTCAGTTCTTCTGTGAAAAGTAAAAATAAATAAAAATTTTAAAATTTATACACACACACACATATATAATTTTAAAATAGTTATAAAGCCATAAAATAAACATACGTCAAAGGTTTATTTGACTCATGATGAGTAAACTGGTGGATAGGAAGGCTGATTCAAAGAGCATTTGTGGAATAGAGATTTCCAGAGTCAGGAAGATCAGGTCTGAATGTCAACTGAGTTAGCAGTAAATTGGGCAATATGACTTTAGGGATAGTCTTCAATCATTTCTGTTTCTGTTGGGTGAACATTTACAAGTTCACCAGTAACTTCGTGGTTTAAACTATAATTAGCAGTAAGTGGAGAATTAAACAGGGTATGAAATACAGAGCTGCACTGCCTAACAGAGGTATAACACAAGCCCCTTATGTCATGTAAAATTCTGTATTAAACTTATTGAAAAAGGCAACAGGAAAAATTTAACTTTAATATGTGTATGTAACCAAAATTATCATTTCAACATGTGGTCAATATCAAAATTTTTTTCTTGCTGAGCCTACAAAATCCAGTATATATTTAATAGTCATAGCTCAATTTTCATTAGAAATTGTTGCTCTGCAGCCCTCCCTGGTGGCGCAATGGGTTAAAGTGCAGCACTATGAAGCTCTCGGCAGCCACTGCAGCGCCATCCCTGGCCAGGAAGCTGACCCACATGGTGCAGCAGACCTCTCTTCACCAGCCTACTGCTCCCCTCCGCAGTGTATTTCAGTTAACCTGCCTGTTCTGCTCCCTACTCTGTCTCTGGTGAAGTCTATCACCACCCCGCACCTCTGGCCTATACCCTAGTTCTTGTGTGCATAAATAAATAAATCTTTAAAAAAATTGTTGCTCTATACTTAGACTTTATGAAATTTAGAGTCAAGAATGTTATTTCAAACATTATACAAAAATTTCCCAATAACTGAATGGAGTATCAGTTCAAAATTTTAATTAAAATAAAACATTTGGTTTCAGCTGCTCAGTACATACCTAGTGACTTGTGAACAGTCCAGAAGAAAATCAGGTAGTCCACAAGTGAATCTCTTGGGCCATGCTTGTTTGACCATGAAAGAACACAAGATTGTTCTTTAGCCTCATTTCTAAGTTTTGGAAAATTTTTGTTAATGTTGAGGCTATATCAATCACTTTGATCAAAAAATGGCTTTTCTTGGACTATAATTCACATACTATACAATTCAAAGTATGTAATTGAATGGTTTTTAGTGTATTTATAGAGTTGTGTAACATCATCATCTTATTTTAAAATTTTATTTATTTATTTTATTTATGCATAGGGGAGCTGGGGTTTAAGCCAGAGTTGCGGGGGTGAGAGAATTCACCAGAGACAGAGTGGGGAGCAGAACAGGTGGATTTACTGAGGGGAGCAGAGAGTGAGACAGGAGAGATCTGCTGCAGCCTGTGGGTCACCTCCCTGGCTGGGATCGAGCTCAGGGCTTTGCGTGGCCTTCTTGGTGGTAGTGCTGAGACTTTAACTCCAGTGCCATCAGAGGGGCCCTAGATCATTTCTTACTAATCCTCATTATCTTACGAGATAGACATTATTCTCTTTTTTTTGCTGCTGGAAAGATTAAGGCTTGTGGAGGCTGGTGACTTGCAGTTCCTTAAGAGGCAAAACGAATAATTTGATTTTATCAATTCACTCCTGAAATCTTATTTGGTTCAATTTAGGTACCTTTTTTTTTTTTTTTTTAGTCCTTTTAGATCAGTGCTTGCAAACATTTTCATCCGTTTCACACAGAAAAGGATGATATTTCCATGCTATCCTGTGCTATCCTGATGTAGCCAATAGAGAACACTCTGGGGCAGTGTTTTCGGCATTTCTTTATGCCGAAAGTCCTTTGCGAAGATAAATAACTGAATGGAGGAAGTACAAAGAGGAAGCCAGACAAATAATGATCAAATATAATTTAAACTGAAGTAAAAATTTTAATGGTTGCCATATAGGGCTTTGGCATTTATATCAGCATAAAAAATAAGCATTTGCATCTCCTGGGACACTGTATCCTATTTATGCCGTACACGATGCTGTAATACAGGAGTGGGAACGCTCTAGACCAGGCGCTGGACTTTGGGCTGAGGATACAAAGATGAAGGAGATGGAATCTCTACACACAAAATTATGTCTAACTGGTGGGAACTAATGATACCATTATTACAACAGAGTTTGCTAAATCTAATGATAGACATGTATTTAGGGGACTCCTAATTTAGTCTGTGGGAGTGGGTTATACTCACCATTCCTCTTCCATTTCTTTATTTTCACAGAAATAGGTTTAATGTGAAATCATACAAATAAAACTTGTATAAATACCATCACACAGGCAACAAAGGACAAAATAAACACAAAAGATATAGATTGTATGCTTTCTCCAGTGGGACAAGTTTGAGTCTTGCACAGTCTTTCACAAATCATCATCTTAGATTAATAGAGACCAGTTTTCAGTGCCATCTGCGGGATGGGGTATCCCAGTGGCTTCCTGTGTTTTCAGGGCCACCAGTAGTAGGGCTTTCAGGGCCACCTGTAGTAGGGCTGGAAGTTGCCTTGTGATGGCTCCTCACTCCCTCCCAGATGTGTGGTCAGGGTGCTCTGTTAGCCTCTGGGGTCTGCAGTTTCTGTCTGCAGCCACAGTACCCATACTTCACCCCAGTGTGATGCACCGCCAGGACCACTGTGGTTTTGCCCACCACCAAAAGCACTGTTGGAAATTCCATCCCCTTGATCATAATAGTTGTTAAGTCCTTGCACCAGAGTTGGCCTGACCTCACCTCGTTTCTAACAACCAGCCACAGTGCCTCCTCCTTGTGGTCCTTGCTATTGTGGGCTAAATGCCTCTTTGGATGAATTGTGCATCTTTGATTTCATTCTTCTCAGAACCAGCTTTAAAAAATAATTCTTTTAGGACTTTCCTGGTGAGATAGGGGTTAAGTCTCAGCGCTATTACCTCTGAGCCCTAAGTTTGACCCCATCCAGGGAGCTAACCCACATGGTGTAGCAGTCCTCATCTCTCAGCAGTGTATTTCAGTCAGGCTGCCTGTTCTGCACCTCACTCTGTCTCTGGTGAATCCTCTCACGCCCACACTTCTGGCTTGTACCCCAGTTCTTGTATGCACAAATAAATAATTCTTAAAAAAGTTTGAGTATATATATACTTTGTATAAAAGTTAAGGTACGTTCAAAAGTGGTAAATATTATTCATTAAGATAAGTCAATAAACGTACAATAGGATATTATGACAACCAGATAACAAGAACCGAGAATACTGTAGACATTTACAATTTAAATAGTAAATAGCAATAAAATATCACTATAGACAACATTGATGTCAACAACTTATATTTGACATACACTGATGGTTTCAACTACACTGTTTAAAAAAAGAATCTATCATGTTTCCAGTCTTAATTTGAGCTTTCTTTCATAAGAGAAATGTATGCCATGTGTACAACATTGGAAGTGTGCGCATGTGTGTACATTTATCCAAATGTCCACAGACAAAAATCCCCGCGGGTCCAAATGTTCTAGGTCAGATCTCAAGGTCGTCTTGTATTTCAATAGTTCTATATGAGACCAGTACGTGCTCACTTAGCCCACAGTTTTGCTGCACCTGCTGTTATGAGAACTCTGGATACAAATTGGGTAGTAATTTTCAAACTCGGAGAAGGAAAATAGTCAAATTTCAAAACTATTTTAAATAAACATTATTATCGTCACTAGTTCATCTAGTTTCATGTAATTAATTTTGTTCCATTTAAGTGCAGCTCTTCCCAAATTCTGGACATTCTTACCCTGTTTTATATTTCTGAGGTTATCATTTAGCATCACTTTCCATGACACTAAGTTTTAGAAGTATTTTATATTTAGGGCAGCTCTATGAAATCAAATTCTATTAAAAGCCTTTATTATAGAGAAGTATCTCGAATAAGCATGGACTGACCACGATGTTGACACTGGTTGGAAGGCGGCCATGTAAAGGACCAGTTGATGAGTCCAGGAAGTGGTGTTTGTGACATGCAAAGTAAATCTCTGATTTGGGGCGGCTTCCCCAGATCCTGTGTGATCTGGGTGCCTGCCTTCATCTACCTCACTGCCACTTGACACAAAAAACATATTCAGGAGGGTTTCTTTGGGGTTCCCTTTGATGCCACATTATCTGGGGTGCAGGCAACATGAAGCAGATGTTACGGCCCTATAAAGTCTGAGCACTTCACCTTCTTCAGCACAGACTGCAGAGACTCAGCCATGAGTCTGCACCTGGCAGGGAACCTCGGCTCCTGGCATCTGTGGGGGAGAAAGGAAGGAGCTCTCTGGGCTGAGGACTTTCTGAGGGTGCACACTATCCGTGTCTGGGGGGAGCACAGATGCCAGCTCAGTCTGGTGTGGTCTTAGGGGTAGAGCCAGTGAATTAGCTCATGCTCTTAGGTATTTTTTAAATTTTAATTAAAAAAAAAAGATTAATTTATTTATGCTTACAAAACTGGGGTATAGGCCAGAGGTATAGGGGTGAGAGGATTTACCAGCGACAGAGCGGGGAGCAGAACAGGCAGATCAACGAAGCACACTGCTGAGGGGAGCAGCGGACGGGTCAGGAAAGGTCTGCCGCGCCATGTGGTCCCTCATGCTGCAGTGGCTGCAATAGCTTCATAGTGCTGTGCTTTAACCCATTGCGCCACCAGAGAGGCCCCTTAGGTTATTTGTTAAGTTGGATAATGGTGGGTTATTCCAGGAGGTTCCAAAACTTCCAGAGGCCCATCACTTTCCCTTGAGGTTTTCTGACTCAGAGAGGTCGGGAGTAAGGATGGGAGGAAAGAAAGGAAGTTCCAGCCAGCGGCCTTGTGTATCTCCTTTTCCCTTAGAGGACAATGGCCAGAATCTGCTTCCTGCTCTTTCCATCTGTGGCCACCAGAGGGTGGGGCACAGGTGAGTCCCTGGGGCCACCTTCAGTGTACTTGTGTGTACAGTCAGGGAAGGGCAAAGAGGGGCAGGATGCCCAAGGGCTGGTCCGGGGGGAAGCCAGGGGATGTCCAAGCCACACTGACAGCAGACTATAGCTGTGGCCTGGTCAGACCCTGGTCTCCCTGGGTTGGAGCTGAGGCATATGGGAGCGAGTTAAAGGACCCCGGAGGACCCCTCTGGGGCACTGAGTGGCTAAGGAGAGGGATAGTGGGTCTGTTTCCCCTGCCCACTACTGCTGCTTCTGTGAACTGGGCCTCAGGACTCCAGGGCATCTGTGGTCAGGCTGTCCCTTCCTCACAGTAGCTACAGATGGTGATTGTGACTCGTCAGTGGAGAGGAAGAATGAGCCTCAAGTGGCCAGTGGATTCCCTAGCAGAGAGAATCCAGACCCTGACCCACTGCAACCTGCTGAGCCCGTGGTGGTGGTGGTTGGGGGGGAGGGAAGGATGGTGCCAAGTCCCCATCACTCATGGAAATACTGTCGTTGCTCTGGCAGTGACCCTGTCGCATGAGATGTTTCATGAGAACCAGACTTTGGCCCAGCTCCTTTCCTAACCCCTTAGAAGCTGCAAGGACATGAAGCTGTGCTCCTCTGCAGCGCAAGGTGAGTCACACACCTGTGCAGAGTCGCCCTAGTGACCACTTTTAACCGGACAGCCCCATGTGGATGTCAGGAGGGTGCTGGTACTGCAGACAGCTTGGGCTCAGCTCCTACCCGCGGGACGCTGGGGGACATTGCGGGGTGTGTGTCACTGGTGACAGCAGACCCAGCCTCTGGACCCAGAGACTCGGTGTTCTCCTGGCAGTAGGGCCGTGTGGGCTCTGTGAGGCTGCGGGTGTCCTGAGTGTGAGCTAAGTGAGCCGCTGGCTGCGCAGGGGAGAGGCAGAGGCTCCGAACATCACACCAGAACTTCGCATCCAGACAAATTCCAAATTCCAGGTGATTTCTGCACATGGACCCTTGCCACATAGGCTGACAGAGGACTAGACAGATGCAAATGTTCCTGTTAGACGGAGTGGATGCACATACAACAAACCAAGACCAGTGAGGTTGTCTGTGTTCGCAGGACAGCACAGAAACTTAGGGTCTGATGACAGGTTACATGCTGAGGACACTTATGTCAGTCCGACATTGGGTGGGGTGTCGCGGGCCCATCTGAGCTTACAGAGCTCAGGGGCAGGGTCACACCATCCTGACAGCTGAATCAGGAGCTCCCGGAAGGGAGGGCGGGGGTGAGAATGACCAGGCAGTGGCCACACAACCTCTGGTTGCTCTGATTTGGGAGCACTCGGGACCCGGAGACTGAGGCAGCTTGATGGGTCAGCTCAGTCCTTGTGTCCATGTGGGGACCTGCAGGGGCAGGGAGCCATGAGCAGCCCCCCAGGCTGAGCACAGGGAGGAGTAGGGACTGAGGAGCCAACCCTTGGGGTGGGGAGACAGAGAGCAAGCCTGCCCTGGGCCCTGAGATGCCGAGAGGCCGCTTCCTGATGAGTTTCCAGATGTGGGGCCTCTCCTGGCCACAGGGAGGCTGTATCTAGGGGCAGATGGCATCCCTGTCTCTCAGACTCTTTGCTCTCTAAGTTCTTGAGAGATCAGCCTGGAACCAGGTGCTCAGCCTCTGCCTCAGGTGACCACTGGGACTCTTCACGTGTGGCTGGCTCAAGGCCTCCTGCGCCTTTCTGGTCATGGGCTGAGTCAGACTCTGGACAGGGGCTCTGCACTGCCTCCCCGCAGATGGCCTGTATTTCCTCCGCACCGAGAAAGGCGTCACCTATCAGACCTTCTGTGACATGACCACTGCGGGGGGGCAGCTGGACACTGGTGGCCAGTGTGCACAAGAACCACATGGCCGGGAAGTGCACGGCGGGCAATCACTGGTCCAGCCAGCAGGGCAACAGGAAGGACTACCCAGAGGGCGATGTCAAGGGCCAATCACAACACCTTTGGGTCAGCAGAGGGGGCCACCAGTGATGATTACAAGGTTGGTGCCACCCAAAGCCCCCCTGGTGAGAGAGAGCAGAGGCTTGGCCTGCAGGAACTCACTACATAAACAGGAGAGATGGAGCTGGGGTGTGGAAGCTGGGCTGGTCAGAGACTGAAATACGTCCATGTCTGTGTGCCAGCTTCCTCCATCCTGAGTGGTGCGGGGATTCCTATGCTGGCAGTGGGTGCTGAGTACGCTGCCATCCGTCCTCCTGGAGCAGAGGTCTCAGCTCCACCAGAGGTGCATACGGGGGGTTGTTTGTGGGGGTCCTGACCATCAGCTCCATGCCTGTCCCTCTGCAGAACCCTGGCTACTACGACATCCAGGCGCACAACCTGGGCATCTGGCATGTGCCCAACAAGTCCCCCTTTGAGGAGCAGATCCCTGCTGAGATATCACACCATCAGTGGCTTCTTCCAGAACCTGGGACACAATCTGTTTGGCCTCTGCCAGGGCACAGGGTCTGCCTGGGGGCATTTTCATAGGGAACAGAGAGCCAGTGATAGCATGAGGATAAGGGGCTCTGGGAACCTATCCCTCAGGGTTCTTCATCCTCCCTCTGATTCATGCTACCCTGGTGTGCCGCCTCCCTCAGGATCTGAGCCAGGCAGGGGAAGATGCCCAAAGAAAGAGATTGGGGGGAGGTGGAGAAAAACAATGGACTTGGAGTATTGGAATGACAGAACTGTGGGGGATGGAATCACGATTCTTAAGACTGAATTGAATATGATGTTGAAAGCTTTAGAACCCTCACCCCCACCCCCACGCCCCACCCCCAGCCTGGCCATGGTGCTCACACAGCCTGTGTCTGTTTCTGCAGAGATACCCGGCCAAGTGTGGAATAGGGAAGTGCTGGAAAGACAACGGCCGGCTGTCCCCGTGGTCTGCGACTGTGGGGCGCCCAGAGAACGGCGTCTTTTTACTCTCCAAGGGGCTGGCGTGAGTGTTTGACCCTGGAGAACCCTGATGAATCCTCCCCTATTTTAGCGAGATGTGATGTTAACAACAACTTGTGATTTATACCATTTCTGAACACTCAAGTTCTTCTCTAGAACTTGACATGGTTTTTTTTTTGCCACTTGATCACCACGACAGAATTATGAGACAGAATTGCTATTCATTCCATTTTATAGGATTTAAACCCAGGCCTCTAAAACAACATCTGTCCAGCTTTGGATAATGGTTGGGAAAAAGCTGTAGGCGTGTGTTGGCAGTGAACAACCATCATGTGATGAGAAAAACATTTTTTTTTCCTGAAGGGCAGCTATCTTTAAGATATTAAAGATGTATTTTCAGCATTAGAAAAACCACAAAGTGAAGTGTAAGAAATTAAAATCTACTTATTTATATCTGGTAGTTCGGTGAAAGCAGCTACTTACTGGTAGGCAGGAAAACACACTGGTCATGGATAAGACGCGTAACAGCTGCCACGCTGATAACTGTGCCCCTGCTGGGTCTTGTGGGTCTTCGTGGTGATCTTTCTGCATCTACTTTCCTCTGTAAACCTTGGGCAGACAAGTGTCCTCTGTGAGCCCAGCCTTGGCTTCTTGCCCCAGATGGAGAGAGAGGCTCTCCCAGGCCGCGAGGACCAGCCCCAGCCCCACAGCCCCGGGCCCCACCCTCTGCTGCTGTGCTGCCGGCTGCAGCCACAACTGCTGGCCAGGGACCCCTGCTGGGCTCAGAAAGCTGGTTACTAGCTCTCTTTTGAACACTTGACCCACTTTTCCTCTTCTCTTTCAAGGGAATTTAGTGCTGGATTTGTCCAATTCAGGGTGTTTAATAGCGAGAGAGAGAGCAGTCAAAGCCCTGTGTCCTGGGATGAGAGTCACTGGCTGCAACACAGAGCACATGAGTTTTGTGGACAGGAACAGCATGTGTGTGTATGTGCGTGTGTTTCTGTGCTTGCCTTTTTACTCTCTTTTTGGGATCCTGATTCATGTTGACAGAAGTCTGTCAACATTTTCCTGTATGATTAGTACATTAACTGTTTTTCACAAAAGTCTTCCCTTCTGTTGAGAGCATTAATATATTCTCTCATGTTCATATAACTTCCAGAATTTCAATGTGTTGGCTTTTCAAGCATGCCTGCTTCCCTCATCCTTGGGTCCTCGAAGAGGATGGCATCTGGCTGGGGACAGTGTACTTTGTGGATCTGCCTGTTCTGCTCCCTACTCTGTCTCTGGTGAATCCTTTCACCCTCCCCCATGCCTTGGGCCTATACCCCAGTTCTCCTACACAAAAATAAATAAATAATATATATATATTTTTAAAGGATAAAGAGGCCCTCCCTGGTGGCACAATGAGTTAGGATGCAACACTACAAGCTAGCCACAATCACTTGAGTGTGAGTTCGATCCCCAGAAGATAGTGTGTTGAGGGTAGTGTTGAGTTTGTATATTTGGGATATAGTGTCCATGTGTGGTAGAAGCAGGAGCTGATGCTTGGAAATTACAGGAACCAGGGCCAAGAGGGAGTTTTACAGTATGTCTGGGTTGAGAGTTTATGTTGTAGCTGATATGACTTACTAGAAGCTTTGAAGAGAGAAGTGACATGATGAGCTTTGGTTTTGCTAAAGTGACACAGAGCAGGGACTGAGGAAAATAGACTCAACAGCAGAGAATTAAGGACAAGGATACCATGAGGCAGGTGCAAATGTCCAGGAGTGAAATATTAATTCTCTGAGTTTAGTGTTTTTGATAGTTTGGAAGAACATACATGGGTCAGGGACACGAGAGTGATGGGTCAACAGATGAACACAGCAGTGGAAAGTGAAGGAGACTAGAAAGACATTAGGTTTTGTTTTGGGGGCTGGTGCCTTCCATTCAGACAGGCGAAGTGATGAGGAACATCTCAGGGGCAGTTAGAGAGGTGAATCCTTTTGTTTGGATGGGTGGTGGGAGAAGGCTGGGAGGTATCTCGGCAGAGGCATCCAGTGAGATTGGATGTGGGTGTCAAGTGTTAGATATATCCGGCAGCCCCAAGATTTAGGAAGTCCTGGTCCGAGAGTAGTAGACAGATAATAGCTAAAGTTGCAGAGAAGATGTGTCGTAACAGAATGAGATGTGGAGTGAGTATTGGGAATAGCAGGCAGGGGATGGCTGTGGACAGAGGTGAGTGCAGGTCCTGAGAAGAATGAGAAGGTCATTTCCTCATGTCCCTCAGGACACCAGGACAGAGAGTACTGGGTGAGGAGACTGTATGGGAGGGGTGGTCAAAACAGGTATGACAAGGAGCAGGACGAGCACAGGTGTGGACTTAGACTTGCCTCAGCATCTCTTTTCCTGCTTCCCAGCATTGTATCAGTGGAGGAGGATTCTTTCCTGAGTTTCAACCCTGGCAGTGTGGGGATTTCTCCGCCTATGATTGGAATGGATGTGGAGCCCACGTTCATTGGAGTAACAGCGGAGCATAACAGAGGCGGCTGTGCTCCTGTTCTACCAGTGAGGGCCCCGTGCTGGGAGACCCAACCCAGCTCCTCACCCCAGTGCTCAGAGAAGGGAAAACTGAGTGTTAACAAGGAGTTGAGGTGAATAAATTACATCCACTTGTGACTCTGGATTTTTTTGAATTCTTTTTTTCACATTGTGTGAGATGTAATACTACTTTTTTTTTTTAAAGATTTATTTATTTATTCGTACAGAACTGGGGTACAGGCCAGAGATGCGGAGGGTGAGAGGATTCCCCAGAGACAGAGTGGGGCACAGAACAGCAGATCGACGAAGTACACTGCTGAGGGGAGCAGCGGGCGGGTCAGGAGAGGTCTGCCTCGCCATGTGGATCTCCTCCGGGGCATGCAGAAGTGGCTTAAGCTTCTTTGTGCAGTGCTTTAACCCGCTGCGCCACCAGGGAGGGCCTAATACTACTTTTTATTTGGTGAATTCTATTCCAACATTCTGAGTTTGGAATTTCAAGTTTCATGTAATCTAGAACACAAATAGGCCCTCTTCTTGGGGGCCTGGGAATTAGATTAAGGGCAAATTTCATATTAATTCTTCTCACCACACTATCATTGTCTAATCAAAGTTCTCAATATACATATGTATATTTTGATTTGTTTATTTATGCATACAGAACTGGGGTACAGGCCAGAGGTGCAGGGGCAGTGAGAAGATTTACCAGAGACAGAGTGGGGAGCAGAACAGGCAGATCGATGAAGTACACTGCTGAGGAGAGCAGAGGGCAAGACAGGAGAGGTCTGCTATGTCTGTGGGTCGCCTCCCTGGCCAGGGAACCAACTTGTGCTAAGGCAACTGCGGCGAGCTTCCCAGTGCTGTGCTCTAACCCGTTGCGCCATCAGGGAGGGCCCTCAACATAAATATCATGAAGAAGTAATTATATCTACTATCTATTTTCTAGATTCTGTAGAGAGAAAAACACGAGGTTACAACTACCCATTTCCGGTATCAGTCAACTATTCTACAATGATTCTGGTGCCAGTTGAACGTGTGTGTTTGTGTTTTCCCACACCTGTAGGCAATATGTAGATGGGTGCCCTACAAATCAACTCAGTTCTGACATGTCTTCCAGGAGGTACATTCGATTACCCAGGTAAAGCATTCAGTCCTGTAAGATGCTTCCCCCTCCAGACGCCATCATGAATCCAGATTCTCATCTGTGTTTTTGATGACCAGCCACAGCTTGAACAATTCCCTCTTGTGTGCAATCAATTTCCTAGAGCAACTTACAGAACTCAGAGAAATTTTTTAGTATCAATCACTAGTTTACTATAAGAGGATTTAACTCAGGAACATTCAGTGGATGGGGTGAGTGGGGTAAGGGTGGGGAAGGGTCAGAGCATCCAGGCCGTCTCTGAGGGATGCTGCTCATCTTCCATTAGATTTATCCCTGGACAGTTGCAAATTTTAGATAAAATTGCAAATGATGGGGTTTATTTTATTGTATTTTCAGTAGCTTGCTTCTAATACGCATTATTGTATGTTGACCTTATGTTTTTCCTAAATGCATTTATTTGGATTTTCTACAAACACAATCACTCTTTTCTTGTTCTTTATTTCACCACTTTTTTTTTAAAATATTTATTTATTTGTGCATACAGAACTGGGTGCAGGCCAGAGGTGCAGGAGCTGTGAGAGGCTTCACCAGAGACAGAATGGGGAGCAGAAGAGGCCGACTGATCAAGTACATTATTGAGGGGAGCAGTGAGCAGATCAGGAGAGGTCTGCGGCGTCATGTGGGTGAACTTCGGGGCGGGGATCTAACTCATGCTGAAGTGGCTTTAGCTTCTTAGTGCTGTGCTTTAACCCGCTGCGCCACCAGGGAGGGCCTTACCACCTCTTTCCTATACAGAAAAGTATAGACTGGAAGTGGTGGTAGAAGTCATTTCTACTTAGTCTTAGTTTCTGAAGAAAGTTCTCAATTTTACTTGAAGGCATGATGTTTCTATAACTTTCTTTACCCCCCCCCC
>NW_004567125.1:9881591-9882784 GCF_000260355.1 Condylura cristata | reverse complement strand
TGTGCCACCAGGGAGGGCCCTTTGCTATAATTTTCTAAGATAATGTTTATCATAGTCATAGCTTTGACCTTAAAGAATTTTAAATTTCATCAGTTTATTTTTATGCATTTATGAGATCTTTGTGTTTTTCTTTCATTTTGATCCTTCATTCCCGGAAGAAGCCTGCCTTTGTTATGCTGTTCTTTCAATTAATGGAGTAGATACCATCTTTAGGGTGATTACCTTCATGCTCATGAGAGGGACTGGCTTGTAACTATCCTTCGTCAAATTTTTGTATCAAAGTCACACTTGCTGTAGCAGGGAGAACACACAAGGCACCCTCACTTCTGACCCAGTAACAAATCTGGGACTCTCCAGACACCACCCATACCTCTGACATTCATTTCTACATCAGTGGTCCCAAGACCATCTTAGTTCAACAATTTGTTAGAAGTACTCACAAAAGTATGGAAAACTTCTGTATGTTGGTCATGACTTACTTCAGGAAACAGATTCAAAGCAGCTGAGGGAAAGGTTTGCATAAGGTAGAGACCAGAAAGTCCAAACCCACAGCACCTGGACTCGGGCTGGGTCACTTTTCTGGCACGCATGCGCGCATGCACTTTGTCAGCCTGGGCGGCTCCCTCAATCCTTGACGCTTAGAGTCCACCCGGCTCCCTCCACAGTCTTGCTGCTGCCCCAGTCTCTTCCTCTCCCAGGTTGAGCTGAGGCAGATTCTGCCCCAGTCCGTCACGAGGTTGCACACAGGTTGTGGCTGAGGTTGGGGTAAAATCTCTGGCTTCCTTACACACACTTGTTGGGAACACTCAGCCGGAGGAGGGAATGTAGAGTTCTTCGCAGGCATCTCACTGTTTCTACCTGGTCTTCCCCATGGACGCTCCACACGGCCGCGCGGGACGCAGCACTTGCTCTGGCGGTCAGAGTTCACAGGACACGTTTCTTAAGACTAGGAAAGCAGGAACAGCCATATCACTTTGCTGACATAGTTTCAGAAGTCACATAGCATCACTCCCGCCATATTCTATTCATTAGAATTGACTCACTAAATGAGTCCAGTTGTTACGGAGAAATATCAAAGAATTTCCAGGGTACCTGCAGAATGTGGCCCATCCATGGATTTTCTGTGTCTGAATGCTCCTTATAAAAACAGAAAGCACTTCCACCACCCATTTTGAAGGACAAGGTGCAGTGTC
>NW_004567125.1:9879713-9880731 GCF_000260355.1 Condylura cristata | reverse complement strand
CACATCTTTTTTATCCAGTCATCTACTTTTGGGCATTTGGGCTGCTTCCATGTTTTTCCAATTGTAAATAAAGCAGCAATAAACATGGGGGTGCGAGAAAAAATTTTATGACAGTTCAGGGCCAGTGAAAACGTCTCTTCACTTGGACTTATTGGCCAAGCACACCAGACACTATTGCCAGGTGGAAAGAAGCTGTTTGGAGTTTCTGGCAAACTGCAATAGGAGATGCACAACAGTTATCCTAGAGCTGGTCTATCTCCTGCTTCATGTGAACTAGCTCCTGACTTCTGGGCCCTGAAGAGACCTTTAGCAGACTAAGCTAAAGGCTACTATGGAACCCAACTTCCATATTCGAACTAGTTCTTATCTCTGCCATCAAATCATGAAAGTAAAATGAAGTGGTGTAATTAAGCAAAATCAAAGCAAGTCCAGGAGTCAGAATGAAACTTGAAAAAAAAAAAAAGCCAGACTTTCTTCTGTAGGCTGCTTCTGCTGTTTTGCTTCCTCTTCTCAGTCAGGCACCTATAGCCTCATGGACAGGAGCACGAGACCAGCTAGTGGAAAAGGAACATGTGATATAACAGTGGATCTGTGGGATATGTTGGTGCTAACCGCAGGCAGGAAGTGCTCTGTGGTAACCCCAAGGCGGAACAACCAGAAAGAAAGTGGGGAGACCTCCTTTAGAGCAACCAGATGATAGGTCGCTCACTTCAGGAGGGAAGAGTGGTGGCCCGAAATACATGTCTACACTGACTAACCAGTGTCTGGCAGACTGACCCTCTGCTATCTGATTCCACAGTGAATCTCTGCACCCTCCTCCAACCAGACACACATCCTTTCTCTCTCCCAGGCCACGCCTGGTCCTTCTCACCCCCACCCACCTGAGCTCCAACTCAGCATCAGCTCTGCTGAGCTTTGGGCTTGACCTGGCCCCTTCTCCAGCCTGCAGGAGGCAGCTGTAGGGACCAGACTGCACAACTGACATGGGTGTCTGTCCCTTGCACTGAGCCCTGCTAGC
>NW_004567125.1:9877984-9879513 GCF_000260355.1 Condylura cristata | reverse complement strand
ATCTGCACTCCAGCCCAGAGTCAGCCTGCGCGGCCAGCCCACTGGGTATGCTGGTGTCACCTGGTGCTCTTCACGTCACCTGTGGAGTCAGTGAACCAGGACTCGGCGTGTGACATTCTGGCCCGCTACTGCTAGGATCCTCACGTCAGCAACGTCCACAGCCACAGATCCAGCAGCTCCCTCATTAGCTTTCAACTCAGGGAAGGTCTTGAACTCCTCACACTCCCATCATACACCTGAAGTGTCCGCTGGAATTCTAACACCCCGTGCTCAGAAGGATGCCTGTGGCAGGTGGCTCAGAACAGCCTGCTTCCCCTGGAATCCTCTGTGGTGGGAGCTCAGCTTCACAGGCCGTGGTGCTAGAGTCTCCTTTTGGTGTCCATGTGGGTCAGTTGCTAACTGATGCCAACCCTCGCTAAGATACGGTGGAATGAATTATCATTATTATTTTTTAAAGATTTATTTATTTATGCATATAAGAACTGGGGTATAGGCCAGAAGTACAGGGGGGTGAGGGGATTCAGGTGGGGAGCAGAACAGGCAGATTGATGAAGTACACTGCTGAGGGGAGCAGCGGGGGAGGCAGGAGAGGTCTGCTGTGCCATGTGGGTCACCTCCCCGCAGGGAGATTGAATTCATGCTGCAGTGGGCGGATAGCTTCATAGTACTGTGCTTCAACCCTTTGCCCACCAGGGAGAGCCCTAATATTGACTTTTTAAATAGTGTTTTAACTTAGCAAGGAAGAGAGACACACACAACAATGCTAACAACAACTCTCATGGGTGTTTTCAGGTATCTTTTCTTTGGAAAGTGCATAGGTCCATGAAATCTGTGAGTATGGGAATAATGCTCGCAGAGCAACTTCTAAGATTTGTCTTTCGAAGTCCTTAATGCATTTCTAAAGAGAGTCTGCTCTTTGGCATTCAAGGCTTTCCCTTCTCTGGGCTGGGCCCCCACTGCCTTTTGCATAAAGGGCTCAGAGTTCCCACCCCACAGCAGGAGACTTGCAAAGAAAGCTCAGCTGGACCCCAGCGCTGAGGAAGGAGCTGTGCTGGAGGAAAGTGCTGCTGAAGCTTGACAAGTCTGTGACAGGGGAGCTAAACGAAGTGTGGGGTTTAGGGCAAGGGGTCCTTGGTTTTTGTGTCTTTGTTGGACAGGGGTGGGCTGAATGAGAGAGGCTGTCCTGCTGCTTCCTGCTGTTCCTCTCTATGGCCACCAGTGGGAGCAGTGCAGGCTCGATCTGCCTGGATCCAGTCCTTCCGGTCACCTCCAGGGGTCAGCAACAGAAGGCTGGGGGCTCCCAAGGTGCAGGTGTCTCCTCGGTCAACGGGGATGTCTTTGATAATGGCTAAGGCCTTGTCCTACTGAATGCTGGTTTCTGACCGCGGGTAGGGTTTGGTGTGTGCCAGTTAGGATGTTTAGCTGAGATGTCCAGAGGCCTGAGGGGCTCTGTGAACAGTGTGTCCCCTCTGAGCCATGCCCTGCTCCTGAGGCCTTGGCCTGGGATTTTCAGAGGGGTTGCATGATCT
>NW_004567125.1:9871948-9877729 GCF_000260355.1 Condylura cristata | reverse complement strand
CTCCTTCCCTCCTTCCTCCCTTCCTTCCTTCTTTCTTTTTTTTGGGTAAAGATTTATTTATTTATGCATACAAGAACTGGGGTGGAGGCTAGAGATTTGGGGGGGGTGTCAGAGGACTCACCAGAGACAGAGTGGGGAGCAGAACAGGCAGATCTACTAAAATATACTGCTGAGGGGAGCAGCAGGTGAGACAGGAGAGGTCTGCCGTGCCATGTGGGTCAGCTTCCTGGCTGGGGATCAAACTTGTGCTGCAGTGGCTGCAGACAGCTTCATAGTGCTGCATCTTAACCTCTTACACCACCGGGGAGCCCTGTATAATAACAAACAAAATAAAACACACATATTCCTAAATAACTCACGGAGTCTTCATGAAATCACTGTTTGCTAGCTTCATTTAAACTGTGAGAAAACTGAAGCTTGGCTATGCCAATAATAATTCTTACTCAAAGAGTAAGAGTTGAACTACCTACAATTCAATGCCTACATCAACACCTCGGAATTTCTTCATTGTTCTAGACTTATAGAATTGTTTGCAAGTTTCTAAAAGTTTGTAGTAGGATGTAAGTTTCTTTGCTCTGTATCCACCCCACATAAATCCCCTTACATTTTTTCAGCAGGCTGTGTGTGTTCTGCTATACATTTTTCTCCACGTTTTTGCACATGCCCGTCTCCCTGTTTTGAGTTCTCCTTTGTTCCTATTCATAAGTTATTTTTATTCTCTCATAATAAGCTAGTATGTCACACAACTCACTTAGTAACATTCATGCCAGAGGAGAGGAGAGTAAATCATATAGTTCATGTCTTGGTGTTTCTGTGAAATCTTCCTGAAGAAGGTGGAGCACTGTAGGGGATTTCAAAAGAATGTCTTGTTCTAGTTGATTCTTTGTTAACTATTTATGTGCATGAAACATTAGGCTTAGGAATATAGATGGAGAAATACCTATTTTCCTTTCTGGTACCTCTGAAAATACCCAGAGGAATTAGGAGCGCATGGAAAGCATTTTATTCAAACATTTCCTAATTCTGTATGCACAGGAATGGATACATTTGCATATCCTTAACCTAAGGATCCAAGAAGACAAAAGAAAACTTCAAAATATTGAAAAGGAAGAAACATTCCTTAATTGATTCTAGGAGGGCAGCACAGCCCTGATATCCAACAAAGGCACCACAGCCAAAGAAAGCTACCAATATCCCTAGTGGACAGTAGTACAAAAATCCTCAATAAAATAACAGGAAACCAAAATGCATTAGCATATTATCATTAGCATATCATGATTATGCAGGGCCTCCCTGGTGGTGCAGGGGTTCAAGTCTCAGCACTATGAAGCTGTCACTAGCCGCTGTGGCATGAGTTCGATCCCCGGCAAGGGAGCTGACTGAGATGGCCCAGCAGACCTCTCCTGTCCCACCTGCTGCTCCCCTTAGCAGTATATTTCAGTAGACCTGCCTATTTTTCTCTCCACTCTGTCTCTATGACACCAAAGACACAGACAACAAAAGGACCACATACTCCATGAACATTTAAATAAAAATTATACATCAGAAAGTAACTACAGAATAGAAAAAAATTGCAAACTATATGATAGGGGATTAAGATTCTATGTATAGAGTACTCCTAAAACTCAACACATCAGCAATACAAGTCATTTCAAAAATGGGCAAAGGGCTTGAATAGCTATTTCTCCAAAGAAGATAGAGTAATGCCAATAAACACATGAAAATATACACAAACCACTAATCACTAGTGATGTGTGAATTCACATGACAGACTTTCACACTCATTAAGATGGCCATCAGCAAAACTCAAAATACCAAGTGTGAGGTAGATTGATGAAGTACAAGGGACAGTCACCTTTCTTTTTTGCATTGTGTCATGAGTTCCACTTCTCAGGGTCAAAGTCATGACCAGATCAATTCTGAGAAAACATGCAGAGGTGAGGCCTTCTTCTTGGGAGGAAACAAAGAAGAAGCGGGAAGACAACCTGTCGGTCAGCAGAGGAAAGGGAGGCAGGGCTGTTAATAAACCAGAACAAGCCCCAGGTTCTGAGGGCTTTTCACGTTGTGCTCTCATGGACGGTTTTTAATTTAGTGTTCAGAACCACCTGGTGTGGATGGGGAGCTGAGTACAGCTGATACCACAGGCTCAGAACGTAACTTGTTTAGGATCACCCACATCACAGCTGAACAAGAACTCGAGTGTCCAATTTTAGCCTCCTAATCTCGGCTCTACGCAGAATAGCATGGCAACGTCTTCCAACCTTAGTCCAGCTCTGCTTGGATCTAGAAACAGATCAAAGACAGGAAGAAGTCAAGCAGGCCTGGCTGAGGGAACTGAAAGTGTCTGCTACTGAGGGGAAGATGGAAGAAAACGTCAGGGAGCCTAGATGTGCCTTGTGAGCTGGGAGTCAGCATCCCCACCTCTCTCGGGCCGAGGTGGAAGGGGGGCTTGCCTTTCTGGAGCGTGCAGTCCAAGTGGAGGGAAAGGTGAGGATGGATCTCATCTTGTGTGGGTGAGAGAAGTCAAGGGGAGGAAGAAGAAGTTTGTGGGTACATTAAAAAGAGGAAGAGAGGGAATGTAGAAGTAGAGATAGGAAGTTGGAACAAAAACAAGTTCTGATGAAAGCATTTCAATTTGCATCTGCTTCAACTTCGGCGTCAACTTGCAGAAAGTTTCCTGGCAGAAAGTTTTCTTTAAAAAATTTTTTTATTTATTCATGCATAAAGAACTGGGGTACAGCTCAGAGGTACGGGAGGTGAGCAGATTCACCAGAGACAGAGTGGGGAGAAGGGCAGGCAGATCTCTTGAAATACATTGCTGAGGGGAGCCAGTGGGCAAGACAGGAGGGGTCTGCTATGCCATGTGGGTCACTCCCTGGTCGGGTCAAACTTGTGCTGCAGGGGCTGTGGAGAGTTTCATAGTGTTGGACTTCAACCCCTGTGCCACCAGGGAGGGCCCCCTGTTGGGTTTTTCTACTGTCCCCAATCCTTGGGTGTCTCCCCTGGCACCTCCTAGCTGCTCCACCCATCATTTACCCCACTAATCCAGGCACCACTATCTAGGCACATCCCACCCTTCTCCCTTCCACCCCATAATGTCTGCTGGGTGGGACAATTCAGCATAAAGCCTATTTGGTTCCCATGTAAGTTCCTATTGCCATAGAGTGGAAAGAACTGAAAAATTCCTAGAATAAAGCTGCTGTGTAAGGGTGTAGGGTGGGACCAGACTTCGAAGTGGTTTTGTGAGTCACAGTGAACCCTGAGCACACGCCTACTTACAACAGCAAGTGGAAACGAGGGGCCTGGTTTCCTCAGTATCACTCTCAAGGGGGATAGCTACCTTCAGTGAAGGAAGCTGTGGCGGCGAAGTTCTGCTTTGGCCTGCTGGCTGGTGGCACTGAGCTGTGCATGCCTGACCCTGTCCTGTGAGGATGTTGGGCCCGGCCCTTCTCCTCACCATCCCCCTGCTCCTCCAGGCGGCCCAGGACAAAGGTAAGGAGCCTGTGTGCGGTGGGACTGCAGGACTGGGGGGTGTCCTCAGGGTAGTCAGGACCCAGAGTCTTGGCTTGTGCTGCTTGAATTGTCATGGGGATGTCACTGTCACCGCTGACGGCTCTGGGCAGGACGCCTCCACAGAGTCCCCTCCAAGGACTTCATTCTGTCTGTGTGTCGTGACACCAGGAGGACAAAGAAGGGGCTCCCACAGTGGTGTGGCTGAACAGGGAGGAGAAGCAGTGTCGCACTGGGACCCCCAGGGATGCTGTGTGGCTGTCAAGCTCACGGCTGTGGCTCCTTGAGTCAGCCTGACTGACACTGTGAGGGTGGCAGGGTCAGCCCAACCCCTCACCCCTCAGCCACTCGGGTGGCCAGGGAGGTGTGGGCAAGGGGAGAATACCAGGAGGCGCCACAGCTGGTGCTGAGCCAGCAAAGGGTGACTTGGGCGGGGGTCTCAGCTCAGGCTTCCACTCTTTCTCCGACCCTGGAGTGTGGGGACCTCTGAGACATGGAGTCTTCCGGGGGCAATATGGGTAGGGGAAAAGGGAGAGAAGGCAATCTGGCTTCAGAGAGGAAACTAGGCACGGGACACTATTGTCCAGGGCCCTTAGATGTGGAATAAAGTCCTCGTCCCGATCACTGAGCCCTGAGCATCCGGGGCCTGTAAGCAGACACACAATGACTCAAGTCTGTTTGGAATGAACACAGCACAGAGCATGAGGGGCGGGGACAGGAGCCTGAGCAGGTGGGGCCCAGTGACTGGAGACCCCAGGAGGAGACGGGGTTGGCACCTGTGTGAGCAGCCTCTGGTCAAGGAGGACTCCCCAGATTCGAGCTGGCTGTGGGAATGAGAGCAGAGCAGGCTGCGAGGCTGTGCTGGGAGGATCAAGGATCATGCAGTCCCCACCTCCCACTGCTCAATGCATGGTGGAATCACCCTGGCCACAGGGAGGGAGAGACTTGGCCCCTAGGGAAATTTTTCTCTCTTGTGTAAATTTTCTCAGTGTCATGTAAGCTGACCGAAACTGTTTTGCATGTCTTCATATTAAACATCTGAGCTTGAAATAACTTCAGAGTTCCAGAGAAGGTGCAAGAAAAGTATAAAGAATTCTTGTATTTCCTTCACAAGACTCACTAGGTATTGACATTGGTCACATTTGCTTTATTTCTCTTTCTTTCTACATAGACTGTATAAATAAGAATTTTTTTGCTGAACCATTTGTAAGTCACAGATCATGCCTCTTTCCACCTACATTTTTTAGCACAGACTTAAAAACATATATCTTATGTCATATGTCATATCTTATCAGCACGATATTCACATTTAGTAAATTCAACATTGACATTTAAAAAACAAGAAGGGCGGGACCAAATGGGGGTCCTTTGTTCATGCTGCCCTCACTTCCAGACCTAATACCCAATCTCATTGCAGTGTTAATCTCTCTCAAAAGTGTCATCCTAAACCAACAAATCTGTGAGGTCGTTCGTATAGTCAGATCCTCTCCAAATCTTACCCCCACCCAAAGGTGCATTACCTGAAGCAATCTTTTCTTTGATTAAAGACCCTAGTCCACAGTTTTTCTCCCCAGGTGAAGCTTCCATTTTGTGTAACCCTTTCAGTATCTAGGTGCAATGCTTCCCTGCTTGTGAATCTTTTCAAAAAGCCAATTAGATCTGTACATTTGTGAGTGTTGTTTTATAACAATACAATCAAAAGTCCAGTTCATATTCAAATGTCAATTGTCCCAATTATGGGCTGTAAGGAGCATTCCCCTAATTTGGAATCCAAACTGGATGGTGTCCAATGCATCCTGCCATTAGGTCTTCTTGGTCACCTGTTGTCTACAGCTATTCTCACCTTTTGTCATCTTTCACAGGAGTGACAGTTTGGAAGAGAACATGTCTGTCACCTTGTGCAGGCCTCTGCAACCTGGGTTTGCGTAATGTTTGTGCATATGATCCAGGCCATGTGTTTTTGGCAGGAATACCAAAAAATTCAGTGTCTTTTCCAGTGCATTCCATCAGGAGATAGGTTGACAGCGAGGCATTTCTTTAGCTTGGATTCCTGAAGAATTTAACATGAAGATCATACCACTCTTCAACTTTGCAAAGTCCCCCAAAGGATTCTCACTTTACCTTGAGGACAAGCTATCATTTCACCTAAGCCCATGTGACCTGCACCCTTGACCACCTTTCCCTGTGTCTTGTTTCCTATCTTTTAGCCACAGTAGCCAGCAGGTTGCAAGTGCTTTTTTTGTTTGTTTGTTTAAAGATTTATTTATTTAT
>NW_004567125.1:9868683-9870660 GCF_000260355.1 Condylura cristata | reverse complement strand
CAATAACCTATTAATAATCTATTAATAATCTATGTTGTGGTTCAACTGGATTTGTGGTTCTGATTATGGTTGCAAGATACTCTTCAGCAATAACCATCAGGAAATATTTGAAAAGTAAAGGTTTATAACTCATAGAACTTGGAAATGACACAGCATATCTGGCGCCACAGAACAAGGTCACGGGGAGAGAAAGAGGAAAGGAGAAGAGAGAAAGCGAGAGGGAGGAGGGGCGGGAGAGTAGGAGAGAGAGAGAGAGAGAGAGAGAGAGAGAATGGATCAGGGATATTACCTTTATTGGGACAGAGAGAAAAAACTTAGGATATCACTCTTTGTTGTTGAATGAAAAATTAGAATCAGAATTTAAAGGATTGGAAGAGAAAAAACACAAGAGGCTTAAATGGTCGGTTATTGAAATCAACCAAGACCTCTAATACAAGGAGGCTCCATGGTGGGGAGACTTGGGGAGGCACCCGGCTCTTTGTTTATGTGCTGGCAAAGTGTTAATTCTTGATAGTATTTAGCTTTGCATGAATACCTAGTCAATCAAAGCTTAATCAATGGTAGGCACTTGGATTATAAAAAAATAAATCAGCTATTAGGGCTTATGCTGCAGGCATATATTTCATTTTGCTTTGTAATCAGAGTCTAAAAAAGAGACTGTTCAGCAGTCCCTTGTTGATTTTAATTGTGTAGAAAGTGAGTTTGAGAATCCTGGGTAAGATGTCAAGTTTTAAAGTGCAACCCTTTTTTGAGTATTTCTCGTCGTGAGGATCTTAGGGAGACCTCAATATTTCTTGATTTACAGGAGTATGTTAAGGTATATAATCATACCATATTGCCAGTATTTTACAGGAATATCCCCCACTTCATTTGAACTTCTTCCCTAGAGCTGTTTTGACAGCTTTTGTGAATGAGCACACAGTCCCTCTGTCCATGGAGAGTGCACCAATCCCATAAATCCATGAAACTACAGCTGAGAGTCCCCAACAAAGGAGCAGTTTAAAACACACTAGCTGAGTGAATAAGTGAATTACTTTCAGGCATCTTAGAGGCAGATTGTGATGATTTTGGGATTAGACGTGTTGGGGAACAGGGAATTTTGAATCTCTGCTCACAGGAATGTGTGTGCTTACTAAGGTCATATTGAAGACTAAATTCAGGTGTTGGCTGTGTGTGCTGGGGAACCCCCAAGGGACACACTGGTGGTTGTGAATGCCCAAGGATCAGGGAGACTGGGGTGGGGTATACTGGGCAAAAAGAAGGTCAAGGACTGCAGCCTTCAAGTTTATCCTAAGGGTGATGAGCAGTTTGTATAGTTTATGTTGAAACCTTCACTTCTCAGGGAGGAGGTTTCTCAGACCTCAGTTTGTGAGGTCTGGCTGAGAACCAGACAAATTCTGAGATTGGAGTCTTTTTAGTTCAACTCATTGAAAATGTGAATGGTGATGTCAAGAGCATAGGAGAGAGTGATCTTTGCTCCCTTTTGGAGGAAATTTTGTGGTGCTGACATCACCCTGGAGCTAGCTGGGCCATTATCTTCATAAAGAAATGTTTATGATGAACTGCTGTGTGTGTACAGAAAAGTGGTCGGTACCACAGATGTACATCTCGAAGAATGAACATATATTCATATCTATTCAATGGTCTCTCCCACTCATTATCCCTGTTCTCTTTCACAAATACAACCCCTATTTTGATTTTCAACATCATAGGTTAGTTTTAATTTTTTTCATATACCTTCATTTCCTCTTTGGAGAAAGGCCTATTTAGCTCTTCTGCCCGTTATTTGATGGGGTTGTTCTTTATTTTTGTTGAATTTCGTCAGCTCTTTGTATATCTTTGTGATCAGTCCTTTGTCATTAGTGTTGTGTGCAAAATTTTCTTCCAGTCAGTGGGGTATCTCTTTATTTTGTGTAATGTCCCTTTGCTGTACACAAGCTCTTTAATTACTTGATATAGCCTCAGCTGTTTATCCTT
>NW_004567125.1:9775912-9867590 GCF_000260355.1 Condylura cristata | reverse complement strand
TGGTATCTCATTGTGGTTTTAATTTGCATCTCCCTTATTATGAGTGATGTTGAACATTTTTTCATATGCCTGTTGGCCATCTGCATTTCCTCTTTGGAGAAGTGAGAATGACACATATTTAAAAAACTAGCAACAACAAATGTTGGCAAGGATGTGGAGAAAAAGGAACTCTCCTGCCCTGCTGGTGGGAATGCAAACTGGTGCAATCACTATGAAAATCTGTTTAGAGGTCTCCCAAACTGCTAAAAATGGAGCTTCCATATGACCCAGCAATCCCACTCCTAGGTATCTACCCAAAAGACACAAAAATATTAGTTCAAAAGGATACCTACACCTCCATGTTTATTGCTGCTCTATTTACAGTAGGGAAGATGTGGAATCAACCCAAAAGCCCAAAAATAGATGACTGGATCAAGAAGATGTGATACATATACACAATGAAATATTATAGCCTAATAATTACAACAAAAATACCAACAAGAAAGCAAAACAAAAGTAAACAGACAACTATAGATCAGAGACAAGGGATCTATATCTCTGATAAGGGATAGGGAGAGGGATCAAAATGAGGGAGGGAAGAGCACCAGGGACTATGGAGATGGAGCACTGGTGCCTTGGTGGTGGAAACCCTATGGGGGCTATATCTGAGAAAAGAAAGCAAACATTGTAAGAAAAAAAAGTAGAATTATTAAAAAAATAGAATGTGTGCATTCTACTATAGAAGAGAAAGTACATAATTTCTGTGGAAGTGTCTAAGGTTGCCCATCCCTTCAGGGGTGAAAGCCCAGCCAAACAGGTTGGCCCAACACTGGGCCACTGAGGCCTGAAAGTTTTCCACAAGTCTAAGGTGCCTTCTGTCAGGAAACCATAGGAAGGTGGCAGAGGGGGCCAGACAAGTCTGGAAGGAAAAGAGAAAAATCACAATACAAGTCAAGATGGAGGCTGCCGATGCCAGCTTCCCCAAGGGCCTCTCACCCATGGGTCTCTCATCTCTTCTTAGTGTCTTCTCCCACGTTCCCAGGGCCCTGGGAAAAGCCCAGGGCCGAGAAGCAAGCATGAGCATGGCTTCGTCACATGCCTCTCTGCTCCATGTGTCTCCCCGATGTCTTCTTTTTGTCTTCCTAGTCTTCTTCTCCTCTCCCAAGTCCCTTTCCCAGTCTTTTCTAACTTCTTATTGCTCAACTCCACCCTTCCTTAGGTGGGGCAGGGAAACCAGAACCTTTGCTTTGTATGGCGATTGGACTGTTACAGGAAGTGCTGAGGATGAAAGTTCTTTTCTCTCTCTCTCTTTTTTTCAGATTTATTTTATTTATATATCAAAGAACTGGGGTATATACCAGAGGTATGGGGGTGAGAGGATTCACTGGAGATGTGGGAACAGCGCAGGCAGGTCCAATGTAATACACTGCTGAGGGGAGCAGCAGGTAAGATCAGACGGGTCTGCTGTGACATGTGCTTTAGCTCCCTGGCTGGGGATTGAACTCATGCTGCAGTGGCTGCCAATGGCTTCACTGTGCTGAGACATAACCTCATCAGGGAGGTCCTGAAATTCTTTCTATGTAGGGGGTTCTAGGGACATGACCTTGGAGGAGAAATAAAACCCAGGAGAGAAAGACAGATACTGAAAAAACAACATATAGGTGGAGCCAAAAGAAAAACATTTAAAAAATTGAACCCATAAACAAAGAGGTCAGACTTGTGGTTGGTTACCAGAAGTGAAGAAAGGGAACATTGAAGGAAGTTGGTCAAAAGATACAAGCTTTGAGCTGTAGGGTTAGTAAGCGGTAGGGATATACATTTCAAGTTCTGAGAGCAATTTCTAATGTGGGGGAAGAGTTCCCCACACCATCCACAAAGGGTTCTACAATTCATTTCAATTCTGACACTCTACCTAGAGACAGCATCCAGTTGCACAGGTGAAGGGCTCAGTCCCAGGAGATGTCACCTCTTCAGACATCTGGCACAGCCCAGGCTGCCTGTACTTCTGACTGGCTATACATCAGAGATTTCCAAGCTCCTCACAATTAATTTGCTAGAGAGAATTTAGAGAACTGTTTCATCTTCCAGATCAATTGTTATTATAAGAGGAGCAGTCAGGAGCAGTCAGATGGAAGAGAGACATTCAGTGCTGTGTGTGTGTGTGTGTGTGTGTGTGTGTAGCTTCCACGCCCTCTCTGAATACACCTTAATTTCCGAGCTACCAATATGGAGGCTCTTTGAATCCAGGCCTTTTGCGTTCACAGGCTCGATAGTCATGATTGATTAAATTACTGATCATTGATTCTACCTCCAGCCCCTCTCCCCTCCCTGGAAATAAGGGGGTTCAAGAGGAAAGATCTAAACCTCTAATTCCCTGGCAACTAGCCTTCACCCTTTGGCTGTGCCAAAGGTCACTTCATTCCATAACAAAAGATGCTTTTATCACCCTCCCTGCCTAGGAAATTTGAAAGGTTTTGGGACCTGAGAGCCAGGTCCCAGGTGGTCAAAGGCCAAACAAATATATGAGAACTATGTTATGGACAACTGAGTGACCAAACACATATATATTTCTTATAAATCATAATCTTGTAGGGTGTAATGTGCAATATGACTGCTGTGATATAAAGGAAAGTTACATGTTGGAGTAGGTATTAAGAATTTGCATCATAAAAACATTTTTTTCTTCTTTCCTTCCTCTTTGTTGAATCTATATGAGATGGTGGGTATCAGCTGAAGCTATTGTGGTGATCATTTCACAGGCTATATAAATCAAGTACTGATGTCCCCCTGACGTAAGTTTTTACAGGGACTATGTTTCTCAATAAAACGGGGGTGAAAGAGTTCAGGAGGTAGGAATGATGTAGAAGCACCTAAGCAGAGTAAACTGAGTAGGGAAATCACAGAATTTGAAGGGAAACATGAAAGGCAAGTGCACATTGTGACCCTGGAGAAATTCTCACAGATGAGATGACTCAGAAAACTGCTACCAGGAGGGGTCTTGCTCTGTAAGTGTGGTGCAGGCAAGGGCTGGCATTGCATATGGTGGGGGGCATGGAGAGAAGAGGGCTGGGAAATAGGCCCTGGAGGATACCTGATCTACTCTACTGCTTCACCTAGCCTCGGGCTCGCCTGCCTCCATGCCCTCTTGGATTTCACTCCCTCTTGGATTTCACTGGACTCTGTTCACGCAGTCCCTAGCGGAGCCTCTTCGGTCCCCTTCACCACCAGCCTGATGGCAGCTTGGGAAACCTCAACATCCTTTTGCTCTGAGACTCTCCCTTGACCACTCCTGCACTTACGCCTCACCTCTGCTTCTATAAGCAGATCCAGACCAGTGGACATTTCCTGCCGCAGAGCTTGCACTGTCCACATAGCAGGGCCAAGGGCTGAGGAGACCCAAATAATCTCCTTGACCACCCTGCCTACTACTTTCTGAGGCACAGCAGGTCATCACTGGTCCTCTGACCTTCCTCTGCAGTTGCTATCTCACCCTGTCTGCTCTTTACTACAGGAAGAGGGGCCCCAAAGCTGCTGAAAAGTAGCAACAGTGGTGACTGCAGCCCTGAGCAATTCTGACCACCGGAATCTGCTGTGGCCTCTCTGTGAACAAGTGGCACTTGCAGAAGGACTTCCTCCCCTCTCAGAAAGTACATGAAAACCTGTGTGCAGTTGTCTTTCATATTGGTGTTTTTTTTTTTTATCTCTACATCTGGGGTACAACCTCCTTAGGGACAGGGACTGAAGTTTCTATCAGATGCAATACCCCAAGCATAGTGGCTTGTAGACCGTATTCACACCTTTTTTTTTTTTTTTAAATCAAGATATAACTTACAGTAATGTGCACAAAATTTAAGTGAACAGCTGGATGAACAAAAGTTAGAGGTTTTATGTATGTATGGCTACAACTAAGCATGTAACTACAACCCACAGTAAGATGTAAAATACCTCCCATACTTCCACACACTCCTTTTTTCGTTTCCCTTCCAACTTGATAATTCTGCCATTAGAATTCAATATTCTAAGTAATCTCACCATAGACTAATTTTTCCTTATTTTGAATTTCCTATAAAGAGCAGTTACTACATATTCTTTTTTTTTTTTTTTTTTTGGTCTGGCTTCTTTACTAATTTCCATGTTGGTAAAGTCCATCCACATTTTTGCTTATAAAATGTGCTTTGCTTATGTAGTAGTTTGTTCTTTTTCATCATTATGTAATACTTCATTCTGTGAATTTAACACAAATTATTCTTCTAATGACATTAGATATTTGGGTTGGTTTGTACCCCACTTTGAATTACTATAGCTAAAACCATTGTGAACATTCTAATATATGTTTTTATCAACATAAACATTGGGTTTTCTTGACTGTACAAATTCACCTGTCATAGGGTATTTGTACGTTTAGTTTTAGAAGATACCATCAGACAATTTTTCAAAGTGGTTATATGTTGGAGACCAGCTCCAACTATCGAGGTGTCTGGAGGCAAGACAGGCAGGGCCCTAAGGTGGGAAGGCATTGGCGAGCGGAGATTCCAAAAGGGGAGAGAGGAGCGGGCACGAGGAAGACACGGGAGTCAGGATAGGGTGCAAGTCTTCCTGGCATTCCCTCAGCAGGTCTTTATTTATACTGTGTAACAAGTAGCCAATTGCAATAATGCAGAGGACAAGCTAATGAGAGATCACCATAACACATTCTCAAGGACAAGGGGAACAAAGATTCCTCTCTTAACATATTATGGTACACTAGATTATATGTTTTTGTGGTAATTGTCATGTGACAGCTGTCCAGCTATCGCTCAAAGGAAGAGAGGTCTGGGAAGGGATGAGCTCGTTAGCAAAAGGTTATTAGGGGACTTGGGGTAGTAGTAGATTGTGTTAGCAATGTTATCAGTGATTGTCCAAAGAAGAGCTAGTGGCTAATCCAAGGCCAGCAGAGAGCAGCCAGAGCTTGTTTTAAAAAGGAGCAAACCAAGAGAAAGTTGTAACAGTTGTGCATCAAACAACACCTGTGTAATCAAGGCCAAAATTTCTCCATGCCCTGGGAGTCTTATTCAAAGAAACCAAGGAAGCTTCCCAGGAGTTTTTATGCCCTGGAGTCTTATCTCTCCTGGGGCTTGCCTTCTGTCTCAGGAGACAGAGGGATTTCTTGCCCTGGGGCAGCTTGCCTGAACCAGGCAGCTGCTTTATGAGGCTAAGACAATTGATGGCTGCTCAGAATATTTTGTAAATTGATGGCTGCTCAGAATATTTTGATATTATGATTATACAAAAAAGGGAGGTCGTAACATAAGTTAGCAGTGGAAATTCTGATTTTTCAGAGCTTTTCCTGATCTACCCGGAATCTGTCAGTCGATAGACGTTGCATAGATTGTGTCATTTATATTTACACTTCCTTTAGCAATAGTCGCTCTCCATCCCTGATAATACTTGGAATTTTCAGGTCTTTAAATGTTAGCTGTTTTGGCAGGGATGGAGAGAAATTTCACTATTTCTTGATGACCAGTGATTGTTGGATAAGTTTTTTGCATGTTCATTGGTCATTTTGTTAAGGGGAAGGATGTCCTAAAGGAACTCTGCAGGGTCTTATGGACTCCACCCCCTACTCCAGCTTTCTGGACCCTACAACCTACTCCAGTGATTTGGAAACTACAACTCCCAGCAGTACCAGGGAGAGAAGTGCGAGGACCCAAGGGTGGAGCTAGCAGGAATGAATTCTGGGACATTTAGGGGATAAATAGGGTGCGATTGCATCTCTCACTCTCTCTCACTTGGGAAGCAGCTCTCCTGACCTGGTGACTCGGTGTGTTCAGTCAGCCTAGCTGTAAGGTATTGCAGTTAACTTTGTATCTCGCTCTCTTTCCCTGGGTTGTTTCCTATTCCTTTTCCCTTTTGTAAATAAACCCGTTATTGACCCTTTTGTGTGTCCCTGCAGTGTAACTGAATTGTGGGTGCAGTGTAACTGAGTGTGTGGGTGAGGCCCCACAGAGAGGCAGCCCAGTCTACTCTGGGTTGCTCTGTAACAATTTGGGTGTTCTTTTTGGGAACTGCCTGCCCAAATCTTTCCTTACTTTTTGTTGTTGGGTTGTCAATCTGTTTTCATTTGTAAGGATTCTTTGTATATTCTAAATATGAATACTTTATTAAATATATTCATTGCACTTCATTAATGTTGTCTTTTTATAAAAAATAGTTCTAATTTTAAATAAACTCCGATTTACCAATCTTCTTTTATAGTTAGTAATTTTGTTGTCCTATTAAATATTTGTTTACCTCAAGATGTAGGAGATATTTTCCATGCTTTCTTCTAAAAAGTATATTTTCTGGACCCTCCCTGGTGGTACAAGGGGTTAAAACGCAGCAATATGAAGCTATAGCTGCCACTGCAGCACGAGTTCGATTCCCCACCAGGGAGGTCACCCACATGGCCCAGCAGACTTCTCCTATCTCACCCGCTGCTCCCCTCAGTAGTGTGTTTCAATCTGCCTGTTCTGCTCTCCTTTCTGTCACTGGTGAATCCTCTGACCCCCCGACCTCTGGCCTGCAGTTCTTGTGTGCAGAAATAAATAAATATTAAAAAAAAAAGAAAAGAATTAGAAAGAGAAAAATAAAACTACCCTGGTAGACATAAACTAGCACTTTCCTCCCTAAAGTCTACAATGGGAGTAGTACATGAGATATGACCGAGAGTTGCTGGCCACCCGAAAGCAGCCCACGGCAGAAGCAAAATTAAAGTCACTGTGGCCCTGTGGCTATGGGATATGGCCCAGTAGATGCAGGAAGTGAAAAGTCTCTGGGTGCTTTGGGAGGTCATGGAGAACTTATTTATTTATTAAAGATTTATTCATTTATGCATACAAGAACTGGGGTACACGCCAGAGGTGCAGGGGCAGGGAGAGGATTCACCAGAGACAAATTGAAGTACACTGTTGAGGGGAGTGGGGCGGGTCAGGAGAGGTCTGCTGCACCATGTGGGTCACCTCAGGGGCCGGGGACTGAACCTGTGCTGCAGTGGCTATGATAGCTTCATAGTGCTGCACTTTAACCTGATCTGCCACCAGGCAGGGACCCTCTAATTATTTTCTAGGGACAAATCGTTTTGGGTACAATTCACTCCTGGTGACGAAACATCAGCAAATATTACTGAGTGATAATCACCACTGTGTGCCCAGTGCTGCTGGAGGGGTTATGAGTCTAGCTTTATGGGAAGGTGAGAGGGACCACAGTCTTACTGGGTCTGGCCAGGCTTCCTGCAGCCACCACTGGCCGCCAGCACTGTCAGGAGGGCGTCACCTCCGACACGGAGCTCCACTGTGTGATTTGAACGACTTACTAAATCCTTTATAACTCAGGTTCCTCTCCTCTACAGTGGGGGTAAGGCTCTCCTGGGCTCATCGTGAAGTGAAATATTTAAAAGGTGAAAGTATTTAGAACTTGCCTTCCCCAATGGGAGTACTCAAGATTTTGGGCGTTATCGTTGGTTTGTGGGCTTCTACTCAGCCTGTACAGAATGGGGCAGATACACACTTTTGGGTTCTCTGAGGCTCTGGGGGGTCTTCATAATGTGCCCAAACTTTTGGCTTAAGGGAGTCACATCAATTGCCCACAGACTCGGGCTTGACACCTCTAACTGGGTTCTCTTTTTTAGAATGTCCAAATTCTGATACCCGCATCGTGCTTGGACTCTCAGGACAGCCTCTCTGGTTGCGGCCCAACAGCACACAGACAGGGAACGTCTCAGTTAAATGGACCTTTAAGCAAAAAGCAGAAAAAAACACGTATGTGATACTGGATTGGGAGCATCCAGCCAAGAAGCCGCTTTATGGAAATTGGTCTTTGACTCACTTCAACAATCAAATTAATTTTGCACAGGAGGACTTTACTCTTCATATCAAGGAGGGGTGGCCGGAGGACAGTGGCCTCTACCTCCTGAAGCTCACCCTACAGAATGGGGATAATGAGAATGTTTGTTTCCAGGTTTTCATATTGGGTGAGTTCCCGGCAGCCTGCTCTGTCCCTTGGCTTCTCCAGGTCTTGTATGTCCAAGTCTTTCTGACCAGAATCTCTGCTTGCAGAGGGCCCCACGCTACAGGGCGAGACAAAGATCCTGGATGGAGGGATGTGCCTAGTGTCTCTGAACTGCTCGATTTCCAGGGATGACGACATCAACATGAACTTTGCTTGGTTTAGAGGAGAGGAGAGGATCCAGGAGTGGGGGTACCAGACCTACTCAGAGCAGGTGGCTGACGACAGCGTGCTGCTGTACTCCTGCTCTGTCAACTACTCATTCAGCGTGGCATACAGCACCCTCAACCTCATGGGGTACTGTCAGAGTTGGAGTAAGTGGAGTGGGGGTGAGTGGAGTGGGGGTGAGCTCTACCAGGGTGGAGGTGTTGGAGCACAAAATAGGCTCATGAGCAAGAATCTTGTGTGTGATGTCCTGGCTGCCTCCCCCAGGAAAGTGGGGAATATAGCCATTCTTGGGGATCCTGGCCCCTCAACACACAGTTTCTGTAAAACCAGGCCTGCTAGGGAGAATGTGAGTCTGTGCAGCTCTCCTGGGAGGCGTGTTCTCCCTACTGTGTGTGTGGTTTTTGTTGAACCATGGCCCGCTGTGGCAGCTGCTCTCTGAGACACCTGTTTCTTCCTACAGGGGCCAGCTCCCCTTGCCAGGTTGCTCCCCAGGATAATCACAGGGAAACCTAGGAGAATCCTTGTTTATTGCTTATCCCATCCTGATGACTACCCTGAGCTGTGCTTCTACCACGTTTGATTAGACTTCGAGTGCCACCAATGTGGCTATTACAGGGACATTTCTGTCCTTAAAGAACCAACAGGGGCCCTCCCTGGTGGCGCAGCAGGTTAAAGCACAGCACTGTGAAGCTGTCTGCAGCCACTGCAGCACAATTTCGATACCTGGCTAGGGAGCTGACCCACATGGCCTGACAGACCTCTCCTGACCTGCCCGCTGCTCCCCTCAGCAGTGTACTTTGTCAATCTGCCTGTTCTGCTCCAATGAATCATCTTACCTCCTGCACCTCTAGCTGTACCCCAGTTGTGTATGCATACATAAATAAATCTCTAAAAAACTGGATAAATATGAGAAAAAAAAAAGCAGGAAAAAAAAAAAAATCCAAACCAACCCAGAAGTCATATGGAGTGACACTGATTTGAGGGTCACATCAGTCATGGTTCTGCCATTTATTAGCTCTGTGATCTCAGGCTGGGTCATTAACTTTTCTGAACTTCACCTCTTCTTTTGGAGATGATGGTAATAAGAACCTCACAACCTGTTAAAACTGAAGGAGTTGGGCCTCACTGGTGGTGCAAGGGTTGAGTCTTAGCACTATCAAGCTGTCAGCAGCCACTGTAGCCGAGAGTTCAATCCCTGGCCATGGGGGTGATGCACATGGCGAGGCAGACCTCTCCTGATCCACCTGCTCCTCCCCTCAGCAGTGTACTTCCTCCATCTGCCTGTTCTGCTCCCCACTCTGTCTCTGTGAGTCCTCTCATGACCCCCACACCTCCGGCCTGCACCCCAGCTCTTGTATGTATAAATAAATAAAATAAAATTGTTAAAAAAGATTGGAGGAGACGTTTGCTGAGAGCCCCGTCAGCAGGACCTGGACACTGCTCTTTCCTCCTCCCGGGCTGGTGGGCTTGTGTGTTAGGCTGCTGGGGACCCAGTGGAAGACTGGCCTGGGACAGCGCAGTGCCACCCGTGTTTGTTCAGCTAAAACAAAGGCCCGGATGATGAGACATTGGCTGTGCTGAGGCTTTGCCCACTACACTAAGGTCTGGGCATCCCTCCGGGGTCTACGTAATAACATATCCATTTTGCAAGTTGGAAGTCTCAGAGGAGTTCGGGAAGGCCCCCAAGAAGGTGCCCTTTCTAGAGTGCCCATTATGTAGAGAGGGTCTATTCAAGGATGACAGTTGGAGCCAGGTCTGTCAGTACTAGCTGCCATGCGGGTCAGCATCAGCCAAGGGCAGTCGCCCAGCTGAGCACAGACAGCTTTGTGGGGAGCTCAGGCTGAGACGGCCGGGCGCGCAAAGAATGCTGTAGACAGGCAGGGAGGGACAGCCGGCTGTGTGCTAGGCCCGTGCCTTTCTGATCCCTCAGAGTTTGACTCCCCACTCCTAATCTTTTTTTAAAGATGAATTTATTTATGTATATAGGAACTGGGGTACAAGCCTGAGGTGCAGGGGGTGCGAGGATTCACCAGAGACAGAGTGGGGAGCAGAACAGGAAGATTGGCTGCAATACACTGCTGAGGGGAGCAGCAGGGGAGACAGGAGAGGTCCGCTGTGTCATATATGGCCCCCCTCAATCCCCGGCTGGGGATCAAACCCGGCCACAGTGGCTGCCACAGCTTCATAGTGTTGTGTTTTAACCCCTTGTGCCCCCAGAGAGGGTGCTGATACCCTCCATAGCTGGCTCAGCCATGCTGCTGCTGTTCATCCTCGTCATCACTGTCTGCTTCTGTGTGCGGAAGAAGAAGGTGAATCAGTCAGGTAAGTGGACGGTCCCAGCAGGTGCTGCCACCTGGCTGGACACCCAGCCCCTCCGTCGCTTAGCCCCTGCTTTTCCTGGGAAGGGTTAAGCTGTGTTGTACATGGCAGGGGGATGGGAAGCAGTGGCTGCAGGTGTTTCCTCCCAGCTCCTGCTATTTGATCCCCAACTTGCAGAGGGTGGGGGGTGGGGGTGTGGCTGAGCTGGAGGCGGGTTGCCCGCAGAGTAACAATTCTGTTCAGGTGGTTGCTGCTCCTGTGTCCTCTGGGTGTCCTGGGGAGAGAACTGACTTCCATGCTGGAGTCTTTCTCCACAGGATGGAGACGCATGGTGGGAAACAGAAGCAGGGCAGGGCGCTCTCTGGGCCTCCCACGGCTCCGCTCACAGCTCTGTTTTTTGCCTCCTTCCTCTCACAGAAGACAGACAACAGCAATTTCTGCCAACGTATGAACATGTCAACACTGTGAAGCCCAGGAGAGATCAAGTATGGTGCCTGTGGTGCTGGGGTTTCTCTCAAGTCATCTGGAAGAGGGTCTTGGGAGAATGGCCAGAGCCAGGGTCAAGAGGGGAGGGCCTCTTGGAGTTATCCTCCATCCTGACCTCTGTCCCCATAGCCCCCCAGCGCAGGCTGGGGAGGGAAAGAGAAGGGGACAGAGGAGTTGAAAAGAGGCAGAAGGGCTTTCTGGTACAGAACAGGACCTGCTGGGAGGGGTGGGCCCAGCTGGGCTCAGTGGCAGGTGGCAGGATGCTGCTTTGCCCCCACATGGCACCCTGGTACCCCCATCTCTGCCCAGTCTCACCACCTGGGTTGAACCTCAAGAAGAGCCCACCCTTGTATTTTGTGTGTGAACAAGAGTTTTTCCCCCAAGTCTACGACGACCATCCAGGTCCCCCCACTAGGGAGGCTGCGGGCATGCCAGCCTGGGCAGCCCAAATGCCAGAGCACTGCAGCTGTCTCTGGACCTGTGTTCACATCTGGAGACAAGAGGTCAGCCTGACCAAAGTGCTGGAGAAGAACCAGGCTGGTGGCAGGCGATGCGCCAGAGTGGAGCCTGGATCCCCCAAGCTCACAAGCCAGCGCTACCTGTCATGGGGTTGGGAGAGGGAGCTGCCGAGAGGCCTCAGGTTACCCAACTGCTCTGGCCCTGAGCAGGGCAGGACACAGTGACCGTCAGAGGGGAGGGGCCTTGAATCTCAGTTGACCTGAGTTGCTGGGTGGGAAGGTAGGGGTGGGCAGGAGGGTCTCCATCCACCCGCGACACATTCCATGCTGGTGCTTGGCCTGGGGAGGAGGCGGAAGTCACAGTGGTTACAGTACAGTGGTGAGCTTTTCCGCCCACCACATGTGTGAGGCTCTGGAGACCTCCGGATGCGGAAGTAGCTTCCCTCAGGTCGGGGGTCTGTGGGTGGCTCCCCTTGTTAAAGGGGTTACCCTGCTACACCTGTTTCCTTGCCATAATTGCAGAATATTGGGGGGTGACAAACAAAAGGTGCCCCCCCAAGTCAGTACCAGACTCTGGTACAAGGCTGAGAGCAAGTGCATCTCCCTACAGCCGTTGAGCTGCAGTGCTTCCTTAAAGCACCCCCACCCCACAACGACTCCTTTTGATAAACAGAGGAGAAAAATACCTATATTTAGAGCAACAGAATCCTCTTGGAGATTCAGACCTGTCAATCTGCTTTTGACTCTGGGGTGACCCCCAAAGCTTCAGCCCCTCAACCCCCAGCCTCTCCTACTGTCTCCATGGTTCCCTTTGAAGGCTTAAATCTCAACCTCCTGTGGTCTCACTTTGGACCCATCTCCCATCTTTCTGGAGACACTTCACTTGTGGTGGGTAGGAGAGAAAAGCAACAGACTTCTGCTTCTTGCGAGATGTTCACCACTCTCCAACTCCAAGGATGCTAGGCCTCTCTGTTCTTCTTGATCTCTTCTTGCTTTTGGGAGCTGTTTCTACCCAGCTGGACTACAATGGTCCCCTCAACCAAACCAACAGAGCCCTCTCCTGTGGTCAAGGCTACATGGGAAGGCAGGAAGGGCGTGTGCTCCTGCCTGGCCTTGTGTCCAGGGTTCCACCCTGTACCACCACAGCCACCCGGCTTGGCTTGTGGCCAAGAGCCAGGCCAGCTCTCAAGGCCAGCTTTAAAGTGCTTCCATGTCTGACTGTCAGTGCCCTGAGTTAAGGCTCAGTGCTTAGCCCATTATCAGTGGTTATGGGGTAATGTAGCCCAATGGTCAGCAAAGGTGAGATTCTAAGTTTCCAGAGAAGAGCAAGTGGTGGTGCCCCCTGAGGAGCGTCTGCTATGGTGAGTTGGCTCTTTCTAGTGTCTCTCATTCTAGTGACCAGTGAGCTCCTCCCTCCCTATTTCTGGGAACCTCTCTGGTTCTTGCTGCCTGTCCCATTCTGTCCAAACCTGGGCAGACACAGCCTTTGGAACTTGTTGCTACATGTCCCTTTTTTTTTTTCTCATGCAGGCGCCGGCACAGCGTACTCCGGAAGATATGAACACCATCTACTCCTTGATTCAGCCCCAGGTACTACTCAGGTTTCTCTCACCCATTCCATACCTGTCTCTAGGGCTTCCCAATGTACCCCAGAAATGTATGCCTTAAAGGTCCTGGTGCTCTTGTAGTCTAGATAGTGGCTTGGCTTGGCTGTTCTTAGTTGTTTGCAAGTCAGCATAGTTCTGGGCTCATGCTCTTGCTGAACAGAACAGGAAAGTCGGGGGGCAGATGCCGTCCCCTTCCAGCCAGGTGGTGGGCCAAGATAAACCATGGAAGGGGGAGATTTACTCTCCTGTCTGTCCCTTCCCTGCTGCTTCCAGTCCAGGGAAACCCTTGTATGTTTATCCCACACCCAATTATGCTTGTTTCAGAAAAGACTGGATCTGTGTGTCCTCTTATCTTACATGACCAAATGATAACACAGATTACTTAGGTCTTTTTTCTTAGTGAACCTCATATAACTGCTTCAAGTAGGCCCAAGACAATCCCTACTTCACAACGAGCAAGCAGACTCGTAAGGACCTGTGCTCCAGGTCACAGAGCTGGGACAGCAGAGCCCAGAGATATCGGAGACTCTCCTCCACCTCCCTACCACATCTCTCACATTCTGGGGCTACAGGAATTCTCATAGAAACTGGAGAAGCTTCCTCTAGCATTGATGACTAAGATGACAGGGTTGATGACCCAAGTTGAGACAGTTCTAGGGAAACACTGTCCCCTGGTGTCTAGGGATGACATTTTCTATAGAAACAACAACACAAGAAAAGAATAAGTGGCCACTTTAGCTTGGTGGTTGAACTGTGGGGCAAGAGTATCCTTTGGAAGAGTGACAGCCTTCAGAGAAAGATCAAGAAAAGGCAGAAGGGGAGAAAGGAAGGAGAAGAGCAAGCGGCTGGCATGAGGGGAAGAGAAAGGAGAGGAAAGGAAGGGCGGGCTGGGGAGGGGATCATAGAGGGGGGAGAGATGGCGAGGGAGAAGAAGAGGTGGGGCACTCAACCATCCAGAGGTGCTCGGGGCCCCCTGCTTGGGTGCCCTCCTTAAGACAGTGTGATTACTGATAGTGGGTCAGAGCTAGAGTCTCAAAGATGTGAGAGGTTATGCCTGCCAGTTCTCCGGTTTTAGCTACACTGAATTCCAACAAGAGCATTTGTATAAATGCAAGGAAAACCTCCCTTCAGAGTGAACTGTGGGTGAAATGCTATTTCCCTTCACATCACCTTAAGAGGAGGTGGCTGCCTGTCTCAGGGACACTGGGCTCAGTTCCAGGATAGGAAGGCACTCTGCCCTGGGAGGCACCCAGCAAAGAGCCCTGCAGAGTTTGGGGGCTCAATCCCTCTTTGATCGTGAACAGTAGGACTTGGGTTATTTGCCATTTGGAGCCTCACCGGCAGAGGGGGGCATGTTACAGTCAGCTCTGTCTTACAGGAGCTGGGATTTAGGGGGGATAAATGTACAGAACGAGTGCCTGAAAAAAAGCAGCCTTTTTTTTTTGAATAATAGAATAGTTTATTTTTACATCTTTTTGTGACTTTTTCCATCTCGGTTGTAATCCCCATGGGCTTCCCATCACTGAGTCACCCATGTGCCATCACCATAGACCAGTGCACTTCCCACCCCCCTCCATTTTTGATCCCACTCCCCATTCTACCCTCATAAAATGTCTCTAGTATATAGTTGTTCATTATTATTATTATTTTCTTGCCTGGTCCTTTATACTCCTGCTATGAGTGAAACCACCTGGTATTTTTCATTTTCTTTCTGGCTTATTTTACTAAGTATGATCCCTTCCAGCTCCATCCATGTTGCTGCAAAAGGCATGTGTTAATCTTTTTAATCCAGTCCTCGAGAGCATTTGGGTTGTTTCCATGTTTTTCCAATTGTAAATAAAGCAGCAATAAACATGGGGGTGCAGGTATCTTTTTCAATCAGTGTTTTTGTGTCTTTTGAGTAGATATTTAGGAGTGGGATTGCTGGGTCATATGGAAGCTCCATTTTCAGCAGTTTGAGGAACCTCCAGTTTTCCATAGTGGTTGTACCAGTTTGCATTCCTACCAGCAGTGCAGGAGAGTTCCTTTTTCTCCACATCCTTGCTAAAATTTGTTGTTGCTAGTTGTTTGAAGATGTGCCATTCTCACTGGTGTGAGGTAGTATCTCATTGTGACTTTAATTTGCATCTCCCTTATTACAAGTGATGTTGAACATTTTTGCTTATGAAGAGCAGCTTTTTTTTAATAACAGGGGTATCATTTAGATTTCTGAGTTCTTGTCACTGACTCAAAAATCTGCAGTCTGGGCAGGTCAAATGGGAGTGTAGGGGAGGGGTTGAGGGGCCTGTCTCCTAGGGCTGTGCTAGACCTCTGCTTCTAACAAGGTTTGATCTCTTTTCTCACTAGTCTTCTTCTGCTTCGACATCACAAGAAAATGAAAAAACTGTGTATGCACAAGTGCAGATTACCCAGAAGGTGAGTCCTGGGCAGAGGACACAGACGCTCACTGACATGTGTGCCTGCTGAGTGTGCTGCCCTTCCATGTTAACTGGTAGCATTTAAAGATTAAAAGGTCAACTACAGATGCATTTCTGGTTCTGTTTGGAGGAAAACAATGGCTCTGAGACTGAGAGAACAGTGGATTAAGAGGATTCAGGTCTGGGGAGTTTCTGTGGGAGATGAGGGACACCCAAAGGCCATGGGGTCCTCAGAAGGCCGGATGGGGTGGCAGAGACCCTGGGGAGATCTCCAAGGCAGGGCCAAGGCCTCACTGTGGGAGCCACTGGCCTAGAGGATGACAGGCAAGTTTTTGCCACTGGCCTGCCGGTGGGGCCTACTGTGAGCCCCTCCTGGTCTCCTGAACCCTGCTCCAAGCTGAGCTCACCACTCCATGTGGACCTAGAAGCAGACTTGAGTATCCTGCTGTCACCTTGCTGAAAGGGGGTGGAAATGTCACCGGATGAAGTGGGCACACCTGTGGCCCCCAGCTAGATCCCAACCTCCCCATAATAGTGGCTGACAAGCTGGGAGTGAACCAGCCACTGTTCACCGCTGCATCCACAGGGAGCCTGTGGGGTGGACTGAGGGTCCTGCTCCTTCAGGAAAAGGCCCTTGGCCCTTGCCAAGAACACTCCACAGATGCTGGGGAGGGCAGGTGAGGAGCCACTGTTTATTGACTAGCAAAAGAACAAGAAAAGAGGGCTCCAGCGCAAGCTGTGTGTATGCAGTTCAGCTGTCAAATGGAGAAAGGGCTAGTTAAATTAGGACAGATTAGGGCTAGTTAGGATAGCACAGATTAGGGCTATTTAGGTTAGGATAGATTAGGGCTAGTTAGGATAGGACAGATTAGGGTTAGTTAGGTTAGAACAGATTAGGGTTAGTTAGGTTAGGGCAGATTAGGGTTAGTTAGGTTAGGTCAGGACAGATTTTCAGATTTTTCATTCATCTCTTACTAATAAGACAGTCAATCAATTTAATGCCACAAGAGAGAATTAAAGTTAAATTGTAAGTGACAATACAGGGACATGCAGGCGGTCGGGGCGCCGGGGTCCCACACTCCGGCTTGTGTTATGAGTGCAATGCCCTGAGCCTGACCCAGCCTGGCACCGGCGGTCTCTTATGCTCAGGCTTGCTGGGCTGGCACTCAGCTGGGTTTCCCCACCCTCTGGGCCAGGAGGCCACAGGATGGAGGTGCCTGGCCTGAGGCACGGCCTGCAGCAGGTTTGCATGCTGCTGCAGGAGGGTGTGCTTGTGTGACTTGGCGCTTATGAGGTGGTGCAATTTTCAACTCCGACTTTGGTTGGAAAGTGAGAAACTGTAGGCCCCTATGCCTCACGCCTTCTCTGGAAACCATAAGTGCAATCTTTTACTCCTGGGGTAGGAGATTCAGTTCTCTTTTGACTGGAACTACCTCAGGGAACTTTGGGCCCTGAATATTTTGGGGGACCTCTCACATTCGTTAGGTATAGGATATTTCTCGAGTTGAAGCTAAGTACTCTTTACCTCTGAATTTCCGGTCTGGATCCAGAAGAGGAACCACAGCTCTTCTGTCAACTGCACTGTCTATGAAGAGGTAAGACTCTGGGATTCTTCTGAGTGGGCTTAGTGCTCACAGCATGACCTTGAAGTCTCATACTTGTGAAAAATCATCCAGCATCTCTCAGAATTGTAGGGGATTTAGGGATCTTCCAATCCAAGTCTCCATTTTAGAGAACAACAACAACAACAACAAAAACTGAGCTCCAGGGAGAGTGAGAGAGAAACCAAGGTCATGTCATGTGTGGGGTTGGATTCTTATTGGGGATCTTGAGTTATACATTGGGGACCTCCCTGCTGTGGGTCATGCAGTGCACATCTCTGTTTTCTTTCACTTTTAAAAAAAGATTTATTTATGCATACAGAACTGGGGTATAAGCCAGAGGTGCAGGGGCGGTGAGAGGATTCACCAGAGCAGAGTGGGGAGCAGGACAGGCAGATTGATTAAACACACTGCTGAGGGGAGCAGTAGGTGGGTCAGCTCCAGGGCAGGGGATCGAACTGAATCACTGAAGTGATTGCAGCTTGCTTCAGTGCTGCACTTTAACCTGTTGTGCCCCCAGGGGGGGGCCCCCCCTTTTTTTTTTTTTAGGTGTTTTTTTTGTGTGGGGGGAGGGGAGAGAGCTAGAGGGCAAAGAGGGAAAGACAAGTGGATCTAAATAATTTTCCAAAGTTGACATGTAATCACAAATCGTTCTGGAACATAGCTGATGTTAGTTTGCTATGATGACAGACACTGTACCAAGGTGACCGGAGCTTGGTGCTAAGATGATTCTCACCAGGCCATTTAGGAGGTGGAAAGTAAGTAACTCAACAATTATTAAGATTTATTGTGTTGATAGTCACCTATCAATGGTGTCAGGTGAATACCCATTTAAACTTTGCAGAACAACATGAGGTGGGTATCATTATGTTAGCTCATGACTGAGGGGTGCCCAGGGACCCCAAACTGTTAAAGAGTATATGCTCTAAAAGGGATCTTCCATCTGCATGGGCAAAGGCAAAGAAAGTGTACTCTTAGTATGTTTCAAATTTTTTTTTTTCAATATATAATTGGTGTGTGGAGAGAGAAAGAAGAAAAGGATACTCCTAATAAAACTTCCGAAATTGCCCGTGAGGTGATGGGCAATTTCCCAAACATGCTCATCCTGAACAAGGCCAATGAGGCCTAAAAGCTTCTTACAAGTGCTGTCTGGCAAAGAACACAAGAAAGAGGCTAGGACAGAAGGAGAGATTCAGAATTCAAAATATACACCATAAAAATCCACATGCAGGCCCTCCCTGGTGGCGCAGCAGGTTAAAGCACAGCACTGAGAAGCTTAAGTCACTTTCGCGTGAGTTCAATCCCTGCCCCGGAGGTGACCACATGGTGTGGCAGACCTCTCCTGACCTGCCTGCTGCTCCCCTCAGCAGTGTGCTTCGTCGATCTGCCTGTTCTGCTCCCCACTCTGTCTCTGGTGAATCCTCTCACTGCCCCTGCACCTCTGGCCTGTACCCCAGTTCTGTATGCATAAATAAATAAATCTTAAAAAAAAAAACCAAAAACTACATGCGGTTAACAGTTGCTTGCCATCATCTCTGCCAAGCACCGGGAGCAGCATCTCCGTGTGTCACGGGCATGTCTTCTCCAGGTATTCCTTCCAAGAGTCTCTGCACATCTTTCTTCCACATCGCTGCCCATCTCTGTAGCTCCTCTGTGTCTCCCTCCCTCCTTTGCTCCACCTCCCTTTATATGTCCACCTTGCTCCTTCCCACCTGCGCCCTGCTCCCCCCATTCAAGAAGTCTGGTTCAGGGCATGGTGGGACTTGCAACCCAACACAGTCGCATGTCAGTGGAGACAAGGCAAATGGCACCTGTTCACTCAGTCCTCCTGACCCTTCATGGGGTGCATCTGTGGCAATTACCTGGTCAGTTTATACCCAGAATGACTGAGGCATAGAGAAGGCCTCTCCATACATATTGCCATTGGACACAGGCAATATGTATGGGGTGGGCATTGCTGGAATTCTGCTGTTACCCCACAATAAAGCCACCGGACAGTGTAGGGTTGTAGAGAGCACAAAGTAATCTTGGGGGTTCATGAAAAAGAATGGGTAAAAAGCATGCGATTTGGAGCCAAACCTGGATTCAAACCACCTCCCACTTTTACTAGTTGTTGATCCCAAGTTATTTGAGCTTTATTTTCTTCATCTTTAAATTGAGGGTACTAATTCACAACCCCTAGGTTTGTTATGCTCTCCTAGTGGTAAGGTCTAAAGTTCTCCTTTTCTTCCACAGGTTGGAAGCAGAATGCCCAGAGCCCAGAACCCTGCTCGGCTGAGCCGCAGGGAGCTGGAGAACTTTCGTATTTATACCTAAGGGTGCTGCTGCCTCACTTCCTATGTGTCAGTGTCTGCTTTGGGAGTCTGTGCTTTGACAACACACGAGTCTCCCTACATGGTTCCCAATTTCTAGAAGATTCCTAGTTTGGGAAGGACATGTGTGCTCACCCATGATGTACTGCTGGTGTTGGAAATGATTTTTAGCAGTCTTTGTAAGAGCAAGGCTATTCGATGCTGTCGCTCACTTACAGGCCAGACAAGAGTGGGGGAGACCTTGGCTATTTCACGAACGTCCACACAGCAAACCCAAGTGCTGGAAATAAGTGCTGTGTAATGTCGGGGGAGAGCTTTATTCGCACCAGGGTTCTTTCTCCCTGGTCCTCTAATCTATTCCTTGTGTTACCTCCTCTCTCATCTGGAATGACCACATTTCTAGACCCCTCCCTGGCCCAGCCCATCTTCCAAAGAGGAAGGAAAGACAATGGTGATTCCAAGGAAGAGAAACGGCCCCCTCTGAACTTGTGGATTCATTAGTTGGTTCTCCAGGGGGGAAGACCTGGACATCACCAGCGCTCCCCTCCCCATGTTAAACCTTCCCTCTGGCCAGAGTTGGCGGAAGTGAAAGTAGATGTAAAGCAGCGTGTCTCCAAGTGCAAACGTCCCCTGGAGCGCGGCCATCCTGGTCTCAGGCCCGAGAGAGCAGCGCGGTCTACAGATGGACGTTTGATATACAACAACACAGTATTAGAAATCTGCTGTGGCTTCTTTAAAAGTTCTTCACATGAGAGACTATGTGTTAACCTGAGTCCTAGTGAACACTCCCCCGACACACACTGGGGGCGGACTCAGGCCTCTGAGCTGTTGGGAGCTGAACCCCACGCTGGGTCCCCACACATCTCAGGCCAGACCAAGCTGAGGCTCTGGCTGTACCCAGGAGAGAGACATGGGTGAATGGGAGAGTCCCTACTCAGGGTGCTAGTTCTTCTATTTAACTTGTGAATTAACCGGTCTTATTCAGAGACAGTCTAACTTTTTTCCTGAATTAAATTTATGTGTCTTCCATATCGTGTACTTTTCTTCTCTAGAATAGCCAAAGGGGATTTGGAGGCCACCAATAACCCCCTGCTGGAGAGGGCTGGCCTGATGAGCTGTCAGCATGGAACAGCAGATTCCAGGCTGCCCAGGCCCAGGGCCATTTGGCCTAGTGTTGGGGATGAGGCGGCCACTGCATGCCCTTGCTGTGCCTCACCTTCCCCCTCTTCCCCAGGGGCCTTGTGGCCAGGCAAACCGCCTCCTGGGGACAAGTGTGCACAGACCACAGCCTGGGGAAAGAGCAAGAGTGAAAACCAGGGAAATACACGCACAGGGTCTGTGGGGGCTGGGGCACCGACTGGGAGCTGAGTTGCAGAGCCAAGGAGTTTGGTGAGCAAAGGGGACAGGAGATGATGGGGTCGGAACAGCCCAGGCAAACACCACAGATCCACTGACCATTGAATGTCATGTGTCCTGGGTTGTGTAGATCTTGAAATGACCAGATCTTTGTCAGGAGCAGAGGAGGCCTTATGGAGCTTGGGTTGGGGGCGATGGTCTGTTTGGGAGTGGATTAGAGTGATTCTGCACTGGGCACCAGTGAACAGGCAATGATGAAGGTCCTGGTGTTTGGAGCACTGTCTGCCCCTTGGGGTCCAGCTGCAGGGCACCGAGTCACCCAGACCCAAAGCCCGCATGCAGGAGAGCATCGCAGCAGAGCAACTTTAAAGGACATAGAGGACTGAAAGGCAGGGAAGGACGGGTGATCAGAGCAGTCCAGGGGAACGCCCGAGACACTGGCCGACGCTGCTGGCCTTTCACGTGGCATTTGTCCTGTAACTTAATACACCGAGTGTCATGAAGATCATCAAGGGCAGTGCAGAGGCAGAGGTGGATGGCACCTTGGGGAAGAGGGGGGACACTGATGGTCGTTCTGCATCCAGACCAGACCAGGAGGAGGGATGTTCTTTGGGGAAAATAGAAGACATTCAAGGGAAGGAGGCGTTTTAAGCACTTTAAAAAATATATCAGTTAAAAAAATACATCAAATGAATAATACACATTTAAAGGATATTGAAAGAGTTATACACACACAGTCAAAGGATATTGAAAGAGTTATACACACACAGTCAAAAACCTGAGCAGTGCAAAAAAGTACGCAGTAGAACAAAGCAAACTTCTCGGTGTGAGATTACAGTTCCTTCCCGAGAAGTCACTGATAATGTTTTTGTGTTGTATTTCTATTCAGAACTTTTTAATCTCTATCAGCACTCAGATATACTTTTTCCAATTTTCTTTATTTTTATATCACATATATTTTTGTACAATGTTTGACTTCTCCTCTCAGGTTTTGTTCGCATAAAATTCCCACCACCAAGATACTCTGAACAATCACCGAAGTCTCTTGTGCTCTTCCTTCCTGGGGTGCCCCCTCCCCCCCCTTCCCACCCCCACCTGCATATATCTGATTTATAGTCTGCCTGCTGATATTTTCTTTTTTTTTTTTCCTGGCCCCTTGTTTGGTTACCCTATATTCTCCCTATAACTGAAACTATTTTGTATTTCTGATTCATTGCACTGAGCATAATCCCTTCCAGCTCCGGTCATGTTGCTATGAATGTCATGAGCTTAGCAGATATATATATATATATATATATATTTTTACTAGTTCAATTACTTTTTTAAAATTTTATAACAGCTTATTTTTACATCATTTTGTACATTTTTTTCCATCTCAATTGTAATCCATAACCATGTCACCCGTGTGTCATCACCATAATCCCATGCACTTCCCTCCCCTCTACCCCCCATTCCCCACTCCACCCCGCAAAATGTCTCTGGTATATGGTTGTTCATTATTCTTGTTATTTTCTCGCCTGGTCCATTATACTCCTGCTATGAGTGAAACCATCTGGTATTTTTCTTTCTCTTTCTGGCTTATCTCACTAAGCATGATCTTTTCCATACAAGTTGCTGCAAAAGACATGTGTTTCTCTTTTTTGGTTGCTGAGTAATATTCCATTGTATATATGTACCACATCTTTTTAATCCAGTCATCTACTTTTGGGCATTTGGGCTGCTTCCATGTTTTTCCAATTGTAAATAAAGCAACAATAAACATGGGGGTGCAGATATCTTTTTCAATCAGTGTTTTTGTGTCTTTTGGGTAGATACCTAGGAGTGGGATTGCTGGGTTGTAGGGAAGCTCCATGTTTAGCATTTTGAGGAACCTCCAAATAGTTTTCCATAGTGGTTGTACTAGTTTACATTCCCACCAGCAATGCAGGAGAGTTCCTTTTTCTCCACATCCTCACCAACATTTGTTGTTGCTAGATGTTTGAAGATGTGCCATTCTCACTGGGGTGAGGAGGTGTCTCATTGTGGTTTTAATTTGCATCTCCCTTATTACGAGTGATGTTGAACATTTTTTCATATGCTTGTTGGCCATCTGCATTTCCTCTTTGGAGAAGTGTCTTTTTAGCTCTTCTTAGCAGATATATTGCTTAACAATCCAGCTGGAAGTGGACAGTTTACTTCACCTTACCATGTGCCTCTGAGTCCATCTCCATCAGTCCCATGTATCCTTCACAAAGGCGCCTGGCTTCGCCCTTGCAAGGGCTCTGAGCTCATGTATTTCACTGGATTCTCGTTAAATGCAGATCTGGATTACTTCTGACACTAAAAATTGCTGCAGTGGACATGATTCTAGTGAGACCTCTGTTTGGAAGATGACACGAAGGCAGCTTTGTCCAGGTGCATTCAACAGTGTTGGCTCGAGCTTACAGAGATATGGAGGGCTGCAGCTTTGCTGAGAGAAAGCTGGGAAAACAGCGGTGGCTGAGAAGGAGACAATCAAGTCCAGGAGGCCCTGAGACATGGAGGAAAATACTGCAGTCTTGCTGTCTGCCAGGACCTCAGGCCAACGACGGCAGGGAGGGAGGCGGCTGGGAGGCAGGCTGCGCTGTTTTTCTATTCAAGTGAAATTTTCATAGGTGCTGTTTTCAGAGGACTCGGGGTCGTCCTGCGATGGTGGCACCACCTGTGAGCCAAGAGACACACGGGGATCTAGTTAGTAAGCCTAGAAGGCTCTGGTTCCTCTGTGCGGCTGAGAGGAAGGTGAGGCCAGGCTTGCACGGGGCCCATGGCCAGCTGAGGGACGGTGCACGCGGCAGACCAGAGCCAGGCAGTGATGGAGGCTCTGCTACTAGTTCGGGCCTTGGGTTGGGGATTAAAAAAATGGCCATAAAGGGTGTTGATCTATGTCCAGAAGCTACTATCTCATGATTCCATCTCTGTCCTAGCTAGAACAACAAGATAAACATTTCTATAGGGTAATTTAGGACGGAGAGTATGTTTCAGAGCTGCAGTCTAGCCTGTTAAACCCGTGTTCAAAGGGTTCCGAACATCTTGTGTCCAAGGTGTTCAGAGAAGGTCCTAGGGAGCAGACAAGCCCTTATGAGGTATTTGCAATGCTCGGGGAGCAGCATAAACCTTTCAGATGCCCTGTAGTGATGTGTCAGAAACAATGACTAAGGTAGGTTTGAGAATTTCTGATCAAGGGGGCAATAATGGCTGAAGGAGACCCAGAACCAGAATTTCTGGTCCTGAAAATTCTGAGGACGGGGTAAATTCTTCCATGAGTGTGGCAGAGGAGATGCATGGATTCCCACTTACATTGTGGGTGGGGGAGCTCTAGGGTTTGCAAGTCCCTGGGTGCGGATGGAGCCATGAAAGGCGGCCCAGACTGCCGGGGTCTCCTAACCTGAGAGATACCGAACAGGGGTGACATCCATGACTTCAGATTGACCAATATTGACCCAAACATCATGGACCAGCCCAAGGGGAAAGCAGCTTTGGGAGGACAGTAAAAAGGGAAGAGGAGGCCTCAAGGCTAAGGGTGAAGCCCTAAAATGGCCAAACTTTCCACTGTGCTCTAGAAATCAGGATCAGAAGCAGATGAAGTGGAACTGAAAATCCATCTGAGACAAGTGTTCATGCAACAAATTCTATCCATCTTTTTTTTTTTTTTTAAAGATTTATTAAATCTTTAAGGTCTGCATACAAGACCTGGGGTACAGATCAGAGGTGAGGTGGTGGTGGGGGATTGAATGGACTCACCAGAGACACAGTGAAGTGCAGAATAGTCAGATTGACTGAAATACAGTGCTGAGGGGAGCTGTGGGTGTGTCAGGAGAGGTCTGCTGCACCATGTGGATCACCTCCCTGGCTGGGAATTGAACTTGTGCCTTAGTGGTTATGATAACTTCATAGTGCTGCACTTTAACCTGTTGTGCCACCTGGGAGGGCCCTATATTCATCTTTTAAGATCCAATCCAAATTACTTCTTCATGAAACCTTCCTGTCTACTTCAGGAAACCTTCCTGGCAGTAAAATCTCCCACTTCCAATGTCCAAAAACCCGTGAGGACAGTTCTACTGACAGTAGTCAGTAGAACTTTTTCTCTCTAGGTGATTGAATCAGCTCCACCCTTCTTCCACCAAAAGACAAACAAGAGAGCAAATCTTCAAGGTCAAGGTCAGTCACTTAAACAAACCAGAATCCTCCTGGCACTCAACTCAGTTCTGGACAAACAAAACGTGTTCAATAAGTATCTATTGATTGATTCATCAGTCACAGAGGAGAAGTGTAATTAAAAAGCTTCAAGAGTTAAAAAAAAAATCTTTTGGAGCACCCAACAGGGAAGGAACCCTGTGAGACTTGAAATCAAATTATGAATGCATGCAGTGGTTTCAGGAAAGTGAAAGGGGAGTAGATGGTCAAATTCAGATCAAGGTGAATTGTTTAAGATCATTCATGATTATGTTTAAACTCCTCATTCTTAATACCAAACTCCAACTACTCTCTGTATGACATTAGGCAAAATGAACTTCTAAGAGTGTCAGCTTCTTTGGCTCTAGAAACATGTGGCTGCAACATACTTCTAGAGCTGGAATTCTAACAGGTAATCCCCAGGGGAAGGGGAGATTCCTTGTCTCACCCTGAGCGAGGGTGGAGCTGGGCAGGGAGGGAGGCACATGGAGCAGAGACATGTGACAAAGAAGCTGCCCTTGCTTCTCAGGCTTGGATGTGGGGGACATGATAGGAGACAGTTGAAAGACAGAGCCTTGGGTGAGAAGTCTGTGGCAAGGCTGAAAATGGCCGCCTTTACCTTGATTTTGATTTTATTCTTTTCCTTCCAGACTCACCTGGACTTCTGCCCTGATGGTCCCCATGAGGAGGTGCCTTATACTTGGGGCAAACTTTGGGGCTCCAGGAGCTCTGCTTTGGGCCAACCTTGTTTGGCTGGGTATTTACCCACAAGGGGATGGGTAATGTTGGGTGTTTAATTTGGAAATTGTATTCTTTCTTTTTCTCTTCTCTCACACACTAACTGCATTGAAGTTCTTTTCCATTGAAAGTATTACATACTAAGAGTAATTTTTGTCCTTATGTGCTTGATGGCAGAACCCATTCAGAACAGGCAGTTTTGGGGGTCCTGGGATGTCCCACATTCTGCCTGTTAACAATATAAGGATCAGATGATGATATTTATGAATGTTTTGTAGACTGTAAAACTTTATATAAAAGTTACTGATATTATCATTATCTAGTGATAAAGCCTACTTTTAAGGGATTTTTTTTAGCACTGTAAAAAAACTATTATATTGCAGTTAATAAAACATTTTCCTAATATCTTGTCAGTGAAACAGTCCACTGATTTTTCTGGGAAGTTGCTATTTTGGTGGATTAGGACCTAATCCTCCTCATTAGGTGATATATACGCACACACACACACACACAATTACCCTATATCTATTTCCTCCATACATACACATCTATATGGAATATACAGGGTGCAGAGTGGGTAGAACTCAGTTACTAAGCCCTACGAGTTTGGTTTTCATTTAAAATGGTCTGGGCAGAACCTTCCCTGGTGGTGCAGCAGGTTAAAGCACTGCATTAAGAAGCTTAAGCTACTTCTGCATGAGTTCGATCCCCGCTTGCCCCGGAGGTGACCATATGGCACGGCAGACCTCTCCTGGCCCACCTGCTGCTCCCCTCAGCAGTGTATTTTGTCGATCTGCCTGTTCTGCTCCCCACTCTGTCTCTGGTGAATCCTCTCACCCTCTGCATCTCTGGCCTGTACCCCAGTTCTGTATGAATGAATAAATAAATCTTTAAAAAAAATGGTCTGGGCAATTGTTCTTGGCTTTATGGGTCTTGGGATGCAGAGAAAACAGTTCTCACCATTTGAGACCTCTGTACAGAGCAGTAGATTGTGACTGATACTTCTTTCTTCTGAAGAATTGGGTCCATTCCCTGTAACAGATGGAGATCAGACTTTCCTTAACCATCAAGCCATAACTTTCCAGAGTTTCCCTGGGGAACATCCCACCAGGCTTCAGACTCACACAGAATGTAGGAGCTGCCTTGGTGCTTTGGGGAGTGTATCTGGTTCCCCCAACAACCCTCACCAATGGTCCAAGCGTGGGTGCTGAAGGAGGAGCTCCTTCACTCCAAGAGACCCCAGGTTTGGTAAACATGGATGCAGCTGTGATTCTCTGCCCTTCAGCACTGCTTCCGCCCCCACTGCCCCCAGCGCCTGTCCCCCGTTTGGAGGGACTAGTCACCAGGACACTACAGGTGTAAGCAGTGAGAGGATGTGGATCAAAAAATCTCACCTTGGAGTTGTGGAACAGATGAGCATACACTGTGTCCCCATTGACCACAGGGGCAAGGTCTGTGCCAGATGGAGTGATGAGGTTATATTGTGCTTCCACCTCAGGGGCCAGGCCCCTTGCAGAGTTCTCTGAAGCGGGCGGCACACACACCTCACCTCTGCCCCAGACAGGAGGTGGTATCTTTGTCCTCTCCTCATCTTCACTGGTGCCACCGCTGTCAGAACTGCTGCTCGTGGGGTTCTTTTGCTGATGGTTGGAGGCCTTTAGGGGCGTGTCCCTGTTATTGTGTACTTGGGGCAGTGTGGAGAGTAAGTGGTCAGTGGTGAGTCTGGAACATCTCATGCAGGGTTGACTCCAGACCCACCCCCTCACCCTTCTCCTTGCGGGATGCATTTGTCTGAGAGGGCAGAGTTTGGGGATTCCTTAGGACACAGAGTTCCAGAGTTCAAGGTGGTGGTTTGGCACCCAGAGGCGAGGGAGAGGAAGGCAAGGGAAGGCCCTGGGCCTCCTGCTCCAGCCAGCCCTCAAGACTGTTCCACTTTCGCAGATTGTGAGCTATATCATTTATTTAAGGAAAGCAATCCTCAGTTTTTTCAAAGATTTGAAAGCTCTTGCCCCAGGTGTGCTCTTGGGTAGTAGGCGTCTGGACAGGTTGAAGGCTTTCGATTTGAGATGAATTTGTCTCCTGCCACAAACTTATTTCGTCTGGCTTTTGCCATTAATTTATTTAGACAAAATAGCTTTATTATCTGCATGGCCACAGAGGTCATGACAGTCAATGTCTCAGGACGCCTAGAGACCCCAGAGCTCAGATGACCCACCCTCCTGGCTCAGGTGACCTTTCTGTGATCCATCCTGATTGTGGCTTTTGTTTCCCAAGCTGCCTCCATTTAGCCTATCAATCCTCAAACTCTAATGGGAGTATGATTCACCTGTGGATCTCGCTAAAACACATGTCTGGATTAAAAATTCTGGGGAACCATTCCAGATGTGCATTTCCAAAAAGCTCCTGGTGATGCCAGCTTGCTGGTTGGCTGAGCACACATTGAGTGGCAGCTTCCATAGGGCTGAAGGACCCAGAGCCTGCATCAGTGGTGACATTACCTGAAAAGACAGCTGAAGTCTCCGCTTGCCTGGGGGTGGATTTTAAGTCCCAACCTGAGAACCAAATTAAAGAAGGTTGTGAGTAGACCCAGGAGGAGAGAGGTCAGCTCTGTGCGAGTCAAAGGAGAAGGGCAGATTTCCAGGAATATGGAAGGAGACAGCCATTAGGGAAGAGGTGAACTCCATGTGGCATATGGTTATGGAGGTGCCCAGAGTCCAGGGCATCTTCAGCTGAGGAGGGAGCTCTGGAGTGGCTTGCTGATGCCCTGAGCTTCCATGTGTCCTAACCCAGCTGTTCTTGCTGGGGTCTATTCCCATTGCAATACTGAGATTCTGAGGAAGCTGCCCATCAAAATAGCTCACTCACTTGGCCACAAAGACTGGTCCAAGCAATGGTCACATGACCCAAAGTGGTACCAACCAGAGCCATTTCTTAGATTGTTTAAATTGGAATTGAGGGAAATGTTTTGTCATTTGTTCCTGGTGTTGATGCTACCGGCAAGTGTGACCTTGGCACTACCAGCCTCTGTGCTGTGACAGTCCACACCTGTGTACCTGCTCCTCACCTGGTGGCTCAAGGGAAAAAGCAGGGATGAGGGATGAGCTTCCTGTCACAAAGATATACAAAAAGCTGACAAGACTCACAAATATAAAGTGAACAGCCCTATCAAAAAATGGGCAGAAGAGCTAAAAAGACATGTCTCCAAAAAGGAAATGCAGACCCTCCCTGGTGGCACAGCGGGCTAAAGCACAGCACTGAGAAGCTAAAGCCACTTCCGCATGAGTTTGATCCCCACCCCGGAGGTGACCACATGGTGTGGCAGACCTCTCCTGACCCGCCCGCTGCTCTCCTCAGCAGTGTACTCCTTCAGTCGGCCTGTTCTGCTCCCCACTCTGTCTCTGGTGAATCCTCTCACTGCCTCTGCACCTCTGGCCTGTACCCCTGTTCTATATGCATAAATAAGTAAGTCTTTAAAAAAATTCAGCATCACTTGTAATAAGGGAAATACAAATTAAAACCACATTGAGATGCTATCTCATACCAGTGAGAATGGCACATTATAAAAAACACAAGTAACAATAAATGTTGGTTTGGGTGTGGAGAAAAAGGAACTCTCCTACACTGCTACTGAGAATGCAAACTGTGTGGAGGTTTCTCAAACTTCTCAAAATGGAGCTTCCATATGATCTAGCTATTCCTCTCCTAGGTACCTACCCAAAAGACACACAAAAAAATAATTCAAAATGATACATGCACTTCTATGTTTATTCCTGCCCTATTTACAATAAGGAAGATGTGAAATCAACCAAAATGCCCAAAAATAGATGACTGGATCAAGAAGATGTGGTATACATACACAATGGAATATTACTCAGCAAACAAAAAGATAAATCAATGCCATTTGTGACAACATGGATGGAACTGGAAAAGATCATGCTTAATGAAATAATCCAGAAAGAAAAAGAAAAATACCATAAATACCATATGGCTTCACTCATAGCAGGAGTAAATGGGATCAGGAAAAAAATAAGATATATATATATATATATATATATATATATAATTGTAATAAAGAAGGAACATCAACTAACAACTATAAACCAGAGACATTCTACAGGGGAGGAAAGGGGAACAAGATCAAATCTGGGAAGAGCACACAGGACTATGGTGATGGCACATGAGTGAAGTGGTGGTGGGAAGTCCATGGGGATTACAACTGAGATGAAAAAATGTACAAAATGAAGAATAATGTAAAAAATATATTTATAAAATGAAAAAAGGGAAAAAGAAGAAATGAATACGTTGGCCACATTTGTCTCTAATACATTATCCTACCCTGCCTTCCTCAAAGATTTGTTATATGAGTCCCCAAATAATACATCACTTCCTGTGTACCCTTAGTCTGCTTTACCTAAGCAAGTTTGAGCTGGATTTCAACTCTCTGCAACAGAGTCACAAACCACACCCTCCCCACATCACCTGAGACGAGATGAGATTTTGGGAAAGGAAGGGCGGGAGGGGATGACAGAGGACAGAGAAACACCAAAGCCCCCAGGGAAGTAGTCCAGTGCTGAGAGGTGAAACTGATCTCAGAAACCCACATTTTTTTTTTTTTGTAAATGCACCATCCAGCCACTGCCATCGTGCAGAGAAGGAACAAAGCCAGCAAGGAGAATACAATCGGAAGTATCCAGTCAGGCCCTGTGAAGAGGAAGTGATGGTTATCATTACACATAATGATAATGGTGCAAATAATGGACAAAACATAAAGACTGGGCCCTCTCTGGTGGCGCAGTGGGTTGAAGCATAGTGCTGCAAAGCTAGCTGCAGCTGCGTCATCAGGAGTTCGAGCCCGGCCAGTGGGGAGACCCATATGGTGCAGCAGACCTCTCCTGTCCTGCCCGTTGCTCCCCTCAGCAGTGTACTTCATTGATCTTCCTGTTCTGCTCCTCTCTTTGTCTCTGGTGAAGCCTCTCACTGCCCCTGTACCTCTGGCCTGTACCCTAGTTCTGTATGCACAAATAAATAAATCTTAAAAACAATAAAAGTCATAATGACCTTCCTACCTGCCTCCCAGGCTACTGTAGAAAATACTTCCTTTCATTCGCTTATTCTGCAGCTACTTATGGAGCAGGCCTGTTCTAGGCAAGAAGTGACAGCAGGTCATAAGCTAGACACCATCCCTGGTAGAGAGAGGAACATGGCTGGCTCAGCGACACAGTTTGAGGTGCATGAGCTGGGGCTTTATTGCAGGCTGCCTGGTCCTGCGATGCCGTATCCATCACCCTCACTCCTCTCTGCACCTGGCACACTGCTGGGCTCCAGAGAGGGAGAGTGCAGACTTCTATAAAAGAGCTCTAAAGCCATCTGCCAGTCACAGCCTGACCGAGCATTGCCACGCCCTTGGGTAAACCTCCCTTTTTATCAACTTCCTTCCACAGAAGAGCAGAACACAGGGTTCCAGTCTGCTTTTGTGTGTAACCTTGGGCAAGTCTCTTCTCCTTTGTGAAGAGACTTATCCTCCTATTATAAATCTGCTGTACAGAATGATTGTGAAGATTGATGATGTTATGATTGCCTTGACCTGGCATTTAGTAAGCGCCCCGACCCTCCTTTCCACCCACCATCCACACACAGCTCGGGTCCCGTGACTGCACCACTTCTTATTTGATCTTCCCATCCACTCTGCTCCCCAAACCTCTAATGCAGCACCGCCCAATGTGGTAGCCAAGACTCATGGTATGAGCCCTTGAAATTAGAATGAAATTATTTTATTTATTAAAAAAATTGAAAATAGCTACTCAAATTCTCATTGAAAGATTTATAAATACATTCGGAATAACTTAAATATGTAAATCTATTGTTTTCATTTGTAAATTTTATAAAATCTGAATACAGATCAAACACTTCCATGAACATTTTGCATCCATTTTCATTGTGAAATACACACTGCATTTTAAAAAGAGTACAAATAAAATATACACTATTTTATCAATAACTTTTTTTATATCGGATGCATGTCAAAATGATGATATTTTGGGTTAAATAAAATATATTATTGAAATTAATTTTACTCTTTTTTTTTTTTTTGCTTTTGCTCCTGGGACTAAGACAGGCTAAGTGAAGTATATCCACTGTGTTCGATTGGAAGGTGCTGCCTTAAAGGACACCCCTCACATTCCTCCCCTCAGTCCATAAAGAGCCATTCAGCATGCAGACCCCTGGATCCAAGGGCCTGTGACCCCAAGGTCTGACTGAGAGTGGAGATAGACAGTGACCTGGACAGTTGTCTTCAGAAACAAACATCCAGGAGCTGTTGCTGACAGGGTTGCTGGCTGTGCAGCTGAAGGTGGGGTGATCTTCCCCAAGCTTCCAGGAAGGCTGGAACTGTGATCCCTTGTGGACAATTCCTTCCTGCACAGAGGAGGTCCAGCAGTAGGTCACATCGGGTTCACTGTCCTCCAAGGAGCACTCCAGCTTGACCTTGCAGAAGCCATTGTCTGTGATAAACTGGCCCCTGGTGATTCTTGGCGTCTTCAGCTTCCCTGAATGAGGAGAAGGGCAGAGGGGTTCAGAGTCCTGTCCATGGGCAGTCACCACACCTTCATCACTCTCCATGGATTTAAGCACCTGTGTGTGGACATTGCACCAGGGCTGGGTAAGCACTTCTGGGAGCCACAGACATTTTGAATGCCCTTGCCTATCCACAGTAGGGGAAATTCTCAGACACACCACACTGCCTCTTTGGGCCTTTGAGGAGGCCCAAAGATGTGAAATACAGGGGTTAATGAAAAGCGACAAAAGGAAAGATACCATGCTATTCTGTAGAGCATTTGCAAAGAACCAGCAAACCAGTAACACCAATAAGCATACTCTTGCACATACTTGGAGGACACAACAAGTCTCACACTTTGAGACCCACTGCCCACTTTGTTACTGAGCTGACATACGGAGGATAGAGAGATGAACACAGAGCTGAGGCAGGGTCAGCACTGGAGAAACACTAGCAGCTTTGTATTTGCATCACAGTATGCAAGAGATGTGGGCTAGCTGAGCAACTGCATATTTTGACAGGAAAATGAGCAGTGAAAATTTTTGTAGGTTTCCCCCAGCTCAGAGGGAAGTTGGTTTGCTGTTTCTCAATGGTGTAGATGAAAAAATTGGCTAATGTAAACCATGCAAACTGTCAAGACAAGCCTCTGCGGACTGGGGAGCAATACCGTGGCTCTGTCAGGGGAGCTGAGCAGCCCTCCCTCTTGGAAGGCCACAGGGTCTTTAGACATGAAGTCTTTTTCCTCTTTCTCCTTTGAGTCCACCCTAGCCAGTTCTTCTCTTACTCTAAATGATAATGCCGGTGAAATGAAAGACAGGAGGGGAGCTGAAAGCGGGTCACTGAGGCCTGTCTGGAAACCCACAGAGAGAGGACACTAGCAGGCAGGTTTTGCCTGGATGTTGGTTGTCATTTTTCTCCCTGAAAATTGGTTGGTGTGAACAGGATGGCAGTGCCAGTGGTCGGAGGCATTTTGGTAGAAGGAGAGGCCTCAAGCAAGAAGCAGGTGGGGGAGAAATCAGAGGGGCACCTCTCAGGGAGAGCCTGGTACTGGGTGCCCTGTTTGGAACTCACGGTAGATGAGCAGGGTGACGTGCTTCATGCTGATGACTCTGGAGTCCCTGGAGCACACATAGGCATGATAGGTGCCAGTGTTCTCCATCCTCAGATGCCCAATGTTCAGGGAGTGGTCCTGGTTGGAGACCCACACCTCATTCTTGTCAGGAACCTTGGACTGAGTGACTGTGGTTATTCCTTCCCTTGTGCTGTTGATGATAGACGTGTTAAAGATCCAGAGAACTCTTTCTACATCCTGAGTGTCTGGGAGAGCCAGGGGTAGCCTGAAAGACGCCCCCAAGAGTTTCTCCACTGTCTCCACCACTGGCCCTTCTCTGGAGGCAACTGCATCTGCACTCAGAGGTAAGACATTGTAGTGTCAGTCACTGGCCCACTCCCTGAACCCTCAGCCTGCCTGAAGGGGACTGGAGCCCCGTAGAGCCTCCTGCCCAGACCTTTCTCCCCTCCCAGGAGGCAGCCCTGCTGGACTCCCTTGACCACAGGTCATGAAGAGATATGTGTCTAGACCTGCCTGTGGCATACCCAAGTCTCATCCGCACTCTGATCTTTTGAGAAGAATGACGGGGGCATCCCCTACTCAAGCCAACAACAATCTGGATTTCTTCACCCATATCCTCTCTCCTCCTCTGTTCTACCTAGTTTCACAGAACCCTGAAAGTTCCCATCTCCTGATAGTTTTCCTCAGGCTCCTGAGGGTAAAGAACGAAGGCTCTGTCCTCATCCCACACCATCTTGGTCCTGCCAGAACTTTGGGTATACAACCGTGTCTGTAATCCCCTGACGGGCCAAAGTAGAGTTCGCTACCTGTACAGAACTGTCGGGCGAAGACTGGGTGGGAGTTTGTCTGGCTGACTGGGTTCTGGGCTTTGCAGGTATAGGGCATGTCTTGATCACAGGGCATCCAGGAGATGGTGAGAGTGGAGTTCCCAGAGGATTCAGAAACACGGAGGCCCACGGGGGCCCAGCTGTACCGAACGTCTTTCCCTTCTCCCTGCACAGAGCAGATCAAGGTGATGGTACATGAGGCGTTCTCAGACACAGTCACAGACTTCAGGATGACTTGAGGCTCCCGCAGCGGATCTGTAGAGAAAAAAGCAACGGAGAGACTTCTCAGAGCCTGTCCCAACAGGAAGAGGCCAAAAGAAGGTAGTGAATGCAGAGAGCTGGGAGCAGAAGGGAGAAGTCAGCGTCCCCTGTTCCAGGGGGCCTTAACGCTGTTTCCCACTGCAAATGAGGTGCCTTTTCTCTGGGTGTCCATGCCAGCCCCTGCAGGAGTTATCCCCATGGCTCAACATAATCATGGCCTGATTTCCTCTCTCTTCCCACCACAGGTAAACTCTACAGGGTAGTGTTGATGCTTGTGTCTGAACAGCTATCATCTGCCTGGCGCTCCTGACTGGTATAGAGTGGATGACTGAATCAGCACCTGGGAGAGGGAGCTCCGCCTCTCAATTTTGGGTTATCATGGATTTTCATTCTGAACTTATTAGAGCATTCTGATGCTCTTGTTCCTTTGTGTTCTAGTTCCTCTGCTCAGTGTGTGTGTGTGTTTGAATAGGTAAGATTGGAATTGAAAATACAAAAGTCTACACAATGAAACAACAACACAAGGTTTCTTGCTCCCATACACTGAGTTCTTCTCCCTATGAAGCACCATTTCTGGAGGCGAGAGCTATTATGAGTTTCTTGTTGATCTGTCCAGCAATTAGGCACACACATGATATCACACACACTGCCCTGTTTGTGATTTCATATTTAGCTATTTCTGTTAGGCGTCTATAATTCCATTTCCTTAGTGTATGCAGGTGCCTACAAATCAACAAAAAATGTCAGACTAACATGGGAGATGGAATTGAGGGCTGTACAGTGTTTTCCTCTGAGTTCATGGGTTAAGCCTGATCCCCCAAACTTCAGAATGCTTTTCATTTAGAGACAAAACCATGGACATGGAAGTAATTAAGCTAAAATGGGATTATTAAGGTGGTTCTTATCCACCAAGAGTGGTGTCCTATGTCCTTACAGGAAAGGGACACAGCATAGAGGGGCCACCATATGGGGACATATTGAGGAGGTATCTGCAAGTCAAAGAGAGAGGCCTCTCAAGGAATCAGACCTGATGACATTTTGATTTTGGACTCCTACCCTCTAGAATTGTGAGAAAATAAATTTCTGGGTTTTTTTTTTTCCTGCATAGAAGAACTGAGGCATAAGTAGGAGGTGCAGGGGATAAGAGGATTCAACAGAGTCAAGAGTGGGGATTTACTGAAGAGGTGGATTTACTGAAGAACGGGTGGCTTTACTGAAATATACTGATAAGGGGAGCAGGCAAGACAGGAGAGGTCTGCCGGGCCATGTGGGTCACATCTCTGGCCGGGGATCGAACTCAGGTGGTAATGGTGACAGAGCTGAAACATCCCTAGGCCGCCAGGGAGGCCCAATATCTGTAGTTTAAGTCATCCATCTGTGGTTTTCCCAAATGAATAATTCTGATGGATCAAGGACATCTACAGAGAGTTCTTAAAAAGAATGCAAATGACTCAAATGTGTTGAGTTATGCCTCCCACTTAACTTCAATATTTATAGGGTTGGGTAAAAATTACCAAAGTGCTAATCTTATTTGTCTTGGAGAGAAAAATTCCTGGAAAGAAAAAAAAAGCCCCTTTTCAGACTATAAGATCAAAATTCACAGCAGAACTCACCATAGACAGTCAGGGTAAATACCGCATTAGCAGTGTCCTCAGAATCCATGTGGTTTATCTTGGCTTCGTAGTGTCCAGAATCTTTCAGGGTCAGATTGTAGAGAGAAAAGGAATAGCTAGTGACGGTGATATTTAGTCGTCTCTTATAGCTTTTGTTTGTGAACTGAGGGATTCCTTCTGCTGGTATGAGAATAAAGCTACCATAGGGTCCACTCCAAGTGACAAGCTCAATCTCTGAGTATGCTGAGAGGTTGAGGGAGAAGTTTGCCGAAGCCCCCGTAACTCCTACCATTCTCTCTGCGTTCTCTCCAGAGGCTCCAGGTCCTGCAGATACAGAAGAGAGATGGAAAAGCAGTCGTACTCCTCATGGCAGCCTTCATTCATTCATTCATTCATTCATTTGTTCATTCAATAGAAGTCTTTTGAGAATGTCAGAAGCTGAGAAATGAAATGAGATTCCTGCCCTCCTGAACTTAGGTCTGTTATTTAACAAAGTCATTCATTCACTCGTTCATCCACTTACCAAACACGCTCCCACAAATGGCAATGTCAGATAGACCAGACCTTGTAGGTTTCTGTTAGAGGGAAATTAGTAAGTTTGTGTGGAATTTTGAATTTAAGGATCCATTTTGAAGACGAGCTCTCACTGAGTCGCTCGGAACAGACCTTCTCAAGCTGTGTCACTCTGTCATGTGGATTATTTTGAGCTGAGCTCATTCGAGACCATGAAGACTCATGAGAAACTTTTACCCGTTCCTTACCTATGTAGAAGAATGAAAATTTGCTACTACTGTAAATTAGGTTGCTTATTTTTTAACCAGAATCACACATTTTGACAAGGAAACCTCCCCCTGGCAGACAGCCACCTAATTACATCTGATCATATGATTACCCCTTTCTCATGTGACTGCCTCACATCATGTGAGTTCTCTATTCCTGGAAACTCCAGTCCTGATGTTATTCCTTAGCACAAGATATCTATCCCCATTTTCATATGTGGGTTCCCCAAATGGGTATATAATTACACTTTCTCTTTTCTCCTACTAATTTGTCTGATGGTATTTATTTGTTTGAGCAGCTTGAGAAGATACAAAAGAGGAAGGGTGAAATTTCCTCTTCCCTATTACAGTTTACTCATCAGTATGATGGAAATTATTCACATTTGTGCCCTCTTCCTCAAGGAATATGGTAAAGATGAAATGCAAACAGATTGTTGAGAATCATCAGAGATAGCAAAAAGGAGCATTTTTTAAAAATAAAATGGATCGGGGCCCTCCCTGGTGGCGCAGTGAGCTAGGGCACAGCACTGCAAGCTAGCCACAGCTGCTTACGTACAGTTTGGATCCCCGGTCCCGGAGGTGACCCACATGGTGTGCAGGCCTCTCCTGACCTGCCCACTGCTCCCCTCAGCAGTGTACTCCATCAATCTGCCTGTTCTGCTCCCAGCTCTGTCTCTGGTGAATCCTCTCACCGCCCCTACATCTCCTCACACCAGTGGGCTGTTGGCAAATTAAATAAAGTGATTGATACTGTTAGGGTGTCGTGGGCTGTTGGCAGAGACCCCGTACAGCAAACAACTGGGCCTCAAACCTGAGCTCCCAAGGCAGAGTGAAAACACACGTGCCATGGAGGAAAACCTCTGGGTGACCAGGCCTGGTTAAGAGAGCCCGGAAAGTGACCCGCGTAGGGTCATGCCCCTCTGCTCCCAGAAGTAGATGATTAACAGTTAGTTGCTTAACAAGAATCACTTTGCTCTGGACAGTAGGGATTGACGGACACATACACTTAGGCCACCTGGCGGCTAGCAGTCTGCGTCAGGGTAGCAGAGCATTGTAATACAGAATAATCACGGAGGTGAGAGTCTATGATGCGCTTTGCAGTTACACTTAATGCACTAGAAATGGTATATAATGAACACTGAAACAAGAAAGAGTCACTCCATGCTGGACATAGCAGTCTCCATGACTGATTTCCCTCACCACATCCCAGGTTCCAGACTCACTGGAAGTCCACAGTGAGTGAGCAGGCTGTGGTGTCTATGGGGAGAACTCCCTGTTGCAGTGGGTGGTGCTCCCCAGCTCCCAGAGTAGACAGGAGACCGGGTATCTTCCATCCCACACTGAAACAGGCCCTTTGACAAATAAACAAGGGAAGCTGAAAAACTGTGGTAACGATTAGACTAACAATGACTGCTCCCATCACCTGTTTGTAAACATTTAAAGGCTTTATCTTGGGTCTTTCCTGGTGGCACAACAGGTTAAAGCATGGCACTACTGAAGTAACGGCAGCTGCTTCAACATGAACTCCTGACCCACATGGCACAGCAGAACTCTCCTGTCTCGCCCGCTGCTCCCTCCACAGTGTACTTTGTCAGTCTGCCTGTTCTACCCATTCATTCTCTGGTGAATCCTCTCACTGCTCCTGCACCTCTGGCCTGTACCCCTGTTCTGTACGTATTAAATAAATACATCTTAAAAAAAGAACACTTCATCTTGAATCTAAAACAATCTTGCTAGTTGCATTCTACACTTAAGGAAAGAGGCTCACACAGCTAGTAAGTGAAAGAAAAAGGACTTAGTCCAAGTCCCCCTGCATAGCAGGGGGACTTTCTACCCACTGTCCCCTATGTGAGGCTGAGGTCACCTTGCTCAGTGGAGCAAGATAAGGACATACCTTTACTTTGAACTGCTTGAAACTCACTATGTCATCTGGGGCTAAGTTGACATCGGATGAAGTTAATTCAGATTCATCCAAGAAAGCCAAGACACCCCCAAAGTTGGATGTCAATAGAAATAACCCTGCCACTTCCTTTAGTGACCAGAGATGAAATTGAAAGCGAAGAAGTGACTAGATAGGTCTCTGAGATTCAGGTTCTCCCGTGTCCTTCTTGATAGCCAGAAGCTTTTCTAGAAATCACCCCCTGCACCCCACTCTGGCCTACCCCCTCTCAGGACCCTTGTGTTTCCTGTTCCTTCTACCCAGAGGTCTTGGGGGAAAGAAGTTGCTGGAAAATTGGGGCTGAGCCTTCCCGGGTCAGGGCCAGCTCTGTGTGCTGGACAGGGGGAGGCCATGCTGTTGAGAGACAGTTCTTAGGAACTGGCAGGACTTGAGTCTTGGAATGGGGAGGAGTTTGGAGAAAAAGATGGTGAGATGAAGGACATGTAGTCCAGGGCACCAGATCACACCCTCTTCCTCAACCAGAGCCCTAGGGAAGCCACCACCACCCAGGGTTAGCGATAAATGAGGCAGGAGTAGAAGGATGCTCTGGCTGTTGCACTTCACTGGGAATTAGCCAAAGAAATGGTCACTGGAGGTGACCCTGTATCTCTCTGGAAGCACATTATACAGGGAGCAAAGTCATCACCCCACATTTCTTAGCAGGACAATGTGAGTAAGAGGAATAGTTTGAGCCCCACTATTTGAGACGGGGCTAGCATGGCACCTTCTCATACTGTATGACCACCAGTGCGCGTGCGCACACATACACACACGCAACTCAGGATAAGGAGGAAGCTGCACCATACTCACCGTACGGGAGGAGTTACCAGCTGCGAACGCGGTAGCAAGTGGAGGGGGCAGAGCGTGCTTACCCATGAACAGGAAGAGGAGAGGGGTCCACAGGCAGGAAGAGAAGAAGTGTGGCTGGCTCTTCCGTGGCTGGAAAGGCCACAAAGTCCAGGCTTCGCTGCGTCTTCTTGGCCCCATGGCAGTGATCCGTTTTCATACTAGCTGGAGGGAGGAAGTACTTCTGCAGCGTGTGTGTGTGTGTGTGTGTGTGTGTGTGTGTGTGTGTGTGCCCGCGCGCGCATGCGCACCCCAGGCCTGCACATGTCTGCTGCATCTGCAGCTGCACCACACACTCTCATGGCTCAGTTGCATTGGAATTCACAGGTCTCGGGTATCCAGAGGTTCATGGAACTTGCGGACTGAAACTGGGGATCACTGGCTTCAGGCATCTTGGCTTCTAAATGAATCCCTAAAAGTGGCCCCTAGAGATCTCTACTTTCTGGTTCCTGCCTAATGACTTCTTTCTGGCTGTGGTTGGTTTTAGCAACTTCTGTTAAGTAGAATGTGGCAGGAAAGATGTGGTTACTCTATGATCAGGTAAGAAAGGCCGAGAGCTTCACCTTGGGCTCTCTGGCTCTCCTTCTGTCTCTCATCTCCATTTTAGAGGGGGTGAAAATTGAGGTTCCTGAGGGAGGTGTTGTGCGTTCAGGAGAGGAGAACATTTTAAGAAAGGAGGGGGCCAATGTCAAATTCCCCAGGGTTAAGTGAAAAGTTCGGTGTAGTTAAGAAATGGAGAGTCAAAGTGCACGGGACTATGGTGGTGGCACGGGGGTGATTTGGTACCAGATGGGAGGCCCGTGGGGATTACAATTGAGATGAAAAAAGAATGTGCAAAATGATGTAAAAATAAACTTTTTAATAAAAAAAAGAAATGGAGAGTCAGATAAAATTTCTAACAGGCAATAACTTAGAAGTCACGCTCTCTGGGGAACACGGGTAAGTTTTTATAGGGCATGGAAGCTGTTTTATCAGAAAATGATTCATCAGTGACTCTTGTCCAGAATGCAGGCAGTTCCCAGACGCTAGGAGGCGCTAGGTTAGGAGGCTCCAGGCGTGCAGACAGTAACAGTCCCAGATTCAGTGTTCTCACCGCAGGCCTTGCCTGGCTGCTCTAGCTTGCAATGAGGACTGAAGAGCCACAGGACGTGCTCAAGGAGAGGTCACTGGAGACCTTAAAGGAAACATGGATTTTCTCCAAGTCTTGCTGGCACCAAGCCCCACACAGAAGACCTGGCCAGTGCAGGGAGATGGCTGTCAAAGTGAGAACGGTCAAGGGGATGGACAGGAAGCACCAGTCATGGTACCAGCTTCATGGAGGGGTCAGTCATCTGCACACCCCAGCAAGGCCATCAGGACTGTGCAGCGTGAGCGATGGGTGAGTAAGGGAGCCCACACGTGTCCAACTCGACCCTTCTGCATCTGATCATGGTTCAGGTGCTTTCCACACAGTTCAGGCAAATGCATCAGCAGTAGAGCCTGATTGCAAAAGAGGACCTCGTCCTTCGTGGCTGAGGGAGAGTTTCTCTCGAAGGCCTTGGCCTCTGCTGATTCCAGGTCTGTTTCTCTGTCCAATGAGCTGCAGGCAACAGTCCCAGCCAATCTGGGCCGGCTCTTCAGTGCCTATGGCTCTGTGTCCACTCCACAGGTTCACCAGCTGGATAGCAACCAGGCCCTACTAAGTGCTGTCACTGCACGTGGCTTTGGAGGATGAGAAAGGAAGGTCCTGCCACCAAGGGGCTGAGTGTGCCGGGAGACTGTTAGGACTCAGGGGGGAACCAGGGAGCAGTGGACCTGATGGCCACCGGTCCCAGTCTGGAGCTGTGGGAGCATATCCTAGGGTTGCAATGACTTCGGGGAATGGGAGGGCATCAGGTGAGATAGGAATGGAGGCAATCCTGACATTCTGTAAAAGTCAGCAGGATGCAGCAGAGCCGGGAGGACCTTATCCATCCGGGCTGCAAGCTGAACCTATGCTGACCAAGGGGGCATGTTCCCAGGGCTGAAAGCAAGGTGGTGACAGGGGAGCTTTGGTTTTGGTTTTGAGGTAGCTTATTATAAGTGGGCCCCTCACTCTTCTGTTTTTTTTTTTTTTTTTTTTTTTAAGATTTATTTATTTGTGCATACAGAACTGGGGTACAGGCCAGAGGCTCAGGGGTGGCGAGAGGCTTCACCAGAGACAGAGTGGGGAGCAGAACAGGCAGATCAACGAAGTACACTGCTGAGGAGAGCAGCAGGCGGGTCAGGAGAGGTCTGCAGCGCCATGTGTTCACCTCAGGAGCAGGTGGGAATCGAACTCATGCAGAAGTGGCTTTAGCTTCCTAGTACTGTGCTCTAATCCGCTGCGCCAGCAGGGAGGGCCCTGCTCTTCTGATTTTTAATGTGCCCTGATTTTCATATCTTGTGGCTTAGGAGGACATGTGATTCAAGTGATGAACTACAGAAACAGGAAACATTTAGATAGCACACAGGCACTGTGGGCCAGACTGGTGGGGGAACAGTGATGGGATCTTCTCGACCCTGGTCCTTGCTCCTCCTTGGCTTCTTCTTGGCTCAGTCTGCCCACCCCACCCAGACACTGTCTCTCTCTATCAATGGGCAATTTTCACTGAACTGCCTCGCCAGGAGACAGACTGAGCTGTGTGTGCATGTGAGACAGACAGACAGATATGAATTATTATCTTGGCCCTGGCAGGATCAGACTGTCATGCTTCTATTTCCTGGCTCTGGCCCACAAGGAGTCACAAGGAGCCTGGGTGTTTCGGAAGCTGGTGGGCGGGGGAAGAGATAAAGCATCCACCGTAGCCAAGGCCCATCTGCACCGTCCATGACACACAGGTCCCCTATATCTCTGTCCCCTCCGCTGTTCCTACCAGGCCCTGCCAGCACCTTCATCCTGGGATCCCAGCATGGGTGGCCATTTTTACAGCGCACACCCTCACCCCCAGCGACCTGAGGGGTGACGAGTGCTACATCTGGGCACCTGAGGTCAGGCGGCAGACCTCTTAGGAAACACTTTGGAGGGGCCGCTGATGCGTCAGCCTGCTTTCCAAGTCTCCATGTCCACGCTCCTTCAGGGAAAGCCTGCTTGTGTGGGTTGGCTGGGTCACCGCCTTTGAGGTTGTCCCTCTTCCAGCCCCAGTGGTCTTGATACTGCTGGCAAAGCTCTTGGATGTGTTTAAAACAGAGGCGTTTGTAAAGAACTTCCTTTAAAAAAAGAAAATCTTATCCCAGAACAATCTTGAGAGCTAGATGAGGCGGGTGATGGGCTGGGCTGAAACAGATGGGGCGCTCTGGTGGTGCATGCTGGGAAGCTGAGGCTGTCACCACCCAGCTGTGGGGACGCCGCAGGAAATCCTGAGAACCCGTGCTCCAAAGTTACAGGATTGAGACTTGTTGGGGACCGAGGCCGGCATCTTGTAGTCTGTCAGCATCTTGCTCCATAAAAAGGTGAAATGGAGTCCGGATAGAGAAAAACATCCGGGTTGCAAAAGGCATGTGGGAAGAGCTCCCTGCCCCCACCTTTTCCTTTTCCTCTTTCTTTTCTCGCCCATTTTCGCCTCTCGCCGAGATCAACTGCCTCCAAAACATACTGCATTTCTATTGGCCTTCTCCCTTCCTGACTTCTGCATCCCCCTCCTCTTGTATATAAGCTGAGGTAAAAAGCCCAATAAAGAGTTCTTCTTTCTGCTGCACGTGCGTGACTGATTCTTTTGTTCGCCGGACCTGGGGCCCCGAATCTCCGGCCTTGCTGGTCAAGATCCCCCCGCAGAGACCGAAAGCCAGGTTTCTGTCAAGTTGCCCTCACCTGCAAGTTCCTCTTCCCATGAGGGTCACTGACTTTCCTTCCTTCATGGGATCCCAGCCAGGCCTGGAGGTCACTGTCGGAGTAGCTTTTGTTGTAAGAAATGCGCACACTGCTTCAGCTCGACTAGAGAAACAGCCATTGGGCCTCTCGTGTGGGGTTGGATCAGCGGGACACAGGGAAGACGTGGCCGTGGGAGGAGTGAACTGGGCGTAGCCTTGGGGGCAGACATTTGCTTACTCTGGGAATGTTCTAAGCTTTTGCAGTCCCACATTCTGCTTTTATTAGGTGGGGAGAAGCACACCTGCCTGACGTGATTGCTGGGACAGGTTAATAAAATCATAGGCATCTCATACTCCGGCCAGGGTGCCTGCCATCTTCTGGTTGAATCTCTTTGGGTCTCTTTCCTCTCACTAAATCCAGAAGAGGATGCAGACCAGGAATTTTTTTTCTTGAACCCAAAACTTTATTCCTTCATTTATTTAGTTAAATAATATAATAGTTTATTTTTACATCAGTGTGTGCCTTTTTCCATCTCGGTTGTAATATCCGTGGGCTTCCCATCACCAAATCACCCATGTGCCATCACCATAGTCCAGTGTACTCCCCCCCAATTTTGATCCCATTCCCTTCACCCCCATAAAGTGTCTCTGGTATACTGTTGTTCATTATTCTTCTTATTTTCTCCCCTCAGACTAGGAACTTTTACACTCACCCTACGTCTCCTCGCCATGGGTTCCATGGCCTTACTTTGCTTTGTTCTTCAGACACTCATTTCCTCCAGTTTCTCATCCACCCGGGGAGCTCATGAGCCCCTAGGACAGACACACAACACAGCTCCTTATGCGAGGGGGAATGAAGTAAGCACCTCATTCGAGAGAACACCAGCCACCAGCATAGGCTGAAGGAAATTGGGGGACGAGGGTCAGACAAAATATGGGGTTCTTTCAGTTAGGCCTCCAACTAGGTGACAGCGCAGAGCTGGGTCTTAAGAGCCACTGTAGTTGGGAGGTGTGGGGGAGGGACTGGGCAGCTGTGGGCAGTGGGCGGAGCCTACTCTTCATTCTCGTTTTTTCACTAAGAACACTTAAAAAAATTTATTTATTTATGCTTACAGAACTGGGCTATAGGCCAGAGGTGCGGTGGGTGAGAGGTTCCACCAGTGACAGAGTGGGGAGCAGAACAGGTAGATATAGTGAAATATACTGCCGAGGGGAGCAGCGGGCGGGTCAGGAGAGGCCTGCTGCGCCATGTGGGTCAGCTCCCTGGCTGGGGATTGAGTCCCTGCTGCAGTGGCTTGGGAGAGCTTCATAATGCGGTGCTTTACCCTGTTGCGCAACCAGGGGAGCCCTTCTAAAAGCACTTTTATTTTCATCCTGCAGTGTATGTAGGATGGAAGACTAAGAGCAAAATCTTTAGTGGCCCCTGCCCTGGGGAGCCATGGTTCCCTCTTATGTCTCTTCTTCACTCTTGGCCTCTGCTCTCCTGTGGACTCCCCTTCTATTCTTGGACCTTTTTGGCTATCGTTCTGCCCAGACAGATTCAACTCTGGGCCCTTTCCTTCTGGAAGCTTCTCCACAGAGCTGTGCCTGCCTCAAGTGCAGAATCTTCTCTGGCAAAGGGGGAATGACTCCAGGTCCCGAGTGTGTCCTTTGCTTTCCTTTCGCTTGATTTATTCTCTCTTAGGGCCTGTTTCCTCCTCGAGGGAGCAATAGAAGCGTGGCAAGCACACTGTAGACATTTTACCGATGTTAATTGAAAGAATAAGTGATTTTCTAGTTAGAAAATATGGTCAATGCCAGCATTTATTTTAAAAGGATAAATGTGCAGAGCTGTATTATTTATGCACACAAAAAAATCCAATTAAACAGAAAAATCCCAAAACAATCTTTGCCTTATTGCCTAGTCTGTAACTTTTGTTATGAGCAAAAGTAATTTAAAGTATATGTATATATAGATTTATATGCATATACATACAAATCTTTTAAGTGTTTAGTATGATGCCTCGTGCATCATCAATACTCAATAAATATGGAAAAAATGACAGATTATCGTTCTAGGGTTGGTGAATTCTCTCTTTTTGGACAGTTTCTTGACAGATTGTAATATAAAGGTCATACTTAAGATTATAGCCAGATAACATCTTTAAAATTTGTATACAATTTCCTGAAAGAGCTGGTTAGCATTTGCTTGTTTCCTCTCCTGGAGATGAACAAGAGGGAGAGTCTGGGACAAGCTATAACTCAGGAACTTCGTTATTTTCTTTTCTTTAAAGATTTATTTATGCAAACAAGAACTGGGGTACAGGCCAGAGGTGAGGAGGATTCACCAGAGAGAGCGGGAAGCATAGCAGGCAAATTGACTGAAATATACTGTTGAGGGGAGCAGCAGGCAAGACAAGAGAGATCTGCTGAGCCATGTGGGTCACCCCCTGCCCGGGGATCGAACTCATGCTGTAGTGGCTGCAGTTAGCTTCACTGTGCTGTGCTTTAACCCCCTGTGCTACCAGAGACGCCCACACCATGAGGTTCTCACTCAGGGTACTGGCCACTTCGGTTGACTGAACATCTTTGACTGTGTCATGAACAGTGTCTATGAAGAATCATTTGTAGGAAAAATTTTAGGTCTAAAAATGCCTAAAGTATCTCAGCTGATAAATTATGTAAAGAACACAGAAAGAGTATTTTGGTTGTTACAAAAAGACTATATCCAGAATATACTGTGTTTTTTTATCCACTTCTCCTTTGGATATTTTTCTTGTCCCAAGTCTGAGAATCAGCTGGAATGATATCTGTGTGTCCTAGACAGGAATTAGGTCACAGCAGATCCTCACTTTTCAGTAGAGTTTTTTGTTTGTTTGTTTGTTTCTCTGCTCAGATCTGGAGCAGTCCCGGCCTGGCCTTCAACAGGGGTTGGAGGGGGGTCGGGGGGCAAGCCAGCCCTCTCCCAACACCGGACTGGGTCTCTAGCAGTCCACCTCTGTTCTGCAGGGTTTCCCTCCTCCAGGGAAGGTACAGTAAATTTGCGGGATGTGGTCTGCCTCCCTGGCCCCGGACCCTCCTCATATTTCCCAAGTCTGGGTGATCCTGTTAACCACAGTTTCATGCACAGGTATATATTTATTTATTTGATTTTATTTATTCGTACAGAACTGGGGCACAGGCCAGAGATGCGGAGGGTGAGAGGAGTCACCAGAGACAGAGCAGGGATCAGAACAGGCAGATCGATGAAGTACACTGGTGAGGGGAGCAGCGGGCGGGTCAGGAGAGGTCTGCCGCGCCATGTGGATCTTCTCTGGGGCAGGCGGGAATCGAACTCATGCGGAAGTGGCTTTTAGTTTCTTTGTGCAGTGCTTTAACCCGCTCGCCACCAGGGAGGGCCCACACAGGTATATTTACTTTTTTTTTTTTAAAGATTTATTTATTTGTGCATACAGAACTGGGGTACAGGCCAGAGGCTCAGGGGCTGCGAGAGGCTTCACCAGAGACAGAGTGGGGAGCAGAACAGGCAGATCGACGAAGTACACTGCTGAGGGGAGCAGCGGGCGGGCCAGGAGAGGTCTGCCACGCCATGTGGTCACCTCCGGGGCAGGCGGGAATCGAACTCATGCGGAAGCGGCTTTAGATTCTCAGTGCTGTGCTTTAACCCGCTGCGCCACCAGGGAGGGCCCCACACAGGTATATTTAAAATCAGCTCTGCTCCAGCACCCAGGCTGGATTACTTAGGATCCCCCTCTCAGCTGGAGCAGCTGCATTTGGTTCATTTCCCTTCAGCCGCATCTGAGAACAGCAGGTCCAGCTCTTGCTAGAGTCACGCCAAGTGCCCTCCCTGAGCTGGGACGGGTGCCCAGCCAAGGACCAGCCTCCGCTCCAGGATGCAGACCCATTGCCAGGTTTGGAAGGAGAGTTCTCTGTGTTGCAAAAGTTCTTTTAAAGACCCGTTTCCTCTGGATACCTCATTATGGTTTGGGTGAGGGGCAGTCTAGTGCACACCAGGAACTCACAGGGGCATGTAAGGAGAATTCTTAGAGGTCCCCTTATCTCATAGACATCTTTCACTGACTCCACCTTACCAACACCTCTCCCCTGGACCTCTGGCATAGTCTTCAAGGATGTTTCTGTCCCCACAATCAGTTACTTACACTGTAACCAGTTCACCTGTAGAAGCCTGGCTCTTTCTGGTGTAGTCACTTTCTCTGTGTTCTCCACCCTGAGGCACCTGCCAGGTTCTTCTGCCATCTCCAGTCTCTAGGTATCAGTTCAGTCTTTCCTGCTTTGGAGCAGCCTTTCGGGCCCCAGCAAACTCTCACTTCAGGTGCCAAGTGCCTTTCTGTCACTGCTCATGACCATTCTCATTAAGTTGAATGATAATTTGTTGGGTTGTTGACCTCTATAAATGAAATTCTTTTCTCTCTCTACAACACCAGCTAAAGGAAAACTCTATTCCTTGCTACTTGCAACTGACTCTTTGACACCGCAAGAGTGGATTGCATTTCTCACACAACAAATCGCCTACACCAAAAGGGTGTCTTATTCCACTCAGTTCTGGCACTGTGCGGGAATACAGTGCCAGAACCCACAGGTTAAGTTTTCACGAGATTGGCCCCATTTCCGCGGTGAACTGACGTCTGGGAATCTCAGACTTCTGACTGGTAACCATTAGAGCCCCATTGGACAACTCGCTAGACTGGCTCCCAGAACCCAAAGTTCTCTGAGACCCCTCTTCACCCTCCTTTCTGTTTCAATGGAGGGTTCAATGTTTAAGCGTAACAGATGGATCCCAGGAAAAGGGGAAGTTCCAGGTTTCCTGCCCCACCCAAAAGAGGGTGGAGCTGAGCAGAAATAATAACGCTAGAGAGAGGTGACTGGAGAAGGGAGGAAGAAGGGTGGAGAGAAGGATGGAGGAGGCACTCAAGGCAGAGACATGTGAAGAAGCAGCTCTTGCATCTCGGCCCTGGACTGTGGAAACAGATGTGGGTGAGAGCCCCGAGGGGCGGTTAACAATAGCAATGTTTATCTGGATTTTGATTTTGCTCTTTTCCTTCCAGACTTGTCTGGCCATTTCTGACCCTTTTCCATGGGTCCCGGCCAGAAGGTGCTTTAGTCTTGTGGCGGGCTTTCAGGCCTTGCTTTGGGCCAATCCCTTTTGGGTTGACTTTTGCCCACGAGGGGATGGGTAACTTCAGGTGTTTGATTTAGAAGTTATATTCTTTGTGTTCCGTATTGTATATTCACTGTTTTAAAGTCCTTTTTCATTAAAGTTTTTATGTTTCGTTTTGTTGCAGCAGATGGCAGAACTCACTTAGAGCAGGCAGGGTTTTGGGGCTTCAAGGGTGTTATTCTCCCCATGTCCTTTTAACAGAATTGGGGTACCCTATAACAATATTACTATATTTACCACAGTGAAGATTAACCAAAATAAAGTCCCTTAAACATTATCTATTACTTAAAGGCTTCCATTCTCAGAGAGACATCCTAGGGGGAAAAGTAACGTGAGGGGAGGAAGAGGAAATTTCTTGTAAATCAAATTAAAGTAAGGTTCTTTGAAAAACTTGTTAGAAAGTTTGAGTTTTCTTGAAGTCTAGAAGGTAGAAAACCTGATTAACTCTGCATAGGGGACTTGGGTGAATTTCCAAATCCAAAGACTAGATAGTAGAAAGCTTGAGTGGTTATTTAGAAACTGAATAGAAGGCTATGTGAGATAGTAGAGTGATAAGATTTGGGTTTTCCTCAGTATGGCAGTGAGAGACTTTGCAGTAATAGCCATTTGTTTTTATTAATCAGCCAGTTGTTTAATGACTTTTGACTTCAAGAGGAATTTCTCACCCTGGTGCAGTACTTGCTTGTCAGGGCTAGGTAGCGCCTCCTGAGGCTGAGGCAATTCAATTGTAAGCTGAAGGTTGCTCAGAATATTTTGATATTACGATTATACAAAAAAGGGAGGTCATAACATAAGTTAGCAGTGGAAAGTCTGATTTTTCAGAGCATTTCCCCTCCACCCATACCGTGTCTGTCGATAGAGGTTGCATAGCTTGTGTCAGAGACCCAAATCCCTACCCTTTAACCACAGGGTTGCTTGTCCTGGTAAGCGGGTTCCACCCAGAAGCTACCCCAGAATGTCCACACAGGGGTCGCCTTTGGTCATCTCATTAGCACATGAAGAACACTTCTCCATTCGTAGCTGCGTGCAAGGAAGCGAGCATTCACCAGCTGCTCTATCGCAGCCAGTGTTAGTGCCAGCTCCGAGGGCAGAGACCTCTGCCAGGCTCACTGCTGAGTCTTGTGCACCTCAGTGCACAGCACTTGTGGAGCTTCTGGACGAATAAATACGGTAGATAGTGGGAACGCGCACTTCCTGGAGCTACTCACACCTTAGCTCCATGACCAGCATTTCTCCATGTGGTTCATAGCTGTTGAGTGCAAATCTCACAGCTCTCGAGTCTGCATGTGTGAGCTTTGCACCCACAGATAGCTTCTCTCCACCACATTGCTGGTGGTTTCCTTTCCCACTGCTGTTCAGTCTACAAGACAAAGGCTCTTTCTCCATCTGGTTTGTGAGAATGTTCTTGAAAGGCCAGTTTCCAAGTCATTGGCAATCCTGGAATCAAAGACATCATTGGCTAAATATAAAGTGACTAATTTTAATTACCATCTGACTGGCTCAGTGGAGTCACAGCCTACTCAACCTCACCGCTTCTGTGGTCAACTTTTCCTTTTAACTTTGAGGGGCTTTCTTGCTCACTACCCCTGTGGGTCATGGGTGATATTTAAATTTTTTTTTTTCATCACTGAACATCTATTTTAAACTTTCAGTTCCACTGTGTAATATATTTTCTCATGAAGGGGCATGTAGTCGACAAAGTCAAACCACTAACATTTCAAAAAGGTGGGGTAGGTATTTTGATGTGTTTTCTTCTGGTTGTTTACCTTTACGGGTACTTTTAAACTTGTTTTCAACTCCCCCTGCATATAATAGATTAATGGGAGAAAGTCAAACAAAAGTTTATTAACACACTTGTTTCCTGCATATAAGGCAGATACCCAGGAAAACTGAGTAAAATGGCCCAAATGACCCAACCCACCACCTGAAATGCCACCTTCAGCTAAAGACAATAGAGTGATGTTGGGGTGAGGGAAGTTATGGGACGTTGTTGGGAAAAGTACAGGAAAGGGTTTGATTATATTAGCATGCAGGCGAAGGGGCACCCCAGGACCCCCAAAAGGCTCTGAATCCGTTCTGCCAGAGACCATTTAAAGACAAAACATATTCTAGAGCATAAGAACTTAACTAGGAGAGAAGTTCAGTACAATTAGTGTGTAATAGAGAATTAAGTGTGCAGTAGGAAGAAGAGAAAGAATATAGTTAAAATTAACTTCCAATTAAACACCCAAAATTTCCCACTCCAACAGCGTTGGTCCAAAGCAGGGCCACTGAGGCCCGAAAGCATGCCACGAGTCTAATGGGAACCCATAGGAAGGGGTTCCAGGCAAGTCTAGAGGAAAGGAATGAATTAAAAATCAAGATAAGGGCCATCACTGTCAGCCTCTCCACAGGCCTCTCATCCACATCTCTGTCTCCCTCAAGTGTCTCCTTCCACGGCCCCCGAGTCCCTGGTACATGCTGAGAAGCAAGCATGACTTTGTCACTTGTCTCTGCCCATGTATTGTCTCCTGTCTTTTCTAAGACTTCTTTCCTACTCTCTTTTTCTTCTTCCTCCCCATCTTTTTCTAGTTTCTCCTTGCTGCCACCTTCGTTGGGTAGGACAGGGAACTTGGAACCTCTCCTTTCTATGGATACCACACCGTTACAAGTATAAAGCAGAATTTAGTGCCTTCTCCACTGATAAGAGTCCCCAGAGACTTCAATATCCTTCTCTTCCAAGTACAGAATGGAGACACCCTAGACATGTAGATTTCCTTAATAAAAAGTAAATACCTCTCTCAAAAGGATGATTGACTCAGTTTTGAGAATAACTGCTGTGTCTGCTGTTTCTGAATGAAGAATAATCAGCTCCAAAATAATCTTCAAGTCATACTTGGGGGTGGCACCTTTTGCTCCCAGCTTTATGATTCGTATTCCCTAATGTTCCTTAACTTTTTTTGTGATCAGGCATTCCAGAATCTCACTCTCACAAATAGCAAAAGAACTTATGCTTATCTATAATCGCACAGTGAGTTTTTGAGATGAGATGCTTCTATTTTCATCTAAGGACCAATATTTTTAAGATCCCTCACTGCCTGCCCTTCTTTGCTGCATGCAAATCAGTGTTCAGGTAATTTTATAGGCCAACATTGAGCCACTTCGATCCAGGTGTGACCCTAAACTTCAGTGACTTTATTTCCCTGTGCTTGACAAGAATGGCTATGTCCAGTCAGCCGATCCCCAAACTCCTACAACTTTGGGTCTTCTCGCTTCAAACCAGGCTGATGCTGTGGCCCCAGCCAACCAGATATTTTCCCTTTATCTCTTCCTTGTTCTTTATCTTTTATCTTGCCTTTTACTCCATTTTAGACTTTTCCAGATGGAGACTACCCACTTCATGAAGTGTTAAATAAAGTTTTATCACCTAAATTTTTCTCTTTAATCATTTCTGATACTAGATCTCTCTTTTATAGGCTGGTTCTCTCTCTCTCTCTCTCTTTTATTTTCAGTTAAAGCTTTCATTTATTCAACATCTCACATTACAAATATTTAAAAATTATATACATACTGGTATAATCCTTTGCAAATTACTTAATAACATTAATTTTCTACTAGCACTCCAACAAATGAACTCTTTTAAAAAAGGAACTGTGTTATGTAACTTAAGGGTAGAACACAAAAATAGGGACTTAATGTGAAAATGACTTTAATAAAAAATGAATTAACCTTATTTAAAATGCTATAATAAATACTTACCACACACAGTAATAACTATATAGAAATTCAGCCAAGTATTTCAATGAACTGCCATATTTAAATAACTTTTCCTCCTAATAACATGAGCAATACACTGGTGAAAAAATACTAGGGATTGGTAAAAAGTAAACACTCACTTGCTAAAATCTCACTTCCACAAAATATAACAAAAATCTGATGAAAATTATAAAAATTAGTTATACTTTACATTTTAAAAATATAAAAAATAAAAACAGTTGAAGACAATATTGTCCCAATTCTTACAATGTTATTTTATTTTAAAGTAGATTTAAAATAAAGTGCTAAATCTTTTAAAATAGGATAATAAAAAAAAACAAAAGACCAAAACATCATTATTAAACAACTTTTAAAAATAATCTCAAATTTACATTAGTAGAAAGATTGCTATCTGATTCTTTTCTTTTGAAATACCAGCAAGCAAGAGGATTATAAATAAAGAATTACATTGCAAAGATCTTTCAAAAGTTCAAAATACATATTGCACATAACTTGAAGCTAACTTGCCACAATCTGTGAATTCGCCTTTGAACAGAAGCTTCAACTCTTCAAAACAAAACCGGTGAATTGTCGGGTCTTCCCAGCAGCACTTCCTGTTGCAATGCGTCTGTACCTAACCTATGTTGGCTTTGGGGAACTCATCTACAACCTCTTCCCTAAACATCATTTCCATATATGAATCTCCTAGCAGGAGATTCATACTGGTTTCATACAATCCCCCAAATTCTCCTTAGGTCAGAGGAGGTCCTCAGTTCATGGGTCTAACTGGGAAAGAATTCAAAGCCATGTCTAGGCAAAGTAAAATTTAGTTAATTAGTGACGGTGCTCCTGGTCCAGGTGGGCAATGTCTATGGAAGAACTGTACTCACCCAATGGCAAGAGAGTTCTGGCTTAATTGGAGCCAGGGCAGCTGCTCACTCTGTCCCCACTGGGACAGACCATGCCCACCTTTCCAGAGGAGGAGGGAGCTTTATTCCTTATTTGGCAGAGTCACTATCATGGCCATTACCCAACCCATCCTTTTTTTTTTTCCTTGAATATTTATCATCATTCACTTTGGCCACCTTATTCTGAAGTACATTTTAAAAAGATATTTTCTCTCTTTCTCTCTCTCTCTCTCTTTTTTTAAAGATTTATTTATTTATTCATACCGAACTGGGGTACAGGCTGGAGGTGCAGAGGTGGTGAGAAGATTCACCAGAGACAGAGTGGGGAGCAGGACAGGCAGACTGACGAAGTACACTGCTGAGGGGAGCAGCGGGTGGGTCAGAAGCGGTCTGCTGTGCCATGTGGGTCAACCCCTTTGGTGAGATTGTACTCATGTTAGGTCACTTGCAGCTAGCTTAGTGCTGCGTTCCACCCTGTTGCACCACCAGGGTGGGCCTGATATTTTCCCTTTAATACAAAATTTAACACTTCTCTTTACCTTAGACCTGGGACCCCCAGACCCGGAACCCCCTTAGACATGGGAGAGCAGATCTCTTCCTAACATCTCCATTTAAGATACAGAAGCACATCAAAGGCTGCCCTCTCCTCTGCACACCACTCACACTTCCTTCCTCACAGGGGTTGAGGTCTGGTGTTAACTGACAGAGCTGCTCAATAAATTATGGGTTAAATAAATAAAGGAATTTAAAGGCGACAAGTTTCATTTGCAAGTGCAAAATATATCTGCAGGCAAACCTCCGTTTTCCACGGAGATAGCCTGCACAGGCCCAGGACCTCACTCTCAGCACAGGAAGGAAACGGGCCATTTCCTCGTTCATAGGCAGGAATGCGCTGAGTGTCCATCAAGCCAATGTCCCGTCTCCCACCTGTTTCTCTGTCCATGCACTTTGATCCCAAGTCCTGTGAATCTGACCCTCTGGGGTGTCTCTTGCTGTCTCTGGCTGTGGAAGTAGCTCAGGAGGCACCAATTTTTTGAGAACAGAGAGCTGGTCTGACTGAAAGCAGAGCTGGTTCACACAGTGGCAGGTTCACGACTGATGAGAGACTTCATGGCTTCCAGCAAGCTACGTCTGCTTCTGCAGAGCACAACTGCGTCCCTGGAGTTCTTGCTATCTTGTAATCAGGCTGTGGGTAAATTTCAATCTCCAGTTTTGGGGCAGGAGCCATCCTCTACTCTTCATATATGTGAGGCCACATCCCCACAGCAGCAGAATGTCTATCCCAAGCAGCGTCAACAGGCACATTCTCATTCACATTGCCAGGGATAACTACACGTTCTGTTGGATGGTTGGGATTTCTCAGTTCTGGGTACATTTAGAAACTCTTAACTCTGAAGGTGCATCAGGAAACATAGCTAATTATGGAAGTAGGTCAGGGCTCTTTATTTTTCTTGACATTGAAGATGAGGAAATCTGAGCATCATCTTCCATGGGGTGAGATGTGAGGAAGCACATGGCTGTTTAAACTACATTCCCAAAGGCAAATGACTGTGACGTCTTTGGTGTCTCAGAGGGCAGGGTGTGGTCTTTGTCCACCTGTTGGGTAGATATAAAGATGCAGAGCACTGTAGAAAGTCATGGGAGCCGCGGGACACCATCAGCCCAGAGGCTCATCGCCAAGATGACCCCACCTGAACCTCCATACTGCTCACAATAGTCATTCCCACATTAGAGAAACAGTTCTGTAAGGTCAACCCACATTTGTCTTGCTGGAAAATAATGAGCTGAACTATTCTTCTAGTAAAACCCTGGAAACAACCTTTCCTACTATTGTATAAGCATGTTACCAATCGTCATCTTTTTAGATCTGGTTGCGAGAGGAGCCAGCAATCTACCTTCTTTACCAAGTGTAATCTTTGAAAGAACAAGCTTTAAAACTTACTGCATTCATCTGGCCACGGGGAGCACACAAATCAGATGCTACATGCTGGACCGTGGAATCTCCCTCCCACCTCCAGCTCAGATCCAGTTAGAGTCCCCTCCCCTGCACCCCTCCACCCAGTTCAGCCTCTGCTGGGCTTGTTGCCCATGACTTCAGGCAGGTCTGGCTGCCTTTCCCTTCCTTCCTGCAAGAACCCCTCTCCTACTCTAGATGGAGTTTCCACCCCTCTCTTAAAGCGTGACGCTCTCCTAGTCCATATATTCCCGTGTAACCCTCAGCAAAATGAGGGCACGCTGGGGTGCCTTTTAATACAGGAAATATGTGATCCCAAAAGCCCAAGAAATTTTAAGCTGAGTTTAACTGGAAAAGGAATAAGGCAACTAAGATGAAGCTCAAGTCTTAAACCTCTTACCTTTTTGGGTATTTGCACTATGGAATAAAGTGTATTTGGTGAATTTCCCTCTGGAACAGTATTCTATTAAAAAGAAAAGAAAAGAAAAGAAATCATCAGCTTTTCCTGGGTCACACAGTCAAACAGATGCCTAGAATTAGATAGGGGAAAGCAGAGTGGGATGGGGATGCTGAGGGGTGGAGAAGATTCTGGAACAGTAACAGGCAGTGGAGGTGCTTGTCAGTGGCTTATATAATAATTAACAGTTTTTCTTTCAAGAAGCAATTGATTTGTATGGAAACATTTTACTTAAAGAAATTAAAAATATATAAAATATAGGAGTCCCATGAGCAGTGATCCTCTTAAAGTCATTAAGGATGATTTGAAAGAATACTGTTAATGTTGCAAATAAACTTTTCATCAGCCCAAAGAGCCATTGCGTCAGATCAGTCAGGATGAATAATGCAATAAAACAAGCCAAAGCAACAGCAAAAGCTCCTTCCAGGCTGGAGAAGTTTATTCCTGAACAAGATGGCCCCAGCATCTCCCCACAGGGTCCTAAGCAGGAGGATGGTAAGTGGTCAGTCCTACAAACACTAGTATATGGTGCATGGAGCAGGCACCCCGTGAGGAAGGGAGGGCTCTCAGGACACCCCTGTGAGGAGAGAGGCCAATGTCTTCTCCTGATAGGCTGTAGTAAGATAGGACAATATGACCTGACCAGAGACACCAAAAGTGGGTAAAAATGGAATTCCGAGGCTCCAAAGTGTCATTATTTCTTCCTTAAATGGGGCCATGACCTCTCAGGAGCTGGTCCAAGCTGGGCAAGATGATTGTTGCCATGGAGCCCTTTGGCATCACTTACCTGGTTCATCTCTCCAAACTGCCTCTTATTACTTTCTTTTATATTTTATTAAAAATTTTTACGCTTTGATGATTTCCTCATCAAAGAATTTCCCAGAATCATCCTGTGTTCATTCACTTCAGCTTAGTGCCCTGTGCTTAGGAAGTTTGAGTGTGGTTTAGAGTCACTGTGTGCCTGAGTTCTCCTGATGGCTCCTTGTGTTGCCTGAGAGGGAAAAGCATTTCTACAGACAGCCTTCTGACACCTCAACTCAGACAACCACTCTTCCCTGTCCATCATCCTGTGCAGAAGGCCAACTGGCCTGGTGAGTGGCTGATGTGAATGGTGGGGTTCCTGGAAGGTTGGGTCACAGATGAGTGTGTAATTACTGGTGGGATCAGAATGAGGGCTACAGAGGCCACTGACTCCTTCATAAAGAGCATCCATAGACACTTAGGGTCTGGGGGAGACCTATGTGTGTTGGGTTTTAGGGATTATACATCCTCCTCTTTCATGTTGCCTAACCCATGAAAAAAATCTCAAATGGAACAAGGAAGGTGTCAACCAGGAGGCCAGGCCCCAGGAAGATGGGAAAAGACTCACAGGGGGGTAAGCGATCATGTCATATTCTGAGGTTGCTCCAGATGTGTGGTCATGGTTAGGAACTATACGATCAATCCCCTTCTTCTCTTCAGTAGACCCTGAAAGTAGGTTAAGCGAGAATTAGAACTGGCCCCTCCGTTCAGTCACCATTCCCACCAGCCTGCCACCCCCTCTGGGTTCCCACTTAGGTTGATGACCATATTCATTTTCTTGTAACTGAAAGGCTTTCTCAGTAATGGGACTTTCACTACTAAACAAGGAAAATTCCAGAACAAACTAATCTCATTACTTCTCTTTTATTTCTCTAAACTGAAAGAGAGAATAGAAATGGGCCAGAGTGTTTCTAAAGAGGTAAGGAAGATCTCAAAGTGTAAAGATGCATAGGCACATTGCCCCTCACACATGGAAGTGTCAGTGGGCTGAGTGGGATCACATGGGCTGAGTGGGATCACATAGTCTCAGTGTCAGAGGAAAAATCTGCATGTTTTAGGGAAATAGAACAAGGGTGTGGCAGGTAGAGACTCAGAGAAAGCCTTCTGGGAGGAATGTGTCTTAGACTGAGGTGGAGGGTAAAGGGGAGTCTCTGAATTTGAACCAATGGAGGGGGCTGTGGTAAGGTTCGGGCTCTGATGGGATGGTGATGAATGGACAGATGAAGAAAGCTGGGATGCCACTGTATCCCAAGAGAGGGGAGCAGTCTCAGCAGTGTGAGGTCTGTCACAGGAGGGTCACACCAGCAAGTTTACTGAGGGAAGAAGAGGGGCAGGAGGAGCCTAGCCTTGGGAGAGATGTCAGGGATCTTAGTGTAAGGGAAACAAGTCATGAAGGTAGTTGGTCTCTCCTTGAAGACAGAGACTGTGGCCTCTTATTTTTGTATCCTTAGTGCCTAGTACTATGCCTGGCCCACCACCCAAAGTGCTTGTGGGATAAATGTTCCATTTATCTTTAACTTCTCCCTCATTTATTCAACAAGCACATTGGGGTGATGGCACATGGGTGAAGTGGTGGTGGGAAGTTCATGGGGATTACAACTGAGATGAAAAAATGCACAAAATGAACAATAATGTAGAAAATATTTTAAAAAACCAAATAGAACATGCTTTACCTTTTCTTCTTTGTTGATCTCTAATGTAAATAATGAGTATTAGGAGTACCAGTACCAAGGTAACAGCTATGATCCCCGCCAGGAGATACACATAGTATGGTAGCTCACCAACAGCACCTTTAAAGAGAGAATGGGTGTGAGGGACAGGCGAGGAGGAGTCAACTAGGAAGAATGACCCCACTTTGGAGCCAATGCCACCTCCTCTCTGTCCTCCTAGGAACCAATGACCCTCCCCTCAATTTCACACCGGTCTGTCCCCACCAGGACCAGGAGCTGATGAGTATACACAGAGGTTCCTGGAGGGAGGGGAGAGACAGTTACCTCCACAGAGCTCCCGGGCAGTGATGGGGTCTGAAGAACTGTTGCTCACAGGGTTCCTGGCCACGCACTTAAAGGTCATGTTCTGTTTTACCAGCTCTGAGGGCATGGGGAGGACAGAGCCATTGTGGAACTCATTGGTTTCCTGTCCCACAAACACCCAGCTGTAAGTCACATTCTTATCTTCCTGCTCTATGGAGCACGTCAGGTTGGTGATACAGGTGCCATTCTCACTGCTCTGCTTTTCTTGGGAGATCTTCGGCTTTGACAGGTGTGCTGAAAGGAGACATGGACACGTGAGACTATGCCCCTAGTCTCCTTTCTTTGAATTATTCCTATAGCCCTCAGACCTGAATCTCCCTGGGGTGCTGAAAAGAGAAAGCAGCAGTCCAGAACTCCCCTTCTTATCTGGAAAGAGAGCTCTCTAGGTCAGCTTGTTCATAGCTTTATGAAAAACAACAGTGACAGAAAGAACAACATGAAATAGCTACTGTTACTAAGCATACTCATGAGGCAAGCACTGTGCTAGTGAATTTTCCTAAATGAGATATATACATATAAATTTATTTATTTATTTATTTATTCATACAGAACTGCGGTACAAGCCAGAGGGCAGGGGGCGATGAGAGGATTCCCCAGAGACAGAGTGGGGAGCAGAACAGGCAGATGGACGAAGTACACAGCTGAGGGGAGCAGCGGGTGGGTTAGGAGAGGTCTGCAGTGCCATGTGGATCACCTCCAGGGTGGAGAGCAAACTCACACTGAAGCGGCTGCAGCTCACTTGCAGTGCTGCGACCTAACCTGTTGCACCACCAAGGAGGGCCAATTTCATCAGGGAGTTTCCTTGAAGAGACTTTCACTTTTCTCCAAGGAGATGATAGTATCTGAGGCACACTAGTCCCTTCCTCTGCTTTGTCCTCACTCTTCTCCTTCATAGGATCGGTAATTGTTGGTAATTATTTCATTTCTCAGTAATGCAACAGTCACCTAATTTCTCTACTGTGGGTTTAAACTGTTAAGATTGCTGATTAAATGTAGTTTGCGCTTTTCCTCTTCCCTAGCCAGTTTGCCCACAGAAGGTGCCTTCTGTTCCTTTCAGCTGGCACCATGTGGGGGACATAACTGGATTAAGGGGCAGGACGCACCTCTACAGTAAACCTGGAGGCCCCTTCCTGCTCTCGTGGTAATGCAGCCTTGTGAGTGAGGCAGTTTCTCTTATAGGTGGTTGAATCATTATTTTGTAAGCTCAAATTCCCTGAATGAGACCCAAAGTCTAGACTTGGGGAGAAGTATTTCTCATACCTGAGTTTGCTAGAAACAAAAAGCTGATATTATAGCACTAAGAAGCTAAAGTCACTTCAGCATGAGTTTGATCCCCACCTGCCCCGGAGGTGACCACATGGTGTGGCAGACCTCTCCTGACCCGCCCGCTGCTCCCCTCAGCCGTGTACTTCGTCAATCTGCCTGTTCTGCTTCCCACTCTGTCTCTTGTGAATCCTCTCATCGCCCCCTGCCCTCTGGCTTATACCCCAGTTCTGTATGCATAAATAAATCTTTTTTTTAAAAAAAGCTGACATTTTTATTTCCCTTATGATTCTTATGTCTATGTCTCAGCTGGTTACGCTCTTTAGGGGAAGACATGTATCCAGTAATCTTTCCAAGGTACAATCACTTTCCTCCCTATTACAGATATGGAAACTAAATTTCAAAGTTATCAAGAAACTTGCTTAATGCTGAAATTAATAAGTAGAGAGGCCAACATTTGACTTGTGTGATTCCCCACCTCCTACTGCTCGCCTTTTGCCTCATGCTACTACTTCTTACAGAATCTGAGAGGTGAAGGAATCTCGGGGTCAGCTATATCTTTTCTTCATCCCCACAGGATTTCTCTGTTTCACATTCTTGCGCATTTTTCAGCATGTCCTTAAACATCTCTAACACCACCATTCCTTTTCAATCATCCATGAAGAAACTGATTCTTACCATAGACTTGCAGTGTGTATTTCTGGGTGGAGACTTTCTGGCCTGGGTGGTGTATCTCCACGGAATAGGAACCCGAGTCATTCTTCCTCAGATTGTCGAGCTTCAAGTAGTAGCTTCTATCCAAGAGGCTCACCCTTGTTTTATGGCGTGGGTTCACAATGACTTTGTCTTCTGGCTCTTGAGACTCAATGGTGATGACAGAACTTCCATTGAAGTACCAGAAAATGTTTTCAATCTGACTTTCTACGCTGTTCAGAGGGAAAATCACAGACCCACCTAAAGCTCCGCTCATCTCCTTCAGGGCTCCAGAGGCTGCTGGCTCTGCAGACACAGGGAAACAGAAATAAACTCAATTTCCTGCTTTGCCACCAATTATTCACCCTCAGTCAAACCCAACATGTTCCTGGTAGACCCTTTGGAGACATAGACAAAGTCAGTGAGGTCAGAACTCTGTCTGACTGAAGGGACTGTAGGGGAGTTCACTCTTTTCCCAGAGACCTCTGACTTGAAGTTCAAGTCCTGAGGTAAACCACAAGGCCCACCTTGCCTAGTCTCTGTGGTGAGCAAGAGGGGGCCCCTACTTAGGACTCCCTGATTTTGCTTGGGAGAGCTGATTTAATGAGATGAAGAAGGTAGCAGCTTTTTTGCCCTGGGGGGAGTGGTCAGTGACTGGGAGGTGATGTAGGAGTTCCCAATAGTTTGAAGCTAGCAGTTTGAGGATGATTTATCTTTCAATTATATAATAGATAGGACGGATTCACGGTCGTTCCCAATGTCATTCAGTGAATTCCAACAGCCTTTTTTGAGTGTAAAGAAGTGTGAGTGCCTGGATATTGTCAAATTCCCTGGCTAACCCCTGGTGCTTGGCTCAGATGATCAGGGTTTGCAGTAGAACTTTACTTCCCCAAGAAATTTTTGTTTCATCACAAAAATTCACCTCAAAAATCAACCTATAGGGCCCTCCCTGGTGGCACAGCGGGTTAAAGCACTGCACTAAGAAGCTGAAACCACTTCCCCATGAGTTCGATTCCCGCCTGCCCCGGAGGTGACCACATGGCGTGGCAGACCTCTCCTGGCCCGCCCGCTGCTCCCCTCAGCAGTGTATTTCATCGATCTGCCTGTTCTGCTCCCCACTCTGTTTCTGGTGAAGTTTTTCGCCGCCCCTGCACCTCTGGCCTGTACCCCAGTTCTGTATGTACAAATAAATAAATAAATCTTTAAAAAAAAAAATCAACCTATAACCAACCATCACTAGTAATATGACTTTGGGCAAAACCCAAACAGAATGGCTGCTGAAAACGTTTCCAGAAGTGGTTGACTGAATATTTCCAGTGACCAGTTGTGGGAATGAGTCAGAAGATTGGAAGAGTAGTGAATTGTGGAGGAATTTTGGTAAAGACCAACAACTTAAAAACACCTACTGTGAGCCTTCCCTGATGGCGCAGTGTTTTAAAACACAGCACTAAGAAGCTAAAGCCACTTCAGCATGAATTCGATCCCCCAACCCCAAGTGATTCACATGGCACGGCAGACCTCTCCTGACCAGCCCGCTGCTCCCTCAGCAGTGTACTTCATCAGTCGGCCTGTTCTGCTCCCCACTCTGCCTCTGGTGAATCCTGTCACCACCCTGCACCTCTGTCCTGTACCCCAGTTCTGTATGCACAAATAAATAAATCTTTAAAATAAAAACCTACTGTGTTTTGACCCTTTTAAACTCTTGATGCTTACAAGGATTTAAAAAATATCTTCATCTTACATATCAGGTTAGTATGGCTACTAGTTAAAGCAATCTTGAAAATAAGGAATTTTATCTTTTTTACACAGGGATCCAAATCTGGACTGCTGCCTGTTTTTGTAAATAAAATTTTATTAGAAACAGTTGTGCTTTTTCCTCTACATATTGTCTCTCCATGACTGATTTTTCTCTATAAGGCTGAATTGAGTACCTACTATTGAGGTCATATAGCCTGTAAAACTGAAAATATTTAACACCTGGCACCTCTGAGCAAAAGTTTGCTAACTCTTGGTTTGATGAGAAAACTGTGATTCAAAAAGCCCCAAGTAACTTGTTCAAGACCAGACTTGGGGTGATGAGCTGAGGGCTTAGCCCACTGCCAGTCCAGCTCTAGCTCCTGACCCTTTCACTGTGGCTCAGTGTGGAGGCCTCTGGCATGTGCACCAGCTCTGGACTTTTCTGCTTCCCTCAGGAGCTCAGGTGTCAGCTCTAAAATCTTGATCCTCAAAGAAATCAGTTGTTCCTTCTTGGTGTTGGGTGGCCTTCCCTCAAACACCAGGGGCTCTGCCGGTGCCCGCTAAGGCAACTGGATGCCACCAAATGTGGGCCTTGAATACAGTTTGGAATCATGATCTCCTTTCCTTAGATTATCTCCCAAGGCACAGGCTTCTCTCCCTAAGTGACTGCCCCAGGGGATGGTTTCTGTTTTGACTATTTTGCCTCCTCTCCCCACCACAATTTATCAGGCAGTGCATATAAAGTGGACTCTAATGCATTTACCAAGTTAACCTGTCACATAATCGGATTTATCAGAGTTATTCTCTCTGCTCTCTAATACCAAGCAAGGCAAGATGGGTTAGCTTGCTCTCTTTGATCATTTCAAGGGGTTTCAAAACAGTCCTAGTAAACATTACAAAATCAATCTCATTTTGAAATTCTGATGGATGAATTAATACAGTCATTATTTTACTTTAACCTCAGGGGTGGAAGAGTTGAATGTTTCCCATAAAATAATGTAGGAGGAGCTGTGGACTTGGTGCCCCCTCACCACGTGAGGTTTGGGGGAGATATTTAGGGTGGGAGGCGAGAAAAGGATGTGGCTTAGTGCTTTAGTAGAATTTACTAAATTCTTTTTTCACTGTTTCCACCCATGGTGCTATATTCCATGGCTTAGACATAGTGGGGGGGGCATTTAAGATAATGTGTCCAAATTCACTGTTCTTGTTAGAAGAAAATCGGAGACGGACACAGTGCAATTGCAGACACGCATCTAGGTGGAGCCATTTTTCTATATTAACTGTAACTTTGGAGAGGGAAGAGGGACCATGAAAGAAGAAGCCAGCACCAAAGCTAGGTGTGTTTTAGAGAACAGGGGCAGCGTTGGAGGGTCTTAGCCAGTTTTATTTCCTTTTCCCAGAGCCACTGGGGAACAGAATCAGAAACAAAACATTTCCCAGTTCTGTGTCCCAGATGTGAGGTGCTGAGGCTATAACATAACTGGAATGGAATGGGGGGGGGGAGGGGCGATGCCACAGCCATGATTGCTGCTCTCATGGAGTTGGGTACACTCAGGACACCTGCCAGGGCCAGGCGGCCACACAAGGCTGTGCAGAGTGAGGAAAGGGGGCTGCTGCCCCTCCCCGCCACCAGCCGAGCAGCAGGCCCCTCCCTTGCCTGAGCCCCAGCTTACTTTTGTCCTCATGTTTCTGTTTGTGCTTTATCCTCCTTCTCCTACTTCAATCTTATTCAGGGCTTTCAAAAGTCTCCTTCAAAGACCCTCTCTGAGGAAGCCTCTATCTCTTTCTCATACCCACACCCTGGAAATCCAACACTAATGTCATTTCATCTTCCATTTTGAATTCTCCAGAAGATCTTCCCCTGGGTGTGGACTGCACACACCAGTGAACGAGCCCGTGACTGGCCTACAGGCGTTATGCTCCAGACACTGTTATGGGGTCTGGGGTCTCCTCCTGGGCCGCGTGGAATGGTGTAAATGCCCCCTAACACTAATTGCAGCAAGGGCCACTTGTGTCACTCTGTGGCTTGCAACTGGTTTAAAAGGCCATTTTCTCCCTTAGTCCTCAGTGCGACTGCAGAGAGAGGCCGAGCTCCGCTGGAAAGCAAGACCTCTGAGGTCCGAGATGCTGTGTGGCCTTCCCTAGACCCCAGAGGCAGAAGGAGGCTGACAACTATTTAGTCTTACTGTGCTGAATTTCAGATCCTCAGTCTCAGGAGAAAACAGTAACTTTCACTTCTTAGGATTTGGGAGAGGGGAAAGGATAAATGCAGATCTGAAATTATTTTGAGAAGCACAAAGGGAGATCCCCTACATTTTTTAAAATGGTTTCCAAGCAAAGTAAGCTTTCCCTTGGTGTCGGGAACTGGTAACTGGCTGATTCACAGCCAGATAGCACAGCCAATCACCAGAAGGGGTGATTGGCCCACCGCCTCTTGCCAGAAGGGGTGTCTCCCAGAGAACATTCCTGCCAACCTGCCTCGGGGCAAAGGGAGTTGGGCCAGAGACCCCCTGTCCCTGTGCTGGCCCAGACTCATTCCTGGCATCAGCTCTAAGACACTCTCCACAACAGAAAGTTAGAACAGCTCCCCCGCAGCCACCTCTGGCTTGGCACCTCCTCCCCCCAGCCTGTGCCCCAGCAGAGTTATACAGGTAAGTAGAGGAAGTAACCAGGTTCGGAAGGAATTCCAGTGTAGTCAAAACCCAGGCAGGTTACCAGGAGGAGACTGGTGGGCCAAGAGGACACACAGCCCACCGCCTCTGGCCAGCCTGGACACTGGGGCCTCTGTCAGAATAAACCCTCGTGTCACTGCCCTCCTTGAGTGGAGGGCCAGAGCATCTCAGAGCTGGTAGGATGCTTAGGGACCGCTTAGTCCAGTTCACTTCACAGAAGGGGGGTCAGTGCCCCAAGGGCTGTGGAGAGGTGTCCCCAGTCAGAGGTGGCCAGCCTTCAGAAGCAGGGCTTCCAGTCCATCACCTCATCTCTCAGGAATTCTCCGTGTACCTCCTCATTTGTTTTTTAAAATTTTCCTTTCATTAAATGTCTCATCAATGTCACTGTGTCATTAAATTCTCACACAGTCTCTGAAGGGATAGACAGTTGGACCATTCTCCAAAGGAAAACACACAGCACCTGCTGCTCTGTGGTGCCTCTGAGTCTGGCCAGGTGGTTCCATGTGGCATCGTGGAAATGAAGTGACCTCTGCCCTTGGTCATTTCTAGTCTCCATCTAGGTCTCATGTCCCTGGAAAGGATCTCAACTAGCAATTCTGGGGAAGATTCAACCCGGACACATATTAACTAAGCATCTGTTCAGTGCCAGATGTGGTGTTTGGCAGCTGGTGTGAGGAAGAGAGAACTGGCTTTGGGACTCAGGCTCTGCTCTCCCTCCTGTATCAGATGTTCAAGCCAATTAGCCTTGCCAAAGACACGCCCTCCTTGAGCCAAGGCTCCCTCATCAGGGATAGTAATTTCCAGTCTGATAGATTTGTGAGATTGTGCAAAAAGCCCACCTTGCATGTGGTGGGGGTGTAACAAGAGGTGATCTTTATTACCGTTGCTTGGCATTGGGTTATCACTAAAACATCGCGATTATCTCTGCAGCTTAGGGTTCGTTTTCTGTAATGTACCAAGCTCCAGGCTGAACATCTTTCCCCAACAGAGCTATTGATAAACCCAGGAGCCCTTGTCCGGGGTGTTGTTCCTACGTTTCTGTCCCAGGAGGCTCTGGATAACCTCTCAGTCAGGGGAGGGGTTTCAGTGGGCACCTGCGGCTTGGAAAGCCTTTGGGGTCTCCCCCATTGCAATGGCCTCATTTCACCCTGTCAGTGGGCTGCACAGTGTGTGGTTTTCAGAGCGACAGTTTACGTTAGGCCACCTGGCTTAGAAGCAGGCTCTCCCTAGGAATACAAGTGTGTGGCGAGCTTCCAGGTGGGAGCTTGCTGCTGTGGAGCAGCTGGGGAGGCCTCTCACCATACCTGCACCTCTACCTGGGCCCCAGTTCTATATGCACAAATACATAAATCTTTAAAAAAAATTAAACAACAATCACTGCAGCATAATAATTAAAAGTATATTTTTCTAAAAGTACTTAAGCATTTGAAATATATATCTATGCTCATATAAATAGAAAATAAATTTAATAGTATAAATTATGTTAAAGCAACATATCTCAAATACATATTTAGATGAATACAGACCTATACAATTTTGCATTGCCTTTAAAGTGGCCCTCAAAGGAAGAAAGTACTGAGGTCGAAGGAACATGCAAGACTGGACTAGAGCAATGCCACGTTTTTCAGCCTCTGATAGGCTGTCACAGGCACCAAGTTCAGCATCTTCCTGCCCTCAGTGACTCAGAGGCCACCGGAAGTACAAAGCAAGGCTAGAAGACGGAGTACACCCCCGAGGGACCCAGGGATTGGAATTAAATCTCACGAGACCAGCAGAGTCTGGTTGTACTCACCTGCGAGCCGGCAGAGGAGACAGATGAGGATGGTGTGTGCGGGGAAACCCAGCATCTTGTAAGTTGTTCAGAGACGGGCAGCTTCCCTCTGCCTCTGAGCAATTTAAGTTAAGGAGAAGGGGCGGGATTGTGAAGGGGGTGGAGCTTCACTGGTGGGTTATTTGGGGTCAGGTGTTCAGAAATTCTATGGGACCTGGACCTGTAGAAGGAGAAAAGTAAAATATATATGAATAAATAAATAAATTTAAAAGAAGAAGACGTGCAGGGGTGCGCTTAAGTAAAACTGTAAGCCAGCCTCTGGTCGCAGAAGGAAGAGCTACAGTGTACATTGAGTTGGACAAAGAGGTGTGCCCCCACATTTATCTGGGGACACCATTGGAGAAAAGGGGGAGTCACGAGCTAAGTGAAAATAAGCTCTCTTTAACCAGGTGCGATATAGTAGATTTTCAATAGAGGAAGGGGGGAACTTCAGTTCAGTTTTACAGATAAGGAACCACAAACTAGAGAAAGTAGTTCTGTGACCAGCCTGGGAGGAAATAGATTAGATTAGATAGAAAACAAAAGGGTGACTTTGGGGGCTATTCTCCAGAACCAACCTTGTGAGATATTAACATAATTCCTATTTTACTAATGGGAAAATGAAGGCTTAGAATGAATAAAATTATAAAGTTTGAGGGCCTTTCTGGTGGTGCAAGGAATTAAGTCTCAGCACAATGAAGCTATCGGCAGCCATTGTTGCATGAGTTCGATCCCAGGCCAGGGAGCCGACCCACGTGATGCAGCAGACCTCACCTGTCTTGGTCCCTGCTCCCCTCAGCAGTTTATTTCAGTCAGTCCACATGTTCTGTTCCTCACTCTGTCTAAGTGAAAATAAGTGAATCTGATCACCACTCCTACACCTTTGCTCTGTACTCCAGTTCTTGCATACATAAATAAATAATTAAAAAAATTAAGAAGTTCTTTTAGTCAAAAGAAACCAGTATGAGAGTGAAAAGACAGGCCATATAGTGGAAGAAGATATTTATAATACATCTATTCTACAAGTCTTATATCCAGAATATAGAGAGAAATTCTACATATAATTAAGAAATAGAATTAAAATGTCCCTAGGCATGCACAGAACTGCCAATTTCATGTTTTGAGATTTCACATTGGGCAGCTGCTGCCCCTGCCCTCCTGCTAGCAGAAATGTGTGCCCACCTCTGAACAGCCCCAGGTTCACCACCTCATTCTGGCCATGTCTGTGTGTGCCCTTTCCCCTCACAGGGAATTCTGCTGACATAACTCTTCAGATCACCGGACTATGAGTCTAATGGTGTACTTTCTGGAAACTACCCTAGCTTTAAGTTGCTTCTCAGACAAGAGGATGACAAAGTCCGGGATCTGCTGTGATTCCCAGTTGCTACTCTTTCACTTATCCTGGGGAGCCCCAGGAACAACGGTGATGCTACACCAGAAAATTGGTGGTGGGAATTCCACAGGAAAGCCACACATTGCACAAAATGAAGGAATGTAATTAATACACTAAAAAAAAACCACAAAAAACCCAACAGCAGTCAGTGTCTCCACGTGCATTGAACTACGTCATTGGAATCTCCACCTCCTTCTACCCTCAGCGTTCCAGCTGGCCCACCCCTTCTGGCCACTGCATCCAGACACCTTCTTTGCTGCCCTCTGCTGACATTACAGTGAGTCTGCTACACCTAATGAAGTCACCAAACGTGGTCTCTGAAGTTATATTGACATAACGCAAATCTTCCTCATGAAAGGGCGGAGGCAGGGGAACTTGATAGGAACTCAACATTTTTCAGCTGCTTAGCCACTGTGAAAATTAGTAAGAAAGGTTCGCAAAACATTCTGGGAGACATTTTCACAAATAAAGGGTGATTTTTTTTTTTTTTAAAGATTCATTTATTTGTGCATACAGAACTGGGTACAGGCCAGAGGCTCAGGGGCGGCGAGAGGCTTCACCAGAGACAGAGCAGGGAGCAGAACAGGCAGATCAACGAAGTACACTGCTGAGGGGAGCAGCGGGCGGGTCAGGAGAGGTCTGCCGCGCCATGTGGTCACCTCCAGGGCAGGCGGGAATCGAACTCATGCGGAACTGGCTTAAGCTTCTTAGTGCTGCGCTTTAACCCGCTGCGCCACCAGGGAGGGCCAATAAAGGGTGATTTTTTAAAAAAAAAAGATTTATTTATTTATGCATACAGAACTGGGGTACAGGCCAGAGGTGCAGGAGCAGTGAGAGGATTCACCAGAGACAGAATGGGGAGCAGAACAGGCAGATCGATGAAGTACACTGCTGAGGGGAGCAGCGGGCCAGTCAGGAGAGGTCTGCCGCGCCATGTGGGTCACCTCTTGGGCCCCAGGATCAAACTCTCACTGAAGCGGCTGTGGCCAGCTTGCAGTGTTGCATCCTAATCTGTTGTGTAACCAGGGAGGGCCCCAAGGGTTATTTTTATGTGAAATGTTACGTTTTGATGTAATTAGGCAGGCTGTGTCAACAGTTAGATGAAACTGAAGGTGGAACTGTCAGGGCCTCCATCCAAGTGCCCCAGACACTGTGACCCAATCTGAGCTGTGTAAGCAGTTGGCACCGACGACTGCTCTCCCAGGCATATGAACACAGATGACTCAGTTTAGAACGAGCACATTTGTGGGTTAGTGAGTGTATAGACACATTCCATCTAAGACACAGGAAAGGATAATATCACCTCCTCTCAGAAACATCTGTTGGAACACTTTTCCACAAACAAACATTCCTTCCCAAGAGCTAATCTCAGGTGAGGGATTATACCTGGATGAAGCACAGAACTAAGAGACAATGCATTGTGGATGGTACAAATTACCCCCATCATGCTTTTCACTCGCAGCCCAAGTCCGACAACCCATAGAGGTAACTCTTGTCAGAGGAGCGTGAAATGAGCTCCCAACTTCACATGCAGACCCCAGACCAACACCAGACTGTCCTTGCACCAGCTCAACACTTGAGGTGACTCCAGGTAGGGTCCAGTGAACACAGGTCTCCAGTCCACCTCAGAGTCAACTGCCCCCTGTGGGCCCAGGTGGCTACTGTGGCCTGTGCCAGCTAATCCTGTCCTCCCACCTTTAAACTGGTACACACTGTTCACACCTATATTTCAAGTTTGGAAATGCATATTTGCAAGCAGCAATACAAAAGTATTCATGAAGAACACATAGTCTCTGAAAATTACGAAAACATCCCTGCTACCCATACATTTCTAAATACAAAACTGCCTGCCATATTGTTACTTCAGTGTAGAGAGACAAGTTCATTTTCAAAACAGATAAAATTCAGTCTTTAGGTGTGAATGGTATGCATGACAGTCTCTCTCTCTCTTTTTAATTTCTTAGTCGTTTGGGATCCTTAAGCATGCAAAACCTCAGACAGGAGGGTCCACACAGGAACCAGGGTTGTCTTATGGCATCTCGTTAAGCCAGAGCTGGGAATGCCTCTGGGTCATCTGCATCAGGAGCAGAAGCACTTGACTCGTCAGTCCTGCTGCCACGGAGTCCAGTCCACCACGCCCATGGCCACCTTGACCTCCGCTGCCACCACGTCCAGGGCAACCAAGGTCTCCAAAATTGATCTCCAGCTAAGACGTTCTATCATTTGCTGGCTTCCGGAAAGGATGGTCCATAACCAAATCTTCTGCATGAGCCTCTTCGCTCTTTGACTTATGAAGAACAAATGCCATCTTCCACTGCCCATCAGCACCTTCATTTGGTTTTCGGATATTAAATTCTACTTTTGCCCGGGGCTTTATTTTGAATAGCCTTTCACTCATCCAATGTCATCTCTTTGGGACCCTCTTCCTTTACTTCTTCAACTTCATTCTCTTTATTTGCAGTGTCTGCCACTGGATGTTCTTCACCTTCAGGTGTTTCCTCAGTCACATTTGCTTGATCCAAGTCAGTTAATTCACCTTTGACAGTTCCCCAGTTGTGAGATCCGCTATCTCCACGCCTGTCCTCATGCTTCAGGCCACTATAATGTGAGAAAGAAGATCTATCACTGCCACTATGCCTATGAAATTCACTTTAGCCACGAGAATCAAATCCATCTCCTCGGCCCACTCCACGTCCACGCCTCCTTGACCTCTTCCGAGACCTCTACGGCCTCGGATGGGCTGGTCGTCATCGGTATATCAACTGAAAATTCTCCTTCATCCTTTTCTTCAAGTGGCTTTTCAAATCGTCGTCCATGAGGTGGTCGCCTTTCTGGTCTCCTGTCAATTATTTTCCCTTCACTCTGCAGTTGCAGATAGGTCTTCTTCCGACAGGTGTTATTCCTTCTTTCTTCAGTGCCAAGGGCGGCGTCTCCTCTTTCTTGTCAACCTCCCCAACCTCTGGGGGGCGGCGGGTTCTTGCGGTCTTTCTGGAACTCGTTACGCAGCTGTTTACCTGCACGTTGGAGCTGGTCTGAGCCGCAGCCTGAGCTGCGCTCTTGGTCCCAGGGCCCAGGTCCCCCAACGCCGCCCCCGCCGGCTTTTTTCTTGTTCTCTGCCGCCTTCAACACCTCGAAGGGATCCGATTCGTCGTCAAATAACTGGTCGAATCGGTTGGTGACCACGCAGCCGAAGCCTTCCTGTAAGTGCCCAGGCATGATGGTGGCTCGGCGGTGCGTTCCTCCATGGATTGCAGTGGGCCCCGCCGAGCCAAGAGCGCCTGCTTCAGCTCTTCCCACAAGATCCACACTCAGCATTTTAGCCAGACGCTTGGCTCCGGTCTCCTGTCTTCTTCAGGCCACACTTCAGCAAGGTGCCTGTCTCTTGGGGTCTCCCTTTTCCTCCACCAGAGCTAACAAATTGTTTCAAGATGATTCCTCAAACAAGGCTGTACATGATAGCCTCCTCCACGTGACCCGCGCCCACAAAGCCCAGCGCCGCCAGGAAGCCCTGGCCGAGCCAGGGACTGTCCACCACTGTTGCATCACCACACCACTGCAGCCTCGGCTTCTCTCTTGCGCACATGCGCGGAGCTCAGACTCTTCTATACTTTTTCTGTTGCTCCACCCCACTTTTCACATTTTCCTGAGGGGCTCTATTTTTTTTTAAAAAAATTTAATTATTTATGTATATAGAACTTGGGGTACAGGCCGGAGATGCAGGGTGCTAGGAGTATTCACCAGAGACAGAGTGGGGAGCAGAACAGCCAGGCTGATCAAGTACACTGCTGAGGGGAGCAGTGGGCGGGTCAGGAGAGGTCTGCTGTGCCATGGGGCTCACCTCTGGGGTGGGGATTGAACTCGCACTGAAGTGGCTGCGGCTAGCTTACAGTGCTGCGTCCTAACCCTTTGCGCCACCAGCGGGGCCCTGAATATAACTTAAAATTTTTTTAAATAATATAATAGTTTATTTTTACATCACTTTGTGCCTTTTTCCATGTCAGTTGCAATCCCCGCGGGTTTCCCATCACCAAATCACCCGTGTGCCATCACCATAGTCCAGTGCTCTTTGCTTCCCCCACCGTTTTTGACCCCACTCCCCACTCCACCCCAGTAAAATGTCTCTGGTATATATTATTATTTTCTCGCCTGGTACTTTATGCTCCTGCTATGAGTGAAAAAATCGGTATTTTTTCTTTTCTTTCTGGCTTATCTCACTAAGCATGATCTTTTCCAGCTCCATGCATGTTGCTGCAAAAGGCATGTGTTTATTTTTTTTGGTTGCTGAGTAATATTCCATTGTTTATATGTCCCACATCTTTTAATCCAGTCATCTACTGGACATTTGGGTTGTTTCCATGTCTTTCCAATTGTAAAGCAGCAATAAACATGGGGGTGCAGGTGTCTTCTTGAATCAGTGTTTTTGTGTCTTTTGGGTAGATGCCTAAGAGTGGGATTGCTGGGTCATAGGGAAGCTCAATGTTTAGCAGTTTGAGGAAACTTCAAACAGTTTTCCATAGTGGTTATATTCGTTTGCATTCCCACCAGCAGTGCAGGAGAGTTTCTTTTTCTCCACATCCTTTCCAACATTTGTTGTTGCTAGTTGTTTGAAGATGTGCCATTCTCACTGGAGTGAGGTAGTATCTCATTGTGGCTTTAATTTGCATCTCCCTTATTACAAGTAATGTTGAACATTTTTTCATAAACTTATTGGCCATCTGCATTTCCTCTTTGGAGAAGTGTCTTTTTAGCTCTTTCGCCCATTTTTTGATTGTGTTTATTTTTGTTGAGTTTCATCAGTTCTTTGTATATATTTGTAATCAATTCTTTATCACTAGTTTTGTGTGAGGAAATTTTTTCCCAACCAGTGGGATCTTTGTTTGGTTTTGTAATGTCTCTTTTGCTCTACAGAAGCTCTTACAGAAGCTTTTTAATTTGATGTAGTCCCATCTGTTTATCCTTTCCTTCACTACCATTGCTTTGGGTGCTATATCTTCAAAGATGTTACTGAAGGGTATGTCATGTAGCATTTGGCCCATCTTTGCTTCCAGGTATTTTATGGTACCATTCTTATGTCTAGGTCTTTAATCTACTTCAAGTTGATTTTTGTGCATTGTGAGTTAGTGATCTAGTTTCTTATTTTGCATGTAGCTTCCCAGTTTTCCCAGCACCATTTGTTTAACAAAGTTTCTTTGTTTCATTGTATCTTTATCAAAGATTAGCTGTCCATAAACCTGTGGGTTTTTATGTGGGTTTTCTATTAGAATCCACTGGTCTGTGTGTCTGTTCTTGTTCCAGTACCATGCAGTTTTGATTATTATGGCTTTGTAGTATAGTTTGAAGTTTGGATTGTGATGCCTCTATTCTCTTTCTTTTTAGTCATGAGGGTTTTGGCTTTTCGAGGTCTTTTGTGGTTCCATATGAATCTCATCAATATTTGTTTTATTTCTTTGAAGAATGTCATTGAGACTTTAATTGGGATAGTGTTAAATCTGTATATTGCTTTTAGTAGGATGGCCATTTTGATGATGTTAATTCTTCTGATCCACAAGCAAGGGATGTCTTTCCATTTCTTGGTGTCTTCTTGTATTTCTTTTAACAGTGTTTTATAGTTTTCTTTGTATAGGTCTTTTACCTCTTTTGTTAGGTTGATATATTTTGTATCTTTCATGCACAGATACAGATGTTCATGTAATCTCCCACTGATTTTGGTTATTTCAGATGTCTTTTAGACTTCTTTCACTATACATTATATTGAGCATTATTTATTACTTATTTATCCTTGCATAATTTTGTCAGAATGTTTTTATGTTGCCAGGATGTTTTATGTTTTTATAGAACAGTGTCCCAAGGGTATTAAGTCATTAAAAATTTGAAAGGAAACACCAATTTTCTCTTCAAAAACACTGTACTAATTTCTACCCATAACCTGTTGACAAGTCTGGGCTCTTCTAATTTTGTCATCTTTGGACTCTTGCAAATGATTTCCCTCAATTTTTTTTGTATTTCTATTTGTTTAATTTGTATTTCTCTAGGTCCGTATTTCATGTTTATCAAACAGTTCCATATTCTGATAATATAAATTATCTGTTTGCACACTTTGTTATGGACTCATCTTCATAAACTTTATAGCAGCATTGTTAGCATCTCAATTCTTTAAATGTTCTCATTTCCTATTGAGTTCCTTTAAAAGGCTCTTCCTGCCTTTTTAGTAAGTCTTTCCCAGTGTCCTCTGTATGTTTCTCTTCCTTTACCACCACTTGAATGTTGGTAGAACCAGCATGCTCAAGACTAAATGTTGATATTTGTGTACCACCTGCTCCAAAATTTATATGTTGAAACCAAGTCCCTAGTGTGATTATATTTTGAGAAACTTTTGGGGTGATTAGGTGATGAAAGTGGCACTCTCACAGATGGAATTAATCCCTTATGAAAGAGACACCAAAAAGCCCCACCTTCCTTCCATACCATGGGGACACATAGAGAAGACAGTCATTTACAAGCCAGCAAACATGGTCCCACCAGTATATGAACTTGGATTTCCCAGCCTCCAAAAATGTGGGAATTAAATATTTGTTGTTGCTGAAGCCACCCACCCTATCACTGGTATTTTTGCTTCTGCAGCCCAAGTTAACTAAGATATGGGGGAATCTCTCCTTCACCCCCTTTCCATTTTTCACATTCTTTCCGAGAAGCTATTTTAGTTGTAATTTGCCTGCTGGTTATTCATATATCTAGAATGAAACTCAGTTCTCATCCTTGAGCCCAACCCCCCTATTCAAGTATATCTTAGACACCTGAATCTTAGCATATGCCAACCTGAGTTCATTATCTCTCATGTACCAATATGTCCTATCATGGATTTGATCACCCAAGTCAGCAACCAGACCCTAGACTTCACCCTCAACTCCTCTCTAGTAGCCCCAAACCAGGTATCGAGTTTGTCGGTTCTGACTTCTTCACTTCATCCCCCCACCCCTGCCCTGCTAAGACCTTCACTATTACTTGACTGGAGCCTCCTTATAGTCTCTGTTTCCTTCCTTCTCACCTCTTTCTCATCTTCATTAGTTTCCTTTGTAATCTGTGAAATGAAGAGTATCACTCATCTGTTCAAAATCCTCTCATTTTATCTATATTTTCTTCTATATATTTGATGACTTCAGGTCTTATGCCCAAATCTTTTATTCATTTTGAGGAGATTCTTCAGACTACTAAAAATGGAGCTACCATACAACCCAGCAATTCACTCCTAAGGATCTAACCAAAGGACACAAAAACATTAATTAAAAAAAAATACATTTCCCCATCTCACAAAGAGGGAAAAAGGGGAGGGAGAAGAATTAAGAAGAGAGCTAGAAATTGTAACAGGGAAAAGGAAGGTTCCAGATTTCCTGTGTCACCCAAGGAAGGGTGAAGCTGGGCAGAGAGGAAAAACTAGAAAAGACTGAGAAGAACTAAGAGATGAGAGAACACCTGGCTGAGAAGGAACAGAGAAAGGGAGAGATCAAGGAGATAAGGAGGGGAACAGTCAGCAGAGATGTGAAGAAGCTGTGCTTGCTTCTGGGCTCAGACTTGCACTACAAAGCCAGGGGGGCCTGAACTGAGACACTTCAAAGAAACAGAGATGTGGGTGAGAGACCCCATTGTGAGGCTGACAGTGGCAGCCTTTATCTTGACTTTAGGTTTTGATTTTTCTCTTTTCCTTCCACGTTTGCCTGGCCCCTTCTGCCCCCTTCCCCTGGGTCCCCTCAGAAGGTGCCTTATCCTTGTGGCAGGCTTTCAGGCCTGAGTGACCCCACTTTGAGCTGACCCTGTTTGATTGGGCATTTACCCATGAGGGGATGGGTAACTATGGGTGCTTCATGTGTAAACATTTAACTGTTTCTCTGTATGGTATACTAATACTCTCTATTGTATGCTAGTTGTATTCAAGTTCCTTTAAAAAAAAATACATGCATCCCTATGTTTATTTTAGCACTACTTAAAATAGGTAAATCCTGGAAACAACCCAAATACCCAAAACTAGATGATTGGATCAAGTAAATGGGGTATATATATAGATACAGACACAGACACAGACACACACACACAACGGAATACTATTCAGCAATCAAAAAAGATAAATGCATGCCATTCACAGCAACATGGATGGAGCTGGAAGGGATTATGCTCAATGAAATAAAAAAGAAGGAAAAAGATAAATATCAAATGGTTTCACTTATAGGAGGAATTTAAGAGGACCAAGTAAGACAGGGGGAATGTGTTTGCTGTTATTGCAATACAAAACACAACAAAACAATACAAAAACATACAATTATAGAGCCCTCCCTGGTGGCACAGCGGGTTAAAGCACAGCATTAAGAAGCTAAAGCCACTTCAGTATGAGTTCAATCCCTGCCACAGAGGTGGGTGACCCATATGGCATAGCAGTCCTCTCCTGACCCGCCCACTGCTCCCCTCAGCAGTGTACTTCATCAGTAGGCCTGTTCTGCTCCCCACGCTGGTGAATCCTCTCACTGTCCCTGCACCTCTGACCTGTACCCCAGTTCTGTATACATAAATAAATAAATCTAAAAAAAAAAAAACCCCAGACAATTATAAACCAGAGAGACGCTACGGGGAGGAAACAAACAGGGATCAGAAGGAGGGAGGAATGTGGGGGGGCTATGGTGATGATGGAATGGGGAGCGGGGAGTAAACATTGTTATAAAATGAATAATAATGTAAATAGATTAAAAAAATACCTCTCTCATTATCTCTCATTGAAAGACTACAAGGTAAAATCCAAACTGCTCATCAGTTCCACTAAAACTGCAGCAATCGGGACCTGAGTTCCTTTCCAGTCCTGAGTTTATTTCAGCCACATGAAAATATCCCCATTTTCCCGAACCCATCAGGTTCTCTGGCTTCTCGATATCACTGAGTTAATTTCTTCCTACGCGCAGCCCCCCCCATCTTCAGAGGAGCCATGTACACTTGCTTGCCTCCCTGCGGCTGCTCTGACCAGTTTGTGTTAGGTGGCTGCCATGTCCCATTTGACAAGCACATTTACAAGCAAAACAGTCACTGTAGTAACACTGCATCATAGGCTTCTGGTGTGCAGGCTTGACACCAACTTGTGCATTAACTTCACCACTAAAAGCCCAATTCTAGTTAATGACACACAATTCACCCCTTTAACCTAACCTATGCACCACCCTCCCCCTCTCATCCTGGCCATCAATCATAGGTGTTATAGTCTAAATATGCATTTTTTGTTTTATTTAGTTCATACATTTGTTTGGCTTCTTTCTGTACCACATAAGAGTAAATCATATGTTGTTTGTCTTTTCTGACTTATTTCACTAAGCAAAATACCCCCTAGGCCTGTATACCACCTCTCCAATTATTCATTGATAGGCTTTGAGGTTTCTTACTCTTGGTTACTGTAAATAATGTTTCCACAAACATTGGGGCGCATAGATCTCTTTGAATTAATGTTTTTATTCTTTGGGTAATACCCAGAAGTGGGATAACTGAACATAAGGAATTTCTATTTTTAATTTTTTAAGGAATCTCCATATTGCTTCCCATAATACACCAGATTTCCTTCCCATTGTCCTCACCAACACTCATATACCAGCAGCTTAACAATTTGCTTATTTCCTCTATTAGGCCATGGATGGCTTAAGAGCCAGCAGGAGTGTGCCTTTCATTCTGTGCTCTCAGATAGAGCTAAAGAAACAGCCAGTAGATCTAGGGAGGGAGTTCAAGGTGCAGGAGGGAAGGAAAACTGGTTTTGATCTCTACTAAAATGGGCTCTGTCATAAGTCAAGGTTACCAGTAACCATACAACTACAAAGTGGCAGTAGATACATGTTTACTTCTCTGAATAGTTTTGGAGTTCTTTCCCTTATTATTATTATTATTATTATTATTATTATTATTATTATTATTATTATTATTATTGATATATCACTTTCTCTTAGACTCCTCTGGGTATATCCAACAGATTATATTTCCTTCTCAGGATCCCTTTCTTCTGCTCACCTCTTGCGTGTTAGGCCAGCCCTCAGGAACAGAAGTTCCCTGCTGCAGCCAGCTCAGCTACCTCAGCATTATTTTGTTTCTCAGGGGAACTGCTAGAGGCTACCAGCATCGCTCTGAATGCTGGTCCTACAGTTTGGATGTAGGCTTTGGTATTTTCCACTGGTTAATACAGTGCTTCAACGGTGCTGTAAGAAATTCTGAACATCTGAAGGCATTGCCCTGAACAATATGCTGAAACACTTGGCCTCAGGAAGTTGCCTCAAAGGAGAGGCTTGAGCAAAGCACACCCAGTTTGCTTCACTTCTAATTCCACCTCTTTCTCAACTATGTGCTCCTAACTTCCTTTAACTGAAGCATGACAATACACCCTGAGATCAACTGTAAAATACCCTCCTCATCACACGGCTTCAATGTGATCAAGCATAGGGGGTCACATAGGCACTCCCACACATTGTGCTGGCTCAGTTGATAAAGGATGGCAACTACTCTCACCCCAGGGAGCCACAGATTGAAGAGAACAGTGGCTTTGTCGGGCATCTCGATGGGGAGAATCAGAAATGTCCCCAGTTACAAGTGTGCTGTTTCAAGGACTTTGGCTGGACTTCTGGGCCCCAACGTGTGCTGTGAACAAATAACTCAAGTAGATTCATTGGAAACGAAATTTCTTAGGCCACAAGTGTGGGGTATCCACTCTTTTGGGCCAATGATCTTACTTTTCTACACATGTCATTGGGTAGTTAATGGTGATTTCAGAGCGTGAATTTATGAGAAATGAAACAGAGCCTGTGGAGGAGTTGTGGAGGTGAGAAGCCCAGCTCTCGGGCTATGAAGGCCTGACACCCTAGGTTTTCATTTGAATGAGATCTAAAACACATGATCTCACATGACTCAGAGCTGGTTGAGAACAGAAATACCCAGAGTGTGTGTGTGTGTGTGTGTGTGTGTGTGTGTGTGTGGTGGGGGTTACCTGCTGGTCTCAGCGCTGGATCAGTCAAGGTGACTCCTACCAGGGAGTCCACAGCAGATATCTTCGGTAAGGACCCCTTCATCTTCTGAGCACAGATCCCTCTGAGGATCCCATAGAAGCTGCAGATTCTCTCTTCAGAAGTATAACACCACCATCAAGATGGTCTACTTCCGTATGTTTAAAAAAAACAAAAAAAACTCCACCTACCCAACTTCCTTTTTCTGATTGCTTGTCACTTTTTTCTGGGCTGTGCCATTCACTGAAGATGTCTTCAAGTGAATGGTTCTAAGTCTCTTTCCAGTGTAGCGCTGAAGTTTAGAACGATCTGGAAGGTCTGGAAAGCAGCATGTATAGGCGACGATGGGAGAGATGTCTGTTCCTGCTTCTGTTCCTGCGAGAGCCTGGCACTCAAGGTACTTTCCACATACTGTCTGCCTGAGATTGTTACCAGAAGTGGGGTCCCTGGAAAGGAATGTGGGGTGTGGCTCAATTCTGGAAGAGCAGTGTGGACGCCAGGCAGCAGGGGATCTTCCTTAGCTTTAGAGAATCAGGACCTTATCTTTTTCTAAGGCGATAGAAAACGATGCTGGGGCAGTAAAAAAACAGGGCTCTAGTGATCACTTCCTCTGGCTTGTGATCTGAAATTTGCTTCGTTTGCAGAAGCTGCTCAGGGCTGCTGCGTCCTGATGCCATCTTGGCCTCCATCTAGGTTAGGAGTTGTGTCTGGATGCTGCTGTCATATACCAAAGCCAGATTACACATTAAAAAAACTCAGAAATGGAGTTGTTTTCCTCTGTCTGTTATTGCTGCCCAGCTGCCATCATTTATCTTCCTAGGCAGCCAGGGGTAGGAATTAAATCACCAGTTTTCACTATTCTACCCTCTATCTCCATAGGCCTTCTGGTCTTTAATACTCACCACAAGGAAAGAAAATGAGCAAATATGGGAAACAAATGTGGCAACATAAGATGATGGAAGCGTGTCTCTTTTAGGGTGATCAGAAAGAAGTTTGCTGACCACTCACCATGGCCTCTACTTTGGATCTGGGTTGTGACTACATCAATGTAGAGACCAGTGTCTTCAGGACCCCCTAGGGCTGTTTCACCTCCTACAACACTCGTGGCCTTGGGATGGGGTGATATGAGGCAATCAGCCACTTGTTGAGAAAGTTAGCACTGCCAGAAAAAATAGAGTCTTCCAGGACTTTCGCTAGGCACAGGGTCTACGTGCCTAAACATCTGTGTAGACCCAATGCTACAGATGGTCATCTGAGCCCCAAGTTACCGCTTCCCCATCTAATCACATTCTGTGTAATTTTAACTGCTGTTTTTCTGGAAGGAGGTGCTTTTTGTCTTACCCGTAGCTCTTTGTACAAATCTTTCCTTCTGCCTGTAATTCTGCACCTTTTCTATCCCTGCTTTCCTTTCATGTGACTTCCTCCTGAAAGTCCTCCTGTCCTGCTCCAGATTCTGGTTGGTGAATTTTTTGATGATCATTTTCCTCGAGCTCTGGGAAACAGGGACAATGTCCAGCACTGAACTTAGCACAGTGCCTAAAGCATGGACTCAATAAATAGCTGTTAAACAAGTGAATGACCTCAAGGACCTCTTTCTGGGTTATACATCCAGGTCTTGGGCGTACAGTAGTTCTTTCCTGTGTGAAAAGGTGAGTGTGAGTGTCACAATTGGCGACTTCCTCTGTGTTTCCACTGTTTCAAAGAGGGATGGTGAGATTCTGAGCTTGTGATTGTGGTTGGGGGGTGCACACTCTTGCTGGTGGCAGTGGTCCTCTGTTGCCTGGTTTCATAGGGGGTGGGGGGAGAGAGAGCTGCTGTTCCTGTTGGTAATGGCCTCACCCCAGCCTGGTTTCCAATGTGGATAAGGTATTTGCACTAGTAGTGATGGCTCTGCTGTTGCCCAGCTTCTAGTTATGTCTGGGTGCTGTATGCTGGCCATCATGCCCCTCTGGGCTGCTGCCATACTGGGAAGCACAAGCTTGAGGCAGCCTTGTTTCTGCCCAGAGTCTTCTTTAAAGGTATATTTATTTGTACTTACAGGCCAGAGGTGCAGGGGGCAGTAAGAGGATTCACCAGAGACAGAGTGGGGAGCAGAACAGGCCGACTGACAAGTGCACTGCTGAGGGGAGCAGCGGGCAGGTCAGGAGAGGTCTGCCGCATCGTGTGGGTCACCTCCGGGGATCGAACTCATGCGGAAGTGGCTTAAGCTTCTCCGTGCTGTGCTTTAACCCGCTGCACCACCAAGGAAGGCCACTGCCCAGAGTGGTTATTTCAGGGCACATCTGCCTGTTCTAGTGAGCTGCAGCTACATTTTGCTGCACTTCCTGCTAATAGCTGGGTGCTGCGCACTGGCTGCTGAGCGAGCGCTTTGCTCCACAGTCCTGGGAAGTGAAAGCTCAGAGCACCTCCTTTACGGGTGAAGACCCGCCTACTTCAGGGGCTGCGGCCACACCCTGTTCACTTCCTGCTAATGGCAGTGCTGTGTGCTGACTGCCCCACACTTCCTGGATCCCACTATTAGGGAACAGCCGCTCAAGATGGGAGCACTGAGCCCTTCTTATGACTGTGTTGGGGTCCAGGTGCTCCCGCAGGCTGCGGCCAGGCCCCTGCCCTGCCCTCAGTGGTGGCCGGGAGACTGAGTTTTCTCTTTCCTGCAGGTCTCACCCCGTGGATTTGTCCTAGTCCAGCTCCCCTCCATGCGAATTAGCCTGCTGACTTTTGTTTCACCTTCGGGGGTGTTAGATGTTTCAGCTTTTCTTAGTTGCTTTCAGGATTTTTCTTCTCCTTTTCTTTCCCTGGTGGAGGTGTTCTGGGTTTGTACGTGGAGGAGGGGGAAGGGGGCCTGGTCAATATCCCCCACTCCTTTCTTCCTCTGTTGCTGTCACCTTCCTCCTGCTTCCTTTGGGTTTTGGGTTCAAAACCCTGAGTCCTGGCTGGAGTTTGCTGAAACTAATCCCTTATATCTAAGAGTGAACTTAATTCCAGCGACTCCTCATCACCATGTGGTGATGATCATATGGGTTTTCTTTTTCTTTTGTTGATGTGATGGATTCCATTAATTGATTTTTGGATGTTGAACCACCCTTGTGTCCCTGGAATAAAACCCATTTGGTCGTGGTGTACTATTCTTATGATGCATTATTGCATTCTCTTGGCTAAGATTTTATTGAGGATTTCTGCATCTGTTCTTTAGGGAGATTGGTCTGAAGTTTTCTTTTTTGTGTTGTCTTTGTTAGGTTTTGGTATTAGTGCAATTTGGTTTCATAGAAGGTATTTGGTAGTTTTCCTTCTTTCTCAATTTTTGGAAAGAGTTTATGAAGAATAGGCAGTAGATTGTTGCTGAACGTTTGGTAGAATTCATTTGCAAATCCACCTGGTCCTGGGCTTTTGTTCTTGGGGAGGGTTTTAATTACTGCTCCAGATTTACTGCTTGCTATTGGCCTGTTTAGTTATTCTATTTTTTTCTTTTTTTTTTTTTTTAAAGATTTATTTATTTATTCATACAGAACTGGGGTATAAGCCAGAGATGCGGAGGGTGAGAGGATTCACCAGAGACAGAGCGGGGAGCAGAACAGGCAGATCGACAAAGTACACTGCTGAGGGGCGCAGCGGGCAGGTCAGGAGAGGTCTGCTAGCCATATGGATCTCCTCCGGGCAGGCGGGGCTCGAACTCATGCGGAAGTGGCTTAAGCTTCTTAGTGCTGTGCTTTAACCCGCTGTGCCACCTGGGAAGGCCAGTCCAAACTAATCTTAAGGAGTAAGAGGGAGAATAAATATGTACAACACAAATATAAAATTTACAATAAAAGTGTAAAAAATCACTTTTGATTGGTTGGAGGTCATTAAAAAGAATAAATAGACACAGCCCCTTTTCTTATAAAGCAGAATCTGTTCTCAAAAGAAGAAATTATGCAAGTTATAACTGGATCTGAATCATAACTTGAGTTGCCATTCTCTGTATCCTTTTTTCTTTGGACCCATTTTTATTGTTCTTCTCTCAAGTGATGGTGATTGGTGCTTGGGTTGTTCTTCCCCTCACATGTACTATGCAAGAGACTTGCGTTTGTTATCTCTTGTACTTACTGTTGTCTCATACTTTTCAGTCATTAGGCTATGAGTGAAAACTTCTTCAGGAGCTGTTATCATTATTTGGATTTAATTCCTCTTCTACCAATTTCTTTATTCTTTCAGATTCACAAAAAGGGGTTCATTTCTAAAATATATGTCATTAATCCAATCTTTATGTTGTTTCTTTATTGGTAGAATAAAATCAGTTCATTTATTACGCTTATCAATAATTAAGTCACAGTAACAACTGCTATAGATGCAAACTATAATGTAGGTGATAATAATAAAATAACAATACATGACATTTTTTGAATGCTTGCTAATATCCCAAGTATTATTCTAAGTACTATATTTATATTAACTAAATTGTATTCTAAACATTTTAAGAAGCTCTGACTTCCACCACCCACTGTTGAAGCCAGAGAGAACACAGCCTTGGGCGCAAAGACATAACTTGTCTTCATTTTATTTGAAAATCTGCTGTGTGAGAGTAAGGGATAGAGCCAGGACCAGACATTTTCATTATCATCTGAGGCAAAGCTAGATGGATTTTTAATTTTACCCCCTACCTCTATGTTTACATCTAAAGCTTCAATTTTTATTGCGGTCTTCACCAGGGACATTTCCTCTGATGCAACCCATACTCATTGCTCAAACCAGAAACTTCTCCCTCCTCCTTTGACCACACCTCCCAAAGCCCAAGATGCACAGCTCTGCTTCTCCTATACGTGCTCACTCTGACTCTCCCCAGCAGGTCAACCAGAGGCTCAGAAAGCCCTCTCTGGCTACAAGGTGACTTTGTTCTTCCCAGAGTTGCCTGACTACAAGGATTTCACTTTGCTTTTCGGAAAGAAGAGTATAGCGACATATACTGCTGGAAATTTTAAAGATTTCGAAAATGAATTTAAGGGCAGAGTCCATTTTGTTAAGAATGGTGTGCTGACCATCTATAATGTCCAGAAAAATGACAGCGGCATCTACACCCTTAAGAGGTGGAACTATGAAGGAAAGGAAGAGGAAGCTATGATTCAACTGCAGGTATTTGGTGAGTTAGGGAAACTGAAGGGCAAGTCCTCTTTCAGATATCTAGGGTATCCCCCTGGGGGCTTCCTGGGAATCATAGGGATGCTCTGGGAGAGGAGAAAAAGAAGCCTCAAGACAGGCTTAATCATTCCACTTGAGGTAGAGCTTGGGTTAGTGAAAGGCAAAGCCAATGACTTTGCTGTGTTGAGGACCCACGCATGTCTCACTCAGAGCTGCTGTTCCGTTCCTTCTGTCTCATAGCTGCTCCATCCACCCACCCATCCATCTACTGTCCATCTTTTTTTTTTTTTAAGATTTATTTATTTATTCATACAGAGCTGGGATACAGGCCAGAGATCTGGAGGGTGAAAGGATTCACCAGGGACAGAGTGGGGGAGCAGAACAGGCAGATCAACAAAGTACACTGCTGAGGGGAGCAGTGGGCGGGTCAGGAGAGGTCTGCCGCGCCATGTGGTCACCTCCGGGGCAGGCGGGGATCGAACTCATGCGGAAGTGGCTTAAGCTTCTCAGTGCTATGCTTTAACCCGCTGCGCCACCAGGGAGGGCCCTGCTGTCCATCTTTATAGATACTATCGAGCACCTTCTATGTGGCAGGTATTAAAGGGGGGAGACCATAGTCAACAAACACAGTGCTGTCCAGTGTATGAGCTAGTGTCACAAGAAATTCGTCTCCAGCTCTGCCACAGCCCAGGAAAGGGCTTTGCCATACAGAGTTCAGTCCCTCTGATCCCAGGACTCCTGTTGACTCTGAGTGGGGGAGCTCTTGAAGGAGGATCAGGCCGAGGAGCCAATAGTAAGCCATCACTAGAGAAAGGTTCCATGGCCATTTAGGCAGGATGCCAAGTCCTGATCCCAGTCATCTCTGCCACAGAAGGGCATATAACTCTTTTGTTTGTTTGGGTGGGTGGTGCTCCCCCTGGGCCCACCTTAGCTTCACTGCAGGAGTCAGCTCTAGTGCTTGGAGATGCTGTGGACAAAGCAGCCCCCTGACTCCCTGTAGTGCTCTTCTGGATGATGGTGCTTTCCACCACACTCAAGGACTTCTCCTGGCTCTCTTTGCACTTTGTTGGCAAAGCCTTTGAGGCTATAAGCTTAATAATATAATACATTGATTGTTTTATCTCATAGCATCTTTCTTTTTTTAGATCCTGTACCCCAGCCGACTCTAACACAAGACCTAAAAAAGGGCAACAACAGTTGTATTCTAACGCTGTCATGCTACGTCTCTGACACATTTGTGTGTTACACCTGGTTTCGGGAGGGAAAGCACCTTCCTGAGTTCCAGGATAGTGTGATTGAGGTCATCATCGACCACCAGAACTACTCCAGCTCTTACACCTGCATGGTCAGCAATCCTTTGGACAGCAAGAATGTCACAGTCTTTTGGACAGCAAGTATGTTAGAGCTCCTCTCATGTACACAGGGTAAGAAGTGTCCCCAAGGGTGGCCTGGGTGATTTGTTTTCCTTTTGAATGAAAAGGGGCAAAGACTTCAGCTGGCTTCCAAGCAAGGAATTTGGTGATGAAACTCCAAGGGCACTTGGGGCTCCACTCAGGCTCTGTCGCCATCCTTCACAAGTCCCTTGCCTTGTGGATCTCAGGGTCCTCACCGTAAGGGTGGCGGGTGAGGTGGCCACTGGTTCCTTGTCCTATCCCCTTTCACAATGCCTGATCCTGACAGCAGAGGCCAGGGCAGCCATGAACAGACCGAGATTTGAGGAGAGCAGCGTGCATCATCCAGCACATGTTGTGTGGGAGGACAGCTGCTGAGCAGGGCTTGGGGGATTGTGCAAGGCAACCTGACCAGCAGTGGCCGGAGGGAGACCCTCACCCTAAGTCATACCCTCCACTTCCCTAGGGTCATGCTCCTGAAGGCTCGAAAGGCATATTCTGGGCTTCTCTTTCAGTTCTTCCTCTGGGGGACCCTCTCCAGAACCTCACTCCTGCTCTTTTGACACCAGTCTGATGGTGGAGGAGGTAGGGTGTGAGGTTGGGAGTTGGCGACTAACCTGGATTGAAATGGACTAGAGAAGCATGTCCCTTTGCTTCTCCAAGTCACATCCTTCTCACTTTGTCAAAGAAATAGCCGTTCTTATCTCGTGTTGCTTTAAGGATTGCATAGGGCAGTATAGCCACCCTCTAGCACTGTGCCTGACGAGCCTCCAATGAATGTAGCTAAACTGCACCCAGACCCTTTAATCCTGGAAGCCCTAGGGGCTGGGCACCCCTTAACTGACTTGGAGACTCTCCCCAGCATTGCAGACTCTGTCTTCTCTATATCCCCAAATCGCACCCCAAGCCCTGGCCCACATATGCTTCCACAATAGCTGTGCCAACATGGGACATGTGCCAGGGACGTCACTCCTGTGGTCTTCTGGGACCCAGTCTGCTCCTTGCGCCTGCGCTCAGCTTCCTACCTCACCTCCACTGCTGACTCGAGAACCTGGGCCTTCTTCATTCTTCTCCACTAACTGGACCTGTCTCTTCTGGTCTCTCCAGACATGCTCGGCTTTTCTGCCATGCAGACCCCATGTGCCAGTGGGGTGTCTGGCTGCAACACCACAAGCTGGTCTGACCAACGCCACCTTCATGTCAGATTCAGAAAAAGGAGGCGATCCTGTCCTTTATAAAATGACTGCCCACCTGTAGAGATGGGAAAGGCATCTGGACATCCTTTTTCCAGAAGGGTTAAAACCCTCCTGTCATGTTTAAGCCACCCCAGTTATCTTGTGGCACCCTTAATTGCCCATCCCTATTTAATCACTCTACTTTTTCCTTTTTATTTTCTGTCCCCTCTCCTCTTCTCTCCTCCCCTTCCCTTCTCTTCACTCTTCCTTTTTAAAAATCCTCCTATTTTGGCCCTCCCTGGTGGTGCAGCGGATTAAAGCAGAGCACTGAGAATCTAAAGCTGCTTCCGCATGAGTTCGATTCCCGCCTGCCCCGGAGGTGACCACATGGTGTGGCAGACATCTCCTGACCCGCCCGCTGCTCCCCTCAGCAGTGTACTTTGTCGCTCTGCCTGTTCTGCTCCCCACTCTGTCTCTGGTGAAGCCTCTCACCGCCCCAGAGCCTCTGGCCTGTACCCCAGTTCTGTATGCATAAATAAATAAATCTTTTTTTAAAAAAATCCTCCTATTTCCCTCCTGGCTTTTCTCCTCTCTTCTCTGCCCATTTCCTCTCTTCTCCCCTCCCCTCCTCTCTCCGCCCCTTCCCTCTCCTTTCCTAACTCTCCTAACTTCCTCCCCTCCTTTCTTCTTATCCTCTTCACTTCCTATCTCTTTTCCCCCCTCTTTTCCCTCCTACATGGTTAATGCAGTGAAGAATAGGGAGGGATGAGGTTCTTCCTTCCCTAAAGTCAGCTGCACATAGCAGCTCTTTGGTCATCTGTGCACACCTGAAACCCTGCCCAGCTTCACTGCTGTCCCATGCAGAAGAGAGTCCCCCAGGTCTGCAGACACGCCCAGGTAACCTCAGGCCCAGGACCTGTGAAGTCAGTGGCATCTAAGGGGTTTCTGCATGCTTTGCACCTACTGTCTGGGAGAGGATGGTCAAGGCCCATGGGCAGGAAACCCACTCCCATGTTCAACCCTATGCCAGCCCTCACCCCTCAACTTACCATGTCCGTCAATCAGTTAATGTCCTGTTTTCTTGCTCTTTCAGCTCCGTCCTTTGCTGGAAGAGCTTGCATTGCCAATTGGCTGGTGGTTGTGCTGCCCATCGTCCTGGGCCTCCTTCTGACTTGAGATAAGCGTTTCCTACTTCCGTGTGGCTCTACACCCCAGCATCTTGCCTTTGCGTGTACATAGGGTCTATTTATTAAATTTTAGACAGAGTTGTTTTGCTTATGACCCTAAAGCCGAAAATGCAACTTTACCACGTGACAGAGTCCCTCGTGAGGCCCATTGCTGACAGAAGACCTGAGCTTCCTTCTGTGTGTCCCCTCTCAAGAACTCTCCTGGGGCCTCGAAAGGAGAGGGTGACTCCAGGTTCGCCCCCTGCAGGGAGCTGTCTCCTCAGAAACCATCTTCCTCCATATCCACCTGCTGGGTGGCAGACAGTGCCATGTTCCCCAAACCCTGGCATTTTCTTCCCTTCCTGCTGTGATGCTTGATTTTTTCTGTCAATATCACCAGGGCACAAGCACCAACTCTCCTCTGCCCCACCCCCATCTTCCAGACACTTCCAGACACTGTGGGACTCCATGCTGAAAATGTGGGGCCCATTTCTTCAAGGGGAAAGAAAAAACAACTGTCATTAGGGCCAGGTGCAGCCTGGGGTCGCATGGCTGGGCTGCAGCAGCGCCAGGTGCAGGCCAGGTGCAGGCGGCAGTGGTCTCCACGCTGCAGACTAGAGCGAGGGGCGCGGGAATGCCACAGGGTTTCATTTCCGGTGCAGGCGTGGCTGTTAGGCGCACAGGCAGGCCTCTTAGGCAGCGCACCTGTGCCCTGAGTGCTGTCACACACCTCTGGATTTTCGAGCTCAGGCTTTGATGAGCAGAGAGCTGGAGAAGCTACAGGAGCGCCTGGCCTGGTACACCTGGCATCACAACAGCAAAGCCAAAAGTCCAAGTAGATGCAGGAAGGAAAGGTGAAGCAGGGGCTGGAAGCTGAGCGCGGAGGGGGTGAAACTCACACACCTCATCCAGATGGTGGCAAAGAAGATGGAGTCGCTCTAGTTCTTCGGAAATAAAAGTCCCTGCCATTGACCACTGAGGCTTCAGACACGAATCTACTTCAGAAAAAGGGAATGAGAATTTGGATCTTTAAGTGAAATTTTGAATGAAGAAATTAAGGACAGTAGCAAGGCTAAGGTAGAAGTGACTTGCCTCGGGTCACCTGTTCCTTTATGTTTTAATCTTGTTGAGTGAAATAGGAAAAATGGTGCTAAACTGCAGATCAGAATGGCACAGGGGAGTTTTGGAGAGCGCAAAGTGCTGGTCCTTGCAGGAGGGATTTCCCTGGGCCAGAGCAAAGCCCTCCATGGCCCAGCTCCTTGTTAGCACAGAGTCCACGCTGGTGGATCCTCTAACCCTCTTGTGACCTGGTAGAGGGTGAGGACAGGTCTTGGTTTGTTGCCCATCTCATGTTGGCCACAAAGATCACCACACTGTATAAACTGTGAAACCAAGTCTCTTGGAGCATGAATTTAGAAGGTGGAAAAAGATTTCAGGGTCTTAGCTTGGCTTGGCTCGGCTTTATACAAACCAAGTCCTTGTGGATGACTCTCTGGCCCTCAAGATGGGAACGTGCATTACTTGAAACTTTCACACGCTACATCTTTCAGCAGAGAGACCACATGGAAACCCAAAAGGCCGAGCATGGGGAACCTTCTTCCCTCGCAATGGCTATGGCTGCTGGGAAGGTTCCTGAAACTGCAGTAGAGGGGAGGGGACAGTCTTCCAGTGACAGTGTCCCTAGAAGGGACAAGGATCTTGATTGTCCTACCAGTATCTGGGAATTAACAGTGCAGGAAGCACCAGAGGCTATTTAATTAAAAGTTATGATGTACTAGATTGAAAAAAAGCTTTCACAGATCAATACAGCAGAAAGCCTACAGCCCAGAGCCCTAAACAGGAAGCCCTTTGGTGATAAGATCAAGGGAGAAAAAGTCAGCAACTCAGGGGCAGGAGGAGGAGGACCTGTGATTCCCCTGGAGCAAAGAGAGGGGACACCAGGGACCCCTTACCAAACACCAAGGCCTGGGACCTTTGCAGGCAGGTTGTGAGACATTATCGTAGTGGTCTGGCTTCAAAAATTAAATGAGGTCCACTTTTTCCCTACCTCCTACACCTCCCAAAAAAGTTTTACTAACTGATTAAAACACAAAATGTTTCCTTTTTCCCTCAACCTTTCTCTTTCATTTTTTTAGACACTATTTAACAATATTTTAAATAAACATTATAAACCAAAATGTGGTTCACTGAAATTATTCAATTCATATTTTGTAATGGGTACATGCATATCTAGTTGGTTATTACCAGAATAGTGGAATATACAAAACCAAACCAAACCAAACCAAAACTAGATGAATGAACTTGATCTCTGAGCCAGCGTGGTGATGCCACCCTCGCCCCCCCCCCCAAAGCACTGTGAGGCTGTGGCAGCTTTTGTACGCCCTGGGGTCTCCCTGACCCTTGCACATGGTGGGTCCCCTGGGCATTCCAAAGACCGTCCATGAACCGCGGTCCTGAGGAAGGCGACAGAGGTCGCTCCTTTGTTTATGTACAAGCGCCCTTACCCCAGTGGGCTTCACTTGAGAATCACAAATTGAAAGGTGAAATGATTAAGAATTTGAAAATGGTGACAGCAGAGTGTTAATCCGGGAGCAGCATCCACCGAGCACCCAGTCCTGTTGGATCACAGGTCACACCCGTGAAGACAGCTTTGCTCAAGGGCATGCTAGTCAAGACAGCTGCTTCTGAGAGTTCTAGAACTCATTGTTCTCGGGGGCCCACACATGTTTCCGCACATCAGAGCTCAGTAGGGTAATGTTCAGTGAAGGCGGGCGATTGATGTTGGGGCACAGCCTCTTCAGCATTTGCAGGTGGGAAACAGGCCACCGGTTTCCTGTTATGCCTCAATCCCGCTGGTGAGCCGGCAACACTGCCCTCTGCTGGCTCGTTGTGGCAAGTTCAAATTAAAAATAAGGATTAGGTCAGCTCTTCCCAAACTTCAACTTTCCCTTCCCCACTGGGAGCGGGAGGGTTCCTGTCAAGATGCAAACTGAGTCAGACTGTCTGGATGGGGACCCAACTTCTGCATTCCCAGCAAGGCCCCAGGAAATGCTGATGTTACTGGCCATCGTTTTGAGTAACAGGAACAAGCATCTAAGTTTCCTGCCAATCTGACTGTTCCAGGTCTGTCCATGGGGCCTGCTTTTCTCCTCCCCTTCTGGCTCTGCTCTGCTTCTGGAACCAATCTCCTCCTCGTTCAACTTAAATTTTCCTGGGAATGTCCCTCCCAGGGTCCCTTGCTCCCCAGATGACAAGGGCTATGTTGCTCAAGGATCAGCTCGACCCCACTGCACAGGTGACAGACCCAAGGAGGGTTTGCACTGCCAGGGATTCCTGGGCCCTGAAAAGTGACCTTTGCTCCTGGCCCCTAACAGGCAGGCTGCTTGGATTGGGCCCTGGTCTTAAGACCAGGTAAGCACAGATATCAATTAAAACTGAACACTCCGGTCTTTAAGTCCAGCACTTCCAAAAACACATGTGCCTGCTGCCTGGCCATGTGGTCACCACAGCCCATGCCAGGCCTGCTGGAGAGCACTAATGTGGACAGAATCTGTCTGCTGCCGGCTCTGTGTCCCCAACTATCCCTGAAGTTCTTTAGGTAAAGGGGTGGGGTGGTGAAAGATGAAATCTCCCTAAATTCTTCATTGGGGATTTGGGCTTTAAAGGGCTCCTTGAGGCCCTCACTGGTGGCGCAGCGGGTTAAGGCACAGCACTAAGAAGCTAAAGCCACTGCAGTATGAGTTGGATCCCTGCCCCAGAGGTGACCCACATGGTGCGGCAGACCTCTCCTGACCCGCCCACTGCTCCCCTCAGCAGTGTACTTCGTCAGTCTGCCTGTTCTGCTCCCCACTATGTCTTTG